>NW_028225187.1:24783699-25238420 GCF_052327205.1 Somniosus microcephalus | reverse complement strand
GCCCGATTCACCCCAGCTGAGTAGGCTGGGCACAGTGAAAGCATTGATTTCTTTCTGGCAGCACAAAAACTGCCCTGACATCATAGCAGCTCTTCGACATCATAGTCACTCAATGCTAATGAGCAGATAATGAGCAGAATTTTGATCATTTTTGGATACCGTCGACACGCTCTCCTCTCCCTCCCCCCTCTCTCCTCTCCCTCCCCCTCTCTCTCCTCTCCCTCCCCCTCTCTATCCTCCCTCCCCCTCTCTCTCCTCCCTCCCCCCTCTCTCTCCTCCTATCCCCCTCTCTCTCCTCTCCCTCCCCCCTCTCTCTCCTCTCCCTGCCCCCTCTCTCTCCTCTCCCTCCCCCCTCTCTCTCCTCTCCCTCCCCCTCTCTCTCCTCTCCCTCCTCCCTCTCTCTCCTCTCCCTCCCCCTCCGCTCTCCCCCCTCTCCTCTCCCTCCCCCCACTCTCCTCTCCCTCCCCCCCTCTCTCCTCTCCCTCCCCCCTCTCTCCTCGCCCCTCTCTCCTCTCCCTCCCCCCTCTCTCCTCTCCCTCCCCCCTCTCTCTCCTCTCCCTCCCCCCTCTCTCTCCTCTCCCTCCCCCCTCTCTCTCCTCTCCCTCCCCCCTCTCTCTCCTCTCCTCTCCCTCCCCCCCTCTCTCCCCCCCTCTCCTCTCCCTCCCCCCCGCCCCGCCCCCGCGGATCAGCACATTAGGTGGGCGGCATAGCGCGTGAGGCCCAGCCAGACTCACCTTAGCTTTCTCCCTCCCTCTCCGTGGCTCAGCACCTCAGGGCCGGCCGATGTGCGGGCTAGCAAATTGAGTCCCGTCCGGACTCACCTTAGCTGCGGTCCGGGCCGACAATGACGCGCGCGCGCTGACTCCCACCCTCCCGAGTTGGTTTCAAAACTGCCGGCGGGCCCACGGGGTAACCCTTCCCACTCTCCAAGCCCCGCCCGAGATCCGCACTCCCGAGAGCCCCGCCCGAACCGAGCGGGGAACAGAGAGATGCCGCAACCTGTTTATGTCCCGTGACCCTCGTGGCTGATGCCATTGCCCCGGGTAACATGACGACGGGGGGCGGGGGCGGGGGGGCTTAGCAGAAGCCGTGGGACAATTACCTAGCTCGGGCGTGGCTGTGCAGGACAGGCCCAGGCTTTGAGGCCTAGGTTATGAGACCTTACAAAAACGGGGAAATGTAGGAAAAAGAATCTTCAGGTTTACAAATGAATTAAGTTTTTTATAAAACAATTTAATAAAAGCAATTTTTTTTTGCTGGAAATGTAGGTTTGAAAAGAAAAATGCAGATAGCGGGAAAAAGAATGGAATCAAGATGGCGGCCACTCACCTCGGTTCAGAACGACAAGGCCTGCCCACACACGCACCGAATGGTCGACCGTCATGTCACCGAAGCGTAGGATTGGTCAATCGTCCCGTCACTCGACCGGAGGAGGGCCCGGCCGCACGCGCCAGGAACCCGGCGTACGATTGGTCGACCTCAATGTCACTCTATCGCTAATGAGATGCTAATGAGCGGAATGTTGAACGTTTTTTGGATACCGCGGGCGCAATTTTTGTCCGGCCGAAACGTAAATATGCCTATGACCGGTCCGTAATCGTAAGCTTTCTTTTGACGTGACGCGCGTGTAGGTACGCTCTATAACTTTCCAATGGATAGAGAACGGACGGACAGACAGACAGACAGAGGAGGTCTTATATATATATAGACTAGCTGGGGGAGCCCGGCGGTGCCGAGGCTTTCTCGAGGGCATGTTGTTGTTGGAAGAGAGAGAGGGAGCGACTGGGGGGAAGAGAGAGAGGAAGGAGAGAGAGAGAGAGGGAATGAGAGAGAGGGAAGGAGAGAGGGAAGGAGAGCGAGAGAGAGGGAAGGAGAGAGAGAGAGGGGGGGAAGGAGAGAGAGAGAGAGAGGGGGAAGGAGAGAGAGAGAGATGGAAGGAAAGAGAGAGAGATGGAAGGAGAGAGTTACCAATGCTGTCATAGACAGATGCATCTGCAACAGGTAGGTTCGTGAGGACGAGGTCAAGTAGGTTTTTCCCTCGTGTTCGTTCTCTCACCACCTGCCGCAGGCCCAAACTGGCAGCTATGCCATTCAGGACTCAGTGGAGCTACAGAGCCACTCTTGGTGATGGACATTTAAGTCCCCCAGCCAGAGTATATTCTGTGCCCTTTCTACCCTCAGTACTTTTTACAAGTGGAGGTCAACATGGAGGAGTATAAATTCATCAGCTGTAGGAGGGCAGTCGGTGGTAATCAGCAGGAGGTTTTCTTGCACACGCTTCAACTGAAGCAATGTGACTTCATGGGGTCAGGAGACAATGTTGACACAGCTTTGCATTCCGCTTGCCCTCCTAGCCGTGGGATAGAATAATATTAACAGTGATATTTTAGGCTTAACAATACCAATTGCAAATCAGGCACATAAACGATTTGCATACACAAGACTTGTGTCAGTCGAATTGGGACAGTTATATGAATCTGGGCTTTCTCTTCAATATCTAAAAAAAATAATCGGCCATGTTTGTACCTTCAGCAGCCACATGCGGTTGTCCAGATTAGATGTACCTTCAAATGCACCACTTTGCATTGTTCAAGGAATGCAGAAACCTCGACAGATTACGGAAATCAGGACATGTTAACATGCAATTGGGGCAACTGTAAATTCCGTTTAAAATTAATGGCCCTGATATTCCGATCTCTGCGGGTGTGTATGCGCTGTGTACCCACCCACAGGGCCATCAGGGATGCCAGTTTCAGGCATGCACAGATCGGACACCTGCCCTGGAGAAGGGTCTCTGCGGGTGGATTGTTCCACTTTTTGGAGAACATCCGCCCGCAGAAAGTCCTTAGAATTCTTACGCCTGATAAAAGCAGGCATAAGGCTTGCTTTTACCAGGGAAAGAGTTGAAAAAAGTTAAAAAAAATTGTTTTCACTCATTTATCATTTAAAATACTTTTAAAAAACCGAAATTTATTTTTAGCCCCGTAAACAACTTTAATTATTTTTTTCAACAAATTTAACTTATGTTTAAAATATTTAATTTTAGGTAATTTCAACTAATTTAAAAAATGTTACTATTTTAAAACATTTATTTAAAATTTTACTGTGTTTTTGGGGTGATCTCCGTTCATATGAGGCCTCAAATCGGAAAATACGTCCCATTATGTTTCTTACAAAACTTGGTTTAGACCTTCAGCATTGAAAGAACTTGGACAATGTACGGGTTTTCTACGTTAACCACCGGGGCCGAAAAACTGGCAGTAGCAATTGATCGCCCGTCTTACACTCCGTTAAACTTTCATTTTGGTAAAAGTGAAAATTCACCAAAATGCTGCTAAAGGTAGTGCAAAAAACAATGCATACTTACCACTATCATATTTGGATGTATTGAGGCCTTCTTAAATTAATATTTGGAATAAAGCAAAACATTGTATTATGGTTCAACAAAGTAGGAAGGAAGATATGGTAAACCAGAAATGAGAGTTCAATGTTATTGTCTTCCAACACGTTTCCTAGTCTTGCCCAAATTCCCCGCCACAACCGGTGGATCTCGTGCGCAAATGGGTTTCCTCTGAAGTTATGGGGGATGAGCTGAAGGATCCCGGAGGACTGCTCCAATTGTTTTCAGGAAGGACCGAATGGATAGGAGGAGAGGGAAGGGTTATTGATGCACAATCCAATTCATTTTGATGCCAACGTGGCAAAGCGGTGGGGGATAAGAACTCAGAAGGCGACTCTACGTATGCTAGGATATTCGGATCTTAGGAGGAACGAGAAAATTTAGTGTCAGAGAGAAATCGTTTTGACTGCATGCACAAAGCAAGCAAGCAAACGATTTCCGAGTGAGAGAAGAGGCAGAACCCTTCCTAAAGTTCCTTGTAAAATCTAAAATGAGCATTGCATGGATCTTACCTTGCACAATTATCTGTACTGGACTGCTGAAGTTTGATCTCCTCCATTGCCCTGAATCTTGTTTTGTGTAGAAACACCGATAATTCCCTTGATGTTGCCTAGTGAGATTGACGATATCGAAGCTGGCTGTGTCCTCGCTGTCCGGAACAGTCTTATGTAGGATGTCCGTGTCCTGCCCATCTCGCTTCAGATAAAAAGAACTGCCCACGTGATAACCGGGTGACCTGCATTCAATCCGAGCCATATCTCCTTTTTCAAACACTCCATCACGTGAACTTATGGCTATGGTTGGTGGTGGTAGATCCTGCAAAGTATCTTTGAGATAATGAGAGACAGTAAGTAAAGTACCTAGAGCTGCAGTGAATGTGAAGCAAAAGCTTCAATGCTCTCTGGTTACGGGTGTGGTGCCGGAGGACTGGAGGACTGCTAACGTTGTACTGTTGTTTAAACGTGGATAAAGCGACAGACCGACAGACCAGTAAGCTTAATCCCGTTGGTGGCCAAGTTGTTTGAAAACATCCTGAATGCCAGTAATAACCGTCATTTAGAAAGGCACGGATTAATCAAGGCCAGTCGAGGGAACTAGATGTAATATCTTCAAGTTTGCAGACGACAGAAAGCTGGATGGGCATGTGTGCTGTGAGGAGGATGCAGAGAAACTCCAGTATGATTTGGACAGTTTGGGTGATGGGCAGAAGCATGGCAGATGCAGTATAATGTGGATAAATGCGAGGTTATACAATTTGGTGGCAAAAACAAGAAGGCAGATTATTATCTGAATGGCAATAGATTGGGAGAATGGGAAGTGCAACGAGACCTGGGTGTCCTAGTGCACCGGTCACTGATGGTAAGCATGCAGGTGCAGCAGGTGGTTAAGAAGGCAAATGATATATTGGCCTTCACAGCGAGAGGATTCGAGTACAGGAGCAGGGATATTTTGCTGCAGTTCTACAAGGCCTTGATGAGACCACACCTTGAGTATTGTGTGCAGTTTTGTTCGCCTTAGCTGAGGAAGAATGTTCTTGCCATGGAGGGAGTGTAGAGAAGATTCAATAGACTGATACCTGGGATGGCAGGAATGACGTGCGAGGAGAGATTGGTTCGATTAGACTTGTATTCGTGAGAGTTTAGAATAATGAGGGATGATCTCATTGAAAGTTATAAAATTCTATCATGACTAGACAGACTAAACGCAGGAAGGATGTTCCCGATGAAGAGCGATGCCAGAACCAGGGGTCACAGTCTACAGATAAGGGGTAAGCCATTTAGGACAGAGATGAGGAGGAATTTCTTCACCAGAGAGTGGTGAACCTATGGAATTCTCTACCACAGAAGGCAGTTGAGGCCAATTCATTAAATATATTCAAGAAGGAGTTGGATATATTTCTTAAGGCTAAAGGGATCAAGGGATATGGGGAGAAAGCAGGGACAGGGTACTGAATTTGGATGATCAGCCATGATCGCATTCAATGGCGGAGCAGGCTCGAGGGGCCGAATGGCCTACTCCTGCTCCTATCTTCTAAGTTCCTATGTTTCAATGACAGTCAGCATGGATTTGTTAAGGCAGCTCTTTTCTGACTAACTTGGCTGAATTTATTGAGGAGGAAACAATGAGTGTTGAGGAGGGTAGTGCGTTTGATATAGTTTATATGGATTTCAGCAAGGCATTTGAGAATGTCCCACGTGGCAGACTCGGCAGAAAAGTAAAAGCCCATGTGATCCAAAGCTAAGTGGCAAGTTGGATGCAATATTGTCTCAGTGACAGGAATCGGAGTGTATTGGTCGACGAGTGTTTTTGTGATTGGAAGGCTGTTTCCAATGGCGTTCCCCCGGGCTCAGTACTCGGTCCCTTGCTTTTTGTGGTATATATCAATGATTTAGCCTTTAATTTAGGGGGCACGATTAGGATTATACAAAATTTGGCCGTGTGGTTGATACTGATGAATAAAGCTCCAGACTCCAGGAAGATATCAATGGAAGGTTCAGATAGACAGAAAATTGGCAAATAGATTTCAATCCGGAGGTGTGTGAGATAACATAATTGGGGAGGGCTCACAAGGCAAGGGAATACACAATACATGGTAGGATACTGAGAATTGTAATGGAACAGAGGGATCTTGGAATGCATGTCCACAGATCCCTGAAGGAAGCAGAACAGGTATATAAGGTGGTTAAGATTTATGAGGATGTTGCCAGGGCTGGAGAAGTTAAGCTATGAGGAAAAATTGGATAGGCTGGGGTTGTTTCCTTTGGAACCGAGGAGGCTGAGGGGAGAGTTGATGGAGGTGAATAAAATTATGAGAGGACTAGATAGAGTGGATAGGACGGACCTATAGCACCCAGCAGTGATCAATAACCAGGGGGCATAGATTTAAATCATTGGCAGAAGACTTTGAGGGGGGGGGGTGGATAACTATTTTGACCCAGAGAGTGTTGGGGGTCTGGAACTCACTGCCTGAAAGGGTGGTTGAGGCAGAAACCCACATCACATTTATAAAGTACTTGAATATGCACTTGAAGTGCCGTAACCTACAAGGGCTGGATAGTGGGATTAGGCTGGATAGCCCTTTTTAGACCAGCGCAGACACGATGGCCCGCAAAGCCTCCTTCTGTGCTTAGACGTATCTGATGCTATGAAGGATCTGTAACCACAGAACACAGATTTAAGGTAATTGTCAAAAGAACCAGAGGCGACGTGAGAAAAAAATTAGACGCGAGTTGTTATGATCGGGAATACGCTGCTGAACGGCTGGTGGAAGCAGATTCAATGGTAACTTTGAAAAGGGAATTGGATAAGTACAGGAAGGGGAAAGACATTGCTGGGCTATGAGGATAGAGCAGGTGGGAATGGGACTAACTGGACAGCTCCTTCAATGAGCCAGCACAAGCTCAGTGGACCGATTGGCTTCCTCCTGTGCTGCATGAACCCTTGATCCTATCCAATTAGTCCTGGTCAATTTGAGTGGAAGCTTATCTGACAATAATTAAAAGGCGGACTAATTACATTAGATATTTAAATTAAATAACGAGAGGTTAAGATGTAAAGTTATATTTTTCCGAATCATTTAACGTGCCCCACAGAAGGACGGGCTTAGATCTGACAGAAGTATGAACTGAATCCCATTCCTCCGCTCTTTCCACTGCAATTATTTTCAGATATTTATCCTCGTCCATTTTAAACAGCATTGATTGATTATGTTCCCACTGTTGTGTCTCATAGGACATCTCATGCTCTAACAGCCAACTTCTGATAGGTTTATCTGAGTTTTTTTTTTAATTCAATCGTAGGATCTGGACGTCGCTGGCGAGGCCAGCGTTTATTGCCCATCCCTAGTTGCCCTTGAGAAGGCGGTGGTGAGTTGCCTTCTTGAACCGCTGCAATCCGTCAGGTGAAGGTACTCCCGCAGGGCTGTTAGGGAGGGAGCTCTCTGGGGACTTGTCAGAAATTGGGAGACCTGTCCCACAGACTGTTCAAGCAGCAGCCTGACATAGCCATACTCACAGAATCATACCTTACAACCAATGTCCTAAACTCCTCCTTCATCATCCCTGGGTATCTCCTGTCCCACCAGTCGGAATGATCAACTAGTGGTGGCGGCACAATGGTATACAGTCGGGAAGGAGTGGCCCTGGGAGTCCTCAACATTGACTCCGGACCCCATGAGGTCTCATGCCTTCAGGTCAAGCATTGGCAAGGAAGCCTCCTGCTGATTACCACATACGTTAACCTCAGCTGATGAATCAGTACTCCTCCATGATGAACACCACTTGGAAGAAGCACTGGGAGTAATTAGCAAGGGCACAGAAAGCACTCTGGGTGGGGGACTTCAATGTCCATCAGCAAGAGTGGCTCGGTAGCACCACTACTAACCGACCTGGCCGAGTCCTGAATGATATAGCTGCCAGTCTGGGCCTGCGACAGGTGGTAAGAGAACCAACTCGAGGGAACAACATACTTGACCTCGTCCTCACCAATCTACCCATCACAGATGCATCTTTCCATGACAGCATTGACAGCACATTTGTGGAGACGAGGTCCCGTCTTCACACTGAGGACACCCTCCATCGTTTTGTGTGGCATACTGAAAGGTAGCATAGTGGGGTGGGATTAGGCTTGGACCAGGTGGGATGAATGGCCTTTATCTGTGATGTAAATTCTACGTAAATTAAATTAAATGGTACAAATTCAAAGGAGTAGCAGGAAGAGATAAACCCATGGGAACACATACACATATTTTTGAAGGAGCCAGGACAAAACGAGAACACTGTTAATAAGGCATACGGGATCCCTGGCACAATAAATAGAGGCATCGAATAATGTTAGAATATTTTTCAGTTGTATAATTCTAAGGAAATAATCAAGTATGCCAGCTCGCTTTGCTTCAGCATTTTAGCAAGAGTGAGAATCTCATTGGAAAGTGGAGGGGTTCAGGTAAGTCTCTTTGTGTGAAAAAAGACAGTATGAAAACTAAAAGACAGAGTAATCTGGAAAGAAAGGCTTGCAATTATATAGCGCCTTCCACGACCACAAGTCGTCTCAAAAAGCACTTTACAGCCAATTAAGTATTTTTGCAGTGTTGTCACTTTTGCAATGAAGTTGGTACACTGACAATTGAGTCTTATACATTGATGAGAGGGTAGACTGTTTTTTCAGACATGGTAAGAGATGAGATTTGTTAAAACATGAAATTTCGATGCACGACTCATGCAAAGTAATTTACCACGGAGTCAGCATTGTGGGATAATTAATGACTAGAAGTTAAGCAGAGAGATGCGTAGGTGCAGACCAAGTAAACCGATTAGCATAATGATCGACCATCCCCTTCCAAATGTAAGAAGTATCATAATGGTCAGAAATCCACAGGCGAGCAGCTAACTTAGAGAATGGGAACTCAGCACTCCCGGGGCCTCGGGACCAGGTTGTATTACTGGCTTGCCATTTTCTTGCTTCATAATTAATAATTTGAAGATAGTTGTACTAAAGCACTGTTAAATCAATATACATTAAAAGGTTGTTGAATAAACCACTCAGGCCACTACATTTTTACTGATCCCTATCACATGGAGCCCTGAATCTCTTTGGAACTCCACTGTTCCGAGCATTGCACCAGGTACAACCTACTCGGATCTATCCTTTTTAAGATTTATAAATCAATGGTTAAGGTAATCTGGATTATCCTGTCCAAGTCTGGGCACCACACTTTAGGAAGTATGTAAATGCCTTGGAGAATTTAAAGAGTAGATTTACTCGAATGGCACCAGGGATGAGGGACTTCAGTTATGTGGAGCGACTAGAGAAACTGGGATTGTTAAAAACTTTAAATAGTTTAAGGCTGCTCTATAAATGCAAGTGCTTGAACTTGTTTGTGTTCACCTTAGATCAGCGAAGTTCAGCGGAGATTTAATAGAGGTGGTCAAAATGATCAAGGTGTTTGATAGAGTAAATAAGGACATACTCCCTATTGATAACAGGCTTGGAAAGCAAAGGACTCAGATTGAAGATAATTAGCAAAATTAACATGTTGGCGGGTGGGGGTTGGAGATTAAAAGGCATCTATGTTTTGGAATGAACTGCGTGAAAGGATGATACAAGCAGATTCTATAATAAATTTCAGAAGGAAATTGGAATACACTTGGAAAGTAAAATTGCGGTGCAATGGGAAAAAGAGCAGGGGCGTGGGATTAATTGTTTAGTTCTGCGAAAGAGCTGGCACAGGTGCAATGGGCAGAATGGTCTCCTTCTGTGCTGTATGATCTTAGGATTCTATCACTATACTTTCAGATAAATTCTCGTGATCTGCGCCTTTAACTATTTCACACACCACAATTTTGTTCCTTCTGAAGTTATTCCACACCGAAGAGAATCGCTTAACTTAGTGGAACAAGGACAACTGCAGGTGTGGTGCCTTGAAAAGTGGGAATAAATTTATCAATATCTTAAACTGTCAAAAGAGACTCTGGATTTTATACATAAGGAAATTAAATTTAAAGGGAAATAAATGATGTTTCATTTGCAAAGGAAGTGGGTTAGGTCAACGTTGAATTATAGTGTGTAGTTCAAAATGATTGAAAGTTTAGAGGAGTTGGGCATTAAAAGATTTTCCTTTCCAGCCATGTCAATAGATATACACACACAGAGAAGCATAGATCAGTACAGCACAGAAGGAGAACATTTGGCCCATCGAGTCTGCACCAGGTCTTTCGTGGAGCAAATTCAGATAGTTACTCTCATCCACTCTTTCTCCATCTCTCTGCAATTTTCCCTCGTTCAAGGATTTATCCAATTCCCTTTAGGAGGCTACAATTAATCTGAAACCACCACCCTATCAGGCAGTTCATTCCAAATCCTAACCACTCGTTGCGTAAATATATTTTTCTTCTTGTCATAAGAACATAAGAACCTAAAAAGTAGGAGGAATGGGCCGTTTGTCCCCCCGAGCCTTCTCTGCAATTCACTAAGATCATGGCTGAACTTCTACCTCAACTCCACTTTCCTGCACTATCACCATATCCCTTGATTTCCTTAATATCCAAAAATCTATCTATCTCTGTCCTGAATACACTCAACGTCTGAGCCTCCATAGACCTCTGGGGTAGAGAATTCCAAAGATTCACCAGCGTCTGAATGAAGGAATTTCCCCTCATCACAGTGCTAAATGGTTGACCCCTTATTCTGAGACTGTGACCCCTGGTTCTAAACTTCCAATCTAGGGGAAACATCCTCCCTGCCTCTACCGTGTCAAGCCCTTTACGAATTTTGTGTGTTTCAATGAGAACACCTCGCATTGGTCTAAGCTCTGGAGAATATAGGCCTAGTCTACTCAATCCCTCCTCATCAAAATACTCCACATCCATTGGTTCCCCCTTAACCATTCGGCTAGTTACAACCTCAAAAACACTCTAACGCATTCATCAAACACGATTTCCCTTTTATAAATCCGTGCTGACTTGCCTAATTCGATTAATATTTTCTAATGCCCTGGTATTTGTTTAATATCTATGCCATTTCATTATTCCCCATTATAATGTCTCCTGTATCAGCCTGAAAGGGTCCACATTTACTTTCGCTGATCCTTAGCTTTTTACGTACTTATGGAAGCTTTTACAGTCTGTTTTTATGCCTCTGCCTTGTTTACACTTATATTCTATTTTTCCTTTCTTTATCAATTTCTTGGTCCTCAATTGCTGAATTCTAAAATCCTCCCAATCCTCAGGCTTACTACTCTTTTTGGCAACATTATAAGACTCTTCCTTTGATCTAATACTCTCTTTACCTCCTCTTGTTAGCCACGGTTGGACATTTCCTGTGGGGTTTTTGTGCCTTACAGAAATGTATATTTGTTGTAAATTATGTATTAATGCTTTAAATGCTAGCCATTGCTTCTCTAACTTCATCTCTTTTAAAGTTGTTTCCCAAACTAAATTAGCCAACCCGCCCCTCATACCAACATCGTTTGCTGGATGAGGGAAATGCTGTGGATGTGGTTTACATGGACTTCAGTAAAGCTTTTGAAAAAGTCCCGCATAGGAGACTGGTCAAGAAGGTAAGAGCCCATGGGATCCAGGGTGCCTTGGCGCGTTGGATCCTAAACTGGCTGAGTGGCAGGAGGCAGAGGGTGATGGTCGAAGGATGCTTTTGTGACTGGAAGCCTGTGTCCAGTGGGGTACCTCAGGGATCGGTGCTGGGTCCCTTGTTGTTTGTGATCTACATAAATGATTTGGATGAGAATGTAAAAGGTATGATCAGTAAGTTCGCAGATGACACGAAAATTGGTGGGGTGGTAAATTGCGAGGAGGAAAGCCTCCGGCTACAGGACGATATAAACGGGTTGGTCAGATGGGCGGAAAAGTGGCAAATGGAATTTAACCCTGAAAAGTGCGAGGTGATGCATTTTGGACGGACAAATAAGGCAAGGGAATACACAATGAGTGGTAGGACCCTAGGAAGTACAGAGGGTCAGAGGGACCTTGGTGTACATGTACATAGATCTCTGAAGGCAGCGGAACAGGTAGATAAGGTGGTTAAAAAGGCATATGGGATACTTGCCTTCATTAGCCGAGGCATAGAATATAAGAGCAGGGAGGTTATGATGGAGCTGTACAAAACGCTGGTGAGGCCACAGCTGGAGTACTGTGTGCAGTTCTGGTCGCCTCACTATAGGAAGGATGTGATTGCTTTGGAGGGGGTGCAGAGAAGATTCACCAGGATGTTACCTGGGATGGAGCGCCTCAGCTATGAAGAAAGACTAAACAGGCTGGGGTTGTTTTCCTTGGAGCAAAGAAGGCTGAGGGGGGACCTGATTGAGGTGTACAAAATGATGAGGGGCATAGATAGGGTAGATAAAGAGGAACTTTTCCACTTAGTAGGGGGGTCAATAACAAGGGGGCATAGATTCAGGGTAAGGGGCAGGAGATTTAGAGGGGATTTGAGGAGGAACTTTTTCACCCAGAGGGTGGTTGGAATCTGGAACTCACTGCCTGAAAGGGTGGTAGAGGCAGGAACCCTCACAGCATTCAAGAAGCATTTGGATGAGCACTTGAAATGCCATTGCATACAAGGCTATGGACCAAATGCTGGAAAATGGGATTAGACAGGACAGGGGTGGATGGGCGGTGCGGACACGATGGGAAGAAGGGCCTCTTTCTGTGCTGTAAAACTCTATGACTCTATGACTGAGGTTTAGCATACCTTTCTGGCTTTTGTAGGCTATGCCTCTATTTGTCGCCTCTGGTTGTCTTGCCAATTATGCTCTCGGGTTATCGGCTGAGGAGAAAAAACCCAGCTTCTCCCGTCTTTTCACATAACTATAATCCCTCATCCCTAGAATCATTCTAGTAAATCTCTTCTGTACCTTTTCCAAAGCCTTCACGTCCTTCCTAAAGTGTGGTGCCCAGAATGGATACAATACTCCAGCTGGGACCGGACTAGTGTTTTATGTAGTTTTAGCTCAACTTCCTGGCTTTTGCACTCTATGCCTCTATTTCCCAAGCCCAGAATCCCAGATGCTTTTTAACTACTTTGCTAAACTTTCCTGCCACTTTCAAAGATTTCAGCACAAACCCGCCCAAGTCTCTCTGTTCTTGCACCCTCCTTATAATTTTACCATTTAGCTTGCTTTGTGTCTCCTCATTCTTCACACCAAAATCTATCTGCTCACAATTTTCTGTGTTGAATTTCATCTGCCATGTGTCCCCATTCCACCAGCTATATTCCTCACTGTTTACTACACTTCCAAGTTTTGTTTAATCGGCAAATTTCAATATTGTTTCCAACACCCCCCAGTTCCAAGCCATTAAAGTAAATCAAAAACAGCAGTGGTCCCAGTAATGAACCTTGGCGAACATTAATGTATAACTCCATCCAGTCCGAAAAACAACCAATGACCACAATTCTCTGTTAACTATCTCTTAGCCAATTTTGTAACCATGCTGCTATTGCCCCTTCATTTCTTGGACTTCAATTTTGCTAACAAGCCTAATATGTGGTAACATAGAAAATGACCCTGCCTCAGACTCTGCTGTCAGCTTTATCCAAGGCTGCTGTCAAATGTTAAGTCAACCACAGATACATCGCATCTAAAATCTGAAAATGACCAAATTTAATATTTAGTGTCCTCTGCAGTGCTCTGAAAATGGACATTCGGGTCCCCTGCTTCCCTGCCAGCTAGATGGTTTCTCCAGCATTTTTTATTTTTTCTGAATCAGAATTTACTTGTCTGTACAGAAGCAGAATTCTAAAGCATTACACTATAGTCACGAGGTTGCTTATTTCCTGACTAAATGTGCAGGTCAAATTGTGAAAGTTCCTCTTTTTTGTGTTGCATCAGTCATAACTGTTCAGCATGAACACTCTCCCATTTCGAAACCTATTGCAAAGTTCAGATGGAGCACAGCGCATGTGCAGGAAAAGCTTATCTTTTTGACACTCTTGTAAATTATTTTTTCCACTTTTTCAAACCACGGATCCACAAAACTATGTATAAATCCGGCATTTCACTAATCTATCGTAACTTATTTCATAATCATTATATTCTACCGACCATCTCCCGTCTGTCTGTTAACGATTTGTTGAAAGACCTCCCCTTGTAAAATTCAGTCAATGTATTAGCCTTTCTGAATCGCAGGGTTTGAATAGCAGAACTGAAATTACCACAAGTAGCGACTGAGGCTAATGGCCACACCACTATGGGAAGCAAACATATATATTGCAAAAAGTGCGTTTTAATATCTCTGGGTTATTTCATGCCATTGAAATTTCTCACTTAAAATATTCAGCCATTTTCTAAACAGAAAATACAATCGGATTTTAAACTGAAGGCACTGACCTGTGCCGGGGAGTTCCTGTGCCTGTGAAAAGCAACCTGAAAGTATAGAGAAGATATAATATTAACCAAGCAATCTACGTGATTATGTATTAATATTAATAATCTATCAGATTAAAGCACCATGAATATAAATAGTGCAGCGGTCCACCTTCATAGGGCAAGTATGAGCAGGCAATAAATCTGTCCTTGCTCAAAAGCAGTTAACAAAAGTTACAAGGAGGATCATGATTGTTTGGAATGCTTACAAAGGCGAGCGAGATTAATAAAAGCACCCATTTTAGGTGGTGGATGAACAGACATTAGAGGAGAACAATAATAAACGAAGGCGTGCCTTCAGCCTACTAGGCCCACAAGTTCAATTCGTTCCCTAACCTGCTGCATCTCCCCATCCCTCCATGAAGACCCACCTTATAGTGCACTTCTTTAACTCGGCTTCTGCTCAACCTCCTAATATCGCCTTCTTTGGCTAGCCATCCCTTTTTATTCTTACTGCTACGGAAAGTGCCTTGCGGCATTTTACTATATCAGGGGCGCTTTACAAATGCAAGTTGTGGTTGCTGGTTTTATACGCAGTAAGATTTTCAAATCTTTAGAAAATAATTCTGGGTCTGTGGAAATGGACCAAATAATCCCTGCAATAAAAAATCAGGGTAAACCGAAAAATAAAATTTACCGAATTGTGTTTTGCTTATCGTGTTCAAAGGTTTTTCTTTCTGTAGCCGAATTTAGTAATTCAATTATACCATGGCACATGATACAATGCTGTTAATGAAGTGTTGTAGGAAAAAGTCTGATTTTGAAAGCAGTCAGTGCAGTTCAGTAGAACTGTAAAACCATCTTAACATTTTCCAGGCTCTCAATAAAAGTAACAATTGATAGATATGTCTCCAAATATGCCACTGAATTTAATCTAAATGCCTTGCACGTTGTGGTTGCAATAATCCGACAATCCATAGAAATTTTAAAAAGAACTTTCATTTATAGAGCAACTTTAAAGACATCAGGTCGTCACAAAGCGCTTTTCAGCCAATTAACCATAGTTACTGTTACTCTGTAAGGAAGCACAGCAGCTAACCTGTGCACAGCAGGATCCCACGAACAGCAAATAGATAATTAACAGATAATCTGTTTTAATGTTGATGGTTCATCGAAATAGTGCCATAGAACGTTTACTTCCATCTGAGAGGAGAGATCGGGCCTCAGGTTAGAAGTGGGGCCTCATCCTTAAAACGGCACTGCCGGCAGTGCAGCGCTCCCTCAGTACAGCACTGGAACGTCAGGGTAGATTTTGTGTCCAAGTCTCTGGAATGGGACAGGGAAACAAATATGTTCTGACTCAAATGCACTGTGCGATGGCTGTCATCATATAATAAGGACCAACCAGCTTTGATTCCCTGTTCTAGTTTGTTAGATCTGAATTTTACATTCAAATGTCAAGCAAAATCAACAGCACTGTCGGCAATATGTAATATAACGGGGGGAAATAACTCGACCGTACTCACCCACTGCAAAGAACATAAAGTTGAAGAGCATTTTTAGATGGCATTAGACATATTCTAAAGGTGGGGAATTCTGAGGAAACTGCACTAAATGGCTGTGACAGAAAACGACTGCAGGCTTTGAATTCTGAACACAGCATTGCGAAAGCCAAGTTTCCTGTGGCTGAACCTAACTCATCTGTTCCCTAAGATAAGGCAGTGGAGCCATGTGGTGTGCCGTGTCCAATTGACGACAAGGCTTTGAGCATACCCAATAGTAAACTCCGACACAAGTCCTGAAAATGCAAAATTAGTACGGTGCATCATGAAAGTGATACAGTAAATCAGAAGTAAGACTTACATTTATATAGCACCTTCCACGACCAGCAGACATCTCAAAGCGCTTCACAGCCAATTAAGTACGATTTGGAGCGCACTGAAGCGTTTCGCAAGAATTTCCAAAATCTCTACAGCCCCGAAGATTATATTTTTGATTAAAGAGAGCCTGGGCAGAATATACCTTTAAAAATCCAGGGCATCAAAATGGCCGTCAGACCTCGTGGCAGAAGAAAAGGCAGCCTATGTGTATGTGGAAAGGAAAATCAAAGATGGCTGTCCGGCCTCGTGGAAAAAGACACAACACAGTCTGTGTGTATGTGGAAAAGAAAATCAAAGATGTCTGACAAAGGATTTTAAAAAAAAACACAGCCTCTGATGTAATGAGGTATTCAAACTGTCAAAGAACTCTGTTTACACGAACAAAGCTACAATGTTGACTCAAGAGATTAAGTACTTGAGACTGCCAATCAATTGTGGTTGGGCTTGACCGCAGGACAATTGGATTGTTTATACTAACATTCAAGGGCTGTTTACTCAGCACTTAAGGAAAGAGATATGTTTTTTTCAAACTGAGACAGCTTTATTCAAACCAGTCAATGAATGGGAATACATTCAAAAACCCATCACAATGAATGGGGACAGATCGATTCCCTTTTGTATAGACAAGATACATCCGGATTTGGGCGCGAATATTTCAGTTCCAAATGGGGTATAAAGATAGTTTCTCAGGAAGCCATTCTCTCTCTCTCTGCCGCCTCGCCTCCGTGCTCTGGCTGCAGAAGAACAGCTCAGCAAGCCCGCCCAAAGGTCTAAAATACCAGCAGTTACTTTGAAATACTGGAGTATCTCTACTTTGGGGGCGGTGAAGAATACAGACCGCAGGGGCACGGAGCAGGCGTTCTCTGGTTAGCATAGATCTTCTGGCCCATCACAAGGCAACCTAGATAGGTATTAGGGGTGGGAATTAAGGGGAATCTATGTTAAATTGTAATTTTAGCCAATTTTCCCTCGTTGTGTCTGTTTTCTCCTCCCCTATTAAGTAAAAGTGCTGCACTAGGTATAAGTGCTGTATTTAAGTAAAAGATTGTTGTATTAAGCAAAAGTATACTGTGTTAAGTAAACGTGCTGTATTCAGCATAGGTGTGCTGTATTGATTACTTTCTATTTATTTCTTTTATTTTCAATAAATACTGGTCCTCTTTGCAACCAACCACGTGTCTCGTTTTGTCTACATTGCTACTGAATAAGTCCGGTGGTCAGAACCAGGAAAGGGGAGCAATTCGAAACCGCACGGGGCTCTGGAGCAGTTCAGATACTTCTGACTGTCCAGAGACAATAACCCCAGTTATTTATAACACCCCCTTAATTCGTACAAAATGACGACCACGGCAGGACCGTCGGCAACGGTATGCAATGTAGCAGATGGTGGTTTGGGTCTCAAGAGAGCAGCAGTTATTGGTTATCTTTTTATCCCACTGGTCTGTTTGTGGTTAGGTGCCCGCAGGCTTGGGGAAGTTACCCATAGGCTTAGGGA
The DNA here is from genome assembly GCF_052327205.1 of Somniosus microcephalus. NCBI lineage: Eukaryota > Metazoa > Chordata > Chondrichthyes > Squaliformes > Somniosidae > Somniosus > Somniosus microcephalus. The sequence continues at coordinate 25,220,832 of NW_028225187.1, read as the reverse complement.
ATCTAGAGCAGAGAGTTGGGATAGGGAAAGGGAGGTTGATGAATACCAGGCCAAGATAGAGTGCCCGGTGGTCCAGTTTAGTGAGGGCAAAGGCCACACGAGGCACGAGTCAGAGTACCTGAAGTGCCTAGTTGCAGAGGCCACGAGTAATGAGATGAGGGTACGGGAGGAGATTACCCACCTCATAAAAGAAGTAAAAGAGCAGGAGGAAAAGGTTAGCGAGGTAAAGGCAGCATATAAGCTGGCCTGTGAGCAAGAGCAGATCATGGTCCCTGTAGGGAAGAGATAGAAAGATTGAATATGGCTTTAAAGAGGGCAAAGGGGATGGATGATATGTCTGATCAGCCCGAAGGCAGGTCAGTCGGATTTTATCGGCAACCCAAATAAAACCGTCCCAGGGGCAACACCCAGGAAAAGGCTGGTCAGGGAATCAGAGGTCCCACGACCGCCACACACGGCTCCAAGCTTTCAGGAGCTTTGGAAGCTAAGGGGGGTGGAGGAGGAGGTGGTAGAGGAAGCAAAGCAGGCCCCGCTAGATAGGCCAGGAACAGGTCCAGTGTACCCCCTCAGACAACGGAGGAACGGTCTGCCCATTGTTGAAGATGACCCAGGGGCCACCCAGAATCAGTTTGTGGTGCCATATGGCACCCAGCAGCTCAGGGACATGGATAGCCACATCCCCAAGCTCACTAAAAGGGGAGACCCCTCTCTATACTTCAGGGAGATAGAGGAGGCAGCTTGAGTAAATGACTGTGATGATGCAGAACAAGCAAAAATGCTGCTGTTTTCCCTGGCAGGTGATCGCCTCCAGGCCCTATCTGGCGAGTGCAAAAAGGGGCAGAGGGATTATGAGGGTCTGAAGAACGAGATATTGGAGGCCATGGGATTCAATGATGGTAGTCCGTTCACCCGGGTAGAAAGAACGGTGCAGCTCACAGGGGAGTCCCCGCAGGCGTTCACAGACAGGCTGTGGCCAGTCTACTGGAGCGCGTGCCCGGGAATGCCAGGGCGGGCAGTACTGGACCCAGTCCAATTGACTCACTGGCTCCGATGTCTCATGACAAACAGCCTACCCCAGATCCACGCCCAGGTCATGGCTTGGTTTGATCTCTGAAACCCCCAGATCACCGAAGAAGTGGAGATCCGCAGGCTCACCATAGCCTTCAGAAACATGAGGTGCATCGAGGTGCCCCAACCCAAGGGAAAAGTCCATGATGTTAAACCTGGGAGCCAGAATAAGAAAGAGTGGCTGAGGGGAGCAGGCCCTATGTTAAGATGGGGGTGAAGACCGGGCAGGAGAGATATTCGGTGGACACTGGAGCTTCCAGCATGGTTGTCCACTCAGAAGACCTGACCAATTCCCCCCGGTCTAATGAGGTCCCATCTAGCTTAATGGGGTCCACAGGGAAACAGGCAGCTGGGAGTGAACCTGAGGACAGAAATCCTCAGCCCGCAGCAGGTACAAGCTCACAGGCTGCACAGGCAGGCACTGTGGCATGGGTTAGGGGAGGAGACATTCATGACCATCTTAAGAGTGTCAGGCAGGGGAACAGGGAAGAAGTGTTCTGGGACCCCTGTAGAGCAGGCCCGGTAGTAGCAATCTGGGACAAGCGAGGCACACAGGGGATAGCTTTGGCCCCAGACCAAAAGCAGGTCCAAGCCCAAGATTCCACCTTTAAGGCCGCCCTGGTGAGGGAAAAGGATTTTGAACAGGATTACTGGCAGGCTGCCAGTAATATTAAACAATGCAGGTTGTTTGAGCCGGGGGCAGCGAAACAGGCAGCTGAGAGTGAACCTGAGGGCAGAAATCCTCTGGCTTCAACGCAGACACACACACAGACTGCACAAGCAGGTGCAATCGCGTGCGTGAGAGGAGAAGTTCCTGAGCACTTGGCCTGAGCGATTCCCCCTCTCTTGTGGGACTCCGGGGAGGAGCCTGAACCAGGCTTTAGACCTGAAGGGGAAGGTTCTCAGCCATTGGCAGCTGGTGGCAAGGGATTGCCTGTCCCCAGCCCAGGTTTGGGAAGGGAGGGACCCAAAGGAGGATGTCCACAGCCAGCAAGGAGTGTGACCCGAGCTAAGGGTCTGCTCGCCGGGGTAGCCCCACCAGCAACACTCCCTAGGAGGTCTCTTCGGGTTCCCCAGCCCAAGACAGCATGGTCACCAGCTTTCCAATGGAATAGGGCGACTCCCGAGTCAGGGAGAAGCCAAAAGACAGAAGTCCCCAACCAGCAGCCATAAGCTGCGAGGGACCAGAAGTTGGAATCAGTCCAGCCACGCAGCAGGGAGGAGCCTGTGGCAGCCGAATCAGGGATTAGGCTGGCCGCCCGGAGATAGGCAGCGCTTGTAAATAGCTGTGTTCAAGTAATGTATACAATGGATTAAGGTAGAATGTGATAATTTTAAATTTTATATTGCAATTCAGTAGTGGATATTATTAGAGCATAAGTTTGAAGTATAGTACTGTTCCAGAGTGTCTGTGTGAGTCGAGGTCACGGGACTTGATCACACTCCCCCTAGCCAGGGGATTGGCTAGATGCTTTTTTAGTCTTTTTCAGAGTTCCGGAAGGTACAGAGGACCATCGTGTTTTTGATGTTCGGGAAAGGAAGCACCACTAGCACACGATGGGAGGGGTCTGCAGGAGGCAGATGCCCACATTTAAACTGTTATTGGAAATTCGATTAAGATTAAGTGTTTACAAAAAGCTTCTTCATTATTTTATATCTTGTATTATGTACTGGTCCCAACTCCAAAGGAAATAATGTGTGAATTTAGTTCCTAACTGTGAGATTACACTACTTGTTTGGAGTTAAGTGAACAAATTGCATATGCCTGTGAATTGTTGTGTTTTCAGAGTGTGAAAATTTGAAAGACATCTCCGGCTGAAAAATAGTTGCCATTTATTAAAGTGTCATGGCTATTGCATTATAAATAAAAAGGAAAAAAAAAAGGAAGCTCGGTTCTTTCATTGGTATTTTTAACAGATATGTTTTGGCTTGGTGGTAATCCCATTGAAGATGTTGTATCATGTTAAAACTTGGTCACAAGTAGTGCAGGGTCATAGAAGCCCCTAAATGCTTGAATTATTGTGAATACAAGTGGTGCAGGGGCATTGGACTCCCTCCATGCTAGAATTATTGTGAATACAAGTGGTGCAGGGGCATGGGGTCCCTCCGTGTATTGTTTATTTAACACTCTTGTTTTTCTGTCAATAGATACCTACCATGAACTGCGATTCTCTCTGGGTAGGGGAGATGGAGGTGTCGGGGGACCAAAGATAGATCTAGATAAGTATAAGGGAAGGTTGTTTGTGGGGGGTCAGAAATTATTGCTCAATTTTGGACAGGATACTACAAGCAAGTTTTAATACCTGATGGGGGACTGTAGGGTTTCGCAAGAATTTCCATAATCTCTACAGCCCTGAAGATTATATTTTTGATTAAAGAGAACCTGGGTAGAATATAGCTTTAAAAATCATGGCATCCAAATGGCCGTCAGAGCTTGTGGCAGAAGAAAAGGCAGCCTATGTGTATGTGGAAAGGAAAATCAAAGATGGCTGTCCGGCCTCGTGGCAAAAGACACAACACTGTCTGTGTGTATGTGCATAGGAAAATCAAAGATGGCTGACAAAGGATTTTTTTTTTAAAACAGCCTCTGAAGTAATGACGTATTCAAACTGTCAAAGAACTCTGATTACACGAACAAAGCTGCAATGTTGACTCAAGCGATTAAGTATTTGAGACTGCCAATCAATTGCGGTTGGGTGTGTCCGCAGGACATTTGAATTGTTTACACTAGCATCCAAGGGCAGTTTACTCAGCACTTGAGGAAACAGACATGTTTTTTTCCAAACTGAGACAGCTTTATTCAAACCAGTCAATGAATGGGGATACATTCAAAAACCCATCAAAATGAAGGGGACAGATCAATTCCCTTTTGTATAGCCCAAGTACATCCGGATTTGGGCGCGAAGATTTTGGCTCCAAATGGGGTATAAAGATAACTTATCAGAAAGCCATTCTCTTGCTCTCTGCTGCCTCGCCTCCACGCTCTGCCTACAGTAGAAAAGCTCAGCAAGCCCGCCCAAAGGACTATAATACCAGCAGTTACTTTTAAATACTGGGGTATCTCTACTTCGGGGACGGTGAAGAATACAGACCGCAGGGGCACAGAGCTGGCATTCTTTGGTGAGCATAGATTTTCTGGCCCATCACAAGGCAACCTAGATAGTTATTAGGTGTGGGAATTAAGGGGAATCTATGTTAAATTGTAATTTTAGTCAATTTTCTCCCGTTGTGTCCGTTTTCTCCTCCCCTATTAAGTAAAAGTGTGTTGCACTAGGTAAAAGTGCTGTATTTAAGTAAAAGAGTGGTGTACTAAGCAAAAGTATACTGTGTTAAGTAAACGTGCTGTATTCAGCATAGGTGTGCTGTATTGATTATTTTCTATTTATTTCTTTACCTTTCAATAAATACTGGTCCTCTTTGCACCCAACCATGAGTCTTCATTTGTCTACATTACTACTGAATAAGTCCGGCGGTCAGAACCAGGAAAGGGGAGAGATTCGAAACCACACAGGGCTCTGGAGTAGCTCAGATACTTCTGACTGGCCAGATACAATAACCCCAGTTAGTTTTAACCCCCATTAATTCCTACAGCAGTTACTGTGGGAAACATGGTAGCCAATCTGCACACAGCAAGCTCCCACAAACAGCAATGTGATAATGACCAGATAATCTGTTTTTGTTATGTTGATTGAGGAAGAGACATTAGCTAGTACATCGGGGATAACACCCCTACTCTTCTTTGAAATAGTGCCTTTTATGTCCACCTGAGTGAGCAGGCGGGGACTCGGTTTAACGTCTCAAATGAAAGATGGCACCTCCGACAGTGCAGCACACCCTCAGCACTGAACTAGAGTGTCAGCCTAGCTTTATGTACTACAAGTTCTATGGAGTGGGAATTGAACCCACTACCTTCATAGCTCAAAGGCGAGTGTGCTACCCACTGAGCCACGGCAGACATTCAAATAGGCCCAAATCACAGGATGAGGGGGTGTGCATTTGTCCGTCCAAAGAACACGGTTATTTGGAAGGCAGAAGTGGTAAACTGTTGGAATGGTTTACTCGAAGAAATGGTTGATTGTAGGGAATTCAGTCAGTTAAAGAACATATAAATGTTGTAATAGAAGTTCAAGAGAAGGGCTAACTATGAAAATTGTGTAGAAAATTATGATTATGCCATGGGGTACTGTACGCTATTTTGGGCGCCGTGGGGGATATGACAAGTGGTATACGTTGATAGCCTCTTGAATGCGATGGTATACAGATTAAGTAAGGATGAACAGGCTGGGTCTCTTATCTCTTGAATAAAGAAGGCTGAGGGGTGAACTAATAGAGGTCTATAAAATTATGAAAGATTTTGATAGCGTGGATACAGAGAGAATGTTTCCACCGGTGGGGAAGAGCATAACCAAAGGTCATCAATATAAGATAGTCACCAAGAAATCCAATAGGCAATTCAGCTGAAAATTATTTACCAAAATAGTGGCACGAATGCGGACCTCGCTACCACAGAGAGTGATTGAAGTGAATAGTATGGATGCATTTAAGGGGAGACTGGACAAAGATATGAGGGCGACTTGAATAGATGGCAATGCAGATAGATTTAGATGAGGATAGGCAGAAAGAGAATCGAGTGGAGCATAAACACCAGCATGGACTGGTTTGGCCGAATGGCCTGTTTCTGTGGTGTATACGCTATGTAATCCTACGTGGTACACAAGGATAGGCTATTCCTGGCTTATTTCATTAATTCACGGGCAGATTTTGTGTGCTAAAATTTATAGTGAGCCCCTCCTGGATTAGCAGTTATTGGAGTGGCAAGGTTGACTAAGAGTGGTGATAGCACGACAGTAGTCAGGGCCACAGTGATCTGGGTGACAGTAGTCGGTGTGCCAGTAGTTCAGCATGACAGTTGTCAAGGTTACAGTAGTCGAGGTGCCAATACACAAGGTGAGATTTGTAATGGTGCCGTTGTCAGGGTGACCAATTCAAAGTAACAGCTGTCAGGGTGAACATACTCAGCGTGTCCGTTTTCAGGGTAACAGCAGTCAACGGACAGTTGTCAGGGTGACAGTAGTCACGGTTACAGTTGTCAGGGTGACAGTATTCAGGGTGACAGTTGTCAAGGTGAGAGTAGTCAGGGTGACTAGTTACGGTGACATTAGTCAGGGTGAAAGTTTTTCGGTAACATTAATTAGGGTGACAATTGTCAGGTTCACATTATTCAGACTGACAGTTGTCAAGGTGATTATCATCACAGTGATAGTAGTCAGGATAATAATTGTCAGGTTAATTAGGGTGTCAGTTTTCAGGATAACATTAGTCAGGTTGAAAGTGGTTGGATTGACATTAATTAGGATGACAGTCCTCAGTCTGACTGTAGTCAGGTTCATAGTATGCTGGGCGACAGTAGTCAGTTTGATAGTATTCAGGGTGGCAGTTGTCAAGGCCACAGCTATCGGTGAGTTGGTAGTCAGGTTGACAGTAGTCAGGTTGACATTATTCAATGTGAAATAGTAAAGCTGACAATAGTCAGGTTTACGTTAGTCAGGGTAAAATTACTCAGCGTGACATTTGTTAGCGTGACAGTGGTTCAGTGCGTCAGTTGTCAGAGTGCCAGTAGCCAAGGCGCCAAATAGTCAGGGTGACAGTTGTTAGGGTGACAAAAAACAGGGTGACATTTGTCTGCGTGGAAGAATTCAACACAGGGTGGTTGACTGCTGCATTAAAATCAAACCGTTTGGCTCTCCGTTTCACCTTGTGTGCAATAAATAAGAACATAAGAAATAAGAGCAGGAGTAGGCCGTATGGTCCCTCGAGCATGCTCCGCCATTCAATAAGGTCATGGCTGATCAGCGGCCTCAACTCCACTTTCCCGACCGATCTCCATATCCCTTGATTCCCCTATAGTCCAACAATCTATTTATCTCAGTCTTCAATATAAGCAAGGACTGAGCATTCACAGCCCTTTGGGGCAGTGAATTCCAACAATTCACAACCATCTGAGTGAAGAAGTTCCTCCTCATCTCAGTCTTAAATGGCCTACCCTTTATAAGGATGTTCTCTTTGTGTTAATTGGTATTGAGTTGACCACCGAGCCAATGATTTTCCGTGAAGATAATCACAGAAAACTGCGCTGCAGCTTGATAGCTTGCATTGCAAACTATAACACAGATTGTGGCCTGTTACTATACGATCGAACATAAAGTGAAAAAGCTGATTATGAGCACAAAGATTCAGTAACTAGTTACAAATCTCAGCTCTGACAGCAGGAGACACGTAACACAAAGTGCCTGATGAGCAGTAAAGAAGCTTCGAAGAGAAAAATCGGTTGTTTCACCCACGAAGGAGGTAAAAAAACTGCCTGTAAAAAATTGTCTCACTTGGTCAAGAGAGTAAAGATGTCTTACTGCAATTATATAGAACCCTGGTGAGACCCCACCTGGAGGATTGTGTACAGTTTTGTCTCCTTACCTAAGGAACGATATACTTGCCATAGAGAGAGTGCAACGAAGGTTCACCAGATTGGTACCTGCGATGGGGGGATTGTCATATAAGGAGAGATTGAGTAGACTAAGCCTATATTCTCTAGAACTTAGAAGAATGAGAGCAGATTTCATTGAAACATACAATTTTCTTACAGGGCTAGACAGGGTAGATGCAGGGAGGATGTATCCCCTGAATGGGATTCTAGAACTTGCAGTCAAATTCACAGAATAAGGGCCGGCCCTTTAGGACTGAGATCAGGAGAAACTTATTCAATCAGAGCGTGGTGAATCTTTGGAAATCTCTTCCACAGAGGGCTGTGGAGGCTCAGTTGTTGACTATATTCAAGACAGAAATCAATATATCTTTGCAGATTAAGGGATTCAATGGATAGTGGGACAGTACAGGAAAGTGGAGATGAGTTAGAAGATCAGCCATGATCTTATTGAGTGCTGGAGCAGGCTCGAAAGGCCAAATGCCCAACTCATAAAACATAGAAAATAGGAGCAGGAGTTGGTCGTTCGGCCCTTCGAGCCTGTTCCGCCATTCAGTATGATCATGGCTGATCCTCTGTCTCAATACCATTTTCCCACACGCTCTCCATACCCCTTGATGCCTTTTGTGTCTAGAAATATATATAAATCCTTGTTAAATATATTCAGTGACTAGGGCTCCACTGCCGTCGGTGGTAAAGAATTCCGCCCTCTGAGTGAAGAAATGTCTCCTCATCTCAGTCCTAAATGTCCTACCCCGTATCCTGAGACTGTGAAGCATCGTTCTCGAGCCCCCAGCCAGGCGAAACTTTCTCCCCGCATCCAGTCTGTCTAGCCCTGTAAGAATGTTATACGTTTCAATGAAATCTTCTCTCATTCTTCTAAACTCTAGTGATAGCAGCTTAGTCGACCCAATCTCTCCTCATTTGATAGTCCTGCCATCCCAGGAATCAATGTGGTGAACCTTCGCTGCACTCCCTCTATGGCAAGTATATCCTTTATCAGTTAAGGAGACCAAAACAGCACATATAGTACTCCAGGTGTGGTCTTACCAAGGCCCTGTATAACTGTAGTAAGACAACCTTTCTCTTGTACTCCAATCCTCTTGCAATGAAGGCCAACATGCCATTTGCCTGCCTAACTGCTTGCTGCAACTGCTTGTTTGCTTTCAGTGAATGGTGTACAAGGACACCCAGGTCTCTTTTACATCAACATTTCCCAATCTATCACCATCTATCTGCCTTTCTGTTTTTCCTACTGAAGTGGATAACTTCACATTTATCCACGTTATACTGCATCTGCCATGTATTTGCACATTCACTCAACTTGTCGATATCGCCTTGAAGCCTCTTTGCATCCTCCTCACAACTCACAATCCCACCTAATTTCGGGTCGTCAGCAAACTTGGAAATATTACATTTGGTTCCCTCATCCAAATCTTTGATATATATTGTAAATAGCTGGGGCCCAACCACTGATCCTTGCGGTAGCCCATTAATCATCGCCTGCCACCTCGAAAAAGGCCCATTTATTTCTACTCTCTGTTTCCTGTCTGCTAACCAATTTTCAATCCATGCTGGTATATTAACCCCAATCTAATGTGCTTTAATTTTGCACATTAGCCTCTTATGTGGGACACCTACTTCTATTTCTTATGTCCTTATATTCATATGTTCTTACTGTCCTGAATTGACCGGTTTCTGTAATTGAAAAGGAAATGGTGTTGGTCATTTCTTATTGAGCTCAGTCAAACGGGAAACATCTCCCCCCAAACCTGTCAAATATAATGTCACCAGAAACAAGCATCTGCAAAAACAAAGGAGCTGGAACTTAACCACAACGGCGAGAAAAATTGCCACCGTCTTCTTGCACATATCTGTGTGTGAACGTTAGGATCACATTTCTTCTTTCGTCACATTGACCACAAAATGCGACATCTGTGATGATTCAGTTGAATTGGAAGGGCTGGTAACTGTACTAACACACCGAAGGAAAACAGAAGTGTTAGCAATTTGTTGCTCGCAAACAGGGAAGTGGTCATAGGTCAAGCATACATGGTGACAAACATGTTCATGGAATTTAGTCGCCAGCTGCTTGTTTCATGTAACGAGACACTTTACCCTGGCATTTTGCATCCATAAGCATTTGTGATTAATTAACACTGAAAAAACATTGCTGATACATTGTGGTTATTTTCTGCTGAACAGAAGAGGGTACTGGGTGATTTGATTGAGGTGCATAAAATTATGAAGGGATAGGAAAGTGTGCATGATCAAAAAATATTTATACGCAACGAATTGTTAAGATCATTAATGCACTGATTGAACGGGTGGTGTAAGCAGTAGTAAATTTCAAAAGGAAATTGGATAAACATTTGAAGTGGAAAACATTTCAAGGCTTTCGGGAAGGTGCAGGAGAGTGGGACTAATTGAATTGCTCATTTAAAGAACCGGGATAGACACGATAGGTCTAAAGGCCTGTTTCTCTATATGAACAGCTTTGATATGATTAGGCTGGATAGCTATTTTTGGGCCGGCACAGACACGATGGGCCGAATGGCCTACTTCTGTGCCGTAAATGTCTATGCTTCTATGAACACATAACAACAAACTGCTTCTAGTGGTAAAGAATTCTGGAATGAGGACACATAGATATAGCTTGAAATGTAAATCTGTTTAAGACAGAAAACAGGCAAAGCTTTTTTAACGATAAGCTTGAGGTAGAGACAATTCCCAATATCTAAGGAACATTAGTAACAGGAGTAGGCCTTTCACCTCATCCAGCCTGCTCCGTCAATCAATTCCTCAACTCCATTTAATTATTTAATGATAATAATTGAGTTAGGCAGTTGAATGAAAGGGCATAAAGAGATATAGGTTGAGGATGATAGGTTAGGACTACCACTTTTGTGGAGGTTAAACACTAACATGGACTGGCTGGACCGTACATCTTGTTTACGTGTTTTAATTCCAACCTCAACTTTGTACTGTGTCCAATTCTGGGCACGGCACTTTGGAAGGACGGGACGGACTTAGAGGGGCAGCAGAACAGATAGATAAGAACATTTCCAGGTATGAGGGACTTCAGTTACGTGCAGAGACTGGAAGCACTTGGGTTGTTCTCCTTGGAGCAGGGCACATTTAGAAGAGATTTCATAGAGATGTTCAAAATCATGAGGGGTCTAGACAGAGTAGATAGAGAGACACAGTTCTCCTTGGCGGGAAGGGTCAAGAACCAGAGGACACAGATTTAAGGTGACTGGCAGAAGAACCAAAGTTAACGTGAGGAAAAAAACCTTTTTTATGCAGTGGGTGGTTATGATCTGGAATGCATTGCCTGAAAGGGTGGTGAAGGCAGATTCAATCGTGGCTTTCAAAAGGGAATTGGATAAATAGTTGAAGAAAATAATATTTACAGGGCTACGGAAAAAGGGCGGGGGAGTGGGACTAGCTGAAGTGCTTTTGCAGAGAACCAGCACGGGCTCGATGGGCCGAATGACCTCCTTCTGTGCTGTAACCATTCTATGATTCTGCCATTCTCAATTCCATTCAATTCAATTCAATTTTATTTGTCATATATGCAGCAGACGTGTGTACTGCACAATGAAATTTTGATTTTTACGAGTCCTCCCAACATTGGAATAAATACACCATTAAATGATAAAAATACTAATAGAAATACAGTATCTATATATATAAAACGGTATGGCTCTCTGTCTGCCTTTCTGTCTCTGAGTCCTGCTATACAATCAAAAGTTATAGAGCGTACCTACACGTATGTTACATCAAAAGAAAGCTTACGATTCCAGAACGGTTGTAAGCGTATTTACGTTTCGGTGAGACAAAAATTGTGCTTGCGGTCTACAAAAAACGTTCAAAATTCCGCTCATTATCTGCTCATTAGCATTGAGCTACGTCGAGGTCGACCAATCGTACGGTCGAGCGACATGACGGTCGACCAATCGCTGCGTGGCAGGAGCGGGTTCCTGGCGCGTGCGGGCGGGCCCTCCTAGAGTCCAGTGATGGGACGATTGACCAATCCTACGCTTCGGTGACCTGACGGTCGAACAATCGATGCATGTGTGGGTGGGCCTTATCGTTCTGAACCGGGGTGAGTCGCCGCCATCTTGATTCCAAACTTTTCATTTCATTTTCCCCGCTTTCTGCGTCTTTAAAAAAAAGTTGCTTCTAATACACATATTGTTTTTAAAAAAAAGTTAATTACTTTCTAAATCTTTTATCTAATCTCATTAATTTTCCTACCTTTCCCCGTTTTTGCAGGTAGGCCTCGAAGCCTGGGTGTCTGTTGCCAGCCATGCTGGACGCTAGGCAATTGTTTTGTGGCAAGCTCCTCCCACCCCTCACCCCTCACCCCCCCACCCCCCCGCTGGGCCCGATTCCGAACCAGCGGCCAGCCATCTTGGTAAAGGCTGGCTTGGCTCACGGCAAGCTCCTCATGCTTGCGCTGCACGGCGCAGCTCCATACAGAGCGTGGCCAGAGGGTAGCGAGCAGGTTAGCGGGGGGGCGGGGCTCGGCAGGGGAGGGGGAGTGCAGAGGGTTACCCCGGCAACCGGGCTCGCCAGCCGCAATAGGCCATCTCAAGCCGTTCAGGCCCAGTCCCGGAGATGGGGAGGCGGAGAGGGGAGGAGGGTTACCAAGGCAACCGGGCCCGGCCAGCCACAATCGGCCGTCTCAAGCCACTCAGGCCCGGCCTCAGGAGGGCGTGGCTCGGGCTGACCGGGGCGCTGCGCTCGACATGTCAGTGCGTGGAGTGGCACAGAACTCAGCGGAGCCATCGCCGGCAGAGGGGAGATGATATGCTGGCTCCCCCCTCCCTTTCTCCCCCCTGCCTTCCCAATCGCCCCCTCTCTGCCCCCGTCTCCCCCTCTCCCCCTCTCCCCTCTCCCCCTTCTCTTCCCCTCCCCCTCTCCCACTCCCCCCCTCTCCCCCTCTCCCCCTCCCCCCCTCCCCCCTCCCCCTCCCCCCTCTCCCCCTCTCACCTCTCCCCCTCCTCCTCCCCTCCCCCTCTCCCACTCCCCCCCTCTCCCACTCCCCCCTCTCCCCCTCCCCCCTCCCCCCCTCCCCCCTCTCCCCCTCCACTCCCCCCTCTCCCCTCTCCCCATCCCCTCCCCCTCCTCTCCCCCTCCTCCACCCTCTCCCCCTCCCCCTCTCCCCCTCCCCTCCGCCTCCACTCCACTTCTCCCCCCTCCATCCTCTCCCCTCCTCCCTCCTCCCCCCCTCTCCCCCTCCCCCTCCTCTCCCCCCTTCCCCTCCCCCCTCCCCTCCCCTTCCCCTCTCCCCCTCCTCCCCCCTCATCCCCCTCCCCCTCCCCCTCCCCTTCCTGCCCCCTCCTCCCTCGCCCTCCCCCTCCCCCTCCCGTTCCTCCCCCCTCCTCCCTCCCACTCTCCCTCCCCCTGCGCTTCCTCCCCCCCTCCTCCCCCTCCCCTTCCTCCCTCCCTCCTCCCCCCTCCCTCCCTTCCATCCCCTTTCCCCCCCTTCCCACCCCTTCTCCCCACCTTCCCCCCTCTTCCCCCCAGTCGCGCTATCTCTTCACCCCCCAGTCGCTCTCTCTCTTCCCCCCAGTCGCGCTCTCTCTTCCCCCCAGTCGCTCTCTCTCTCTCTCTCTTCCAACAACAACATGCCCTCAAAAAATCCCTCAGCACCACCGGGCACTTCAGCTAGTTAATAAATAAATCAACAGTAATAAATAATAATAAATTATTCGTTCATGAGTCTTATGGCCTGGGGGTAGAAGCTGTTTCAAAACCTGCTGGTACGAGACCGTATGCTTCGGTATCTCTTACCAGACGGGAGCAGGGCGAAGAGGTTGTGGCTGGGGTGGCTTGCATCTTTAATGATTCTCAGGGCCTTCCCCCGGCACCTCTCGGGGTAGATATCCTGCATTGCAGGTAGTTTAATTCCTATGGTATGTTGTGCAGCTTTCACCACCATCTGTAGAGCCTTGCGGACTATGGCAGTGCAGTAGCCATGCCAGGTAATGATGCAGACGGACAGGATACTCTCGATGGTGCACCGGTAGAAGTTGGTTAGAACCTGATGTCATCTGCATGTATACCAGTTCTTCATTGCATATTATTTGCGACATAACCATATTTACTGGTTGTTGTCTGTGATTCTTCAGAGTTTATTGCAATGGGTTTATGCCCCTCCTAATGGTACATTCGCATGTTTGATGGGTTGCGGGGTAGCTTTTCAAATTTCCATCCGGGCGTGCAGAAGATTTTGCGTGTCGTCCACCCAGAAATTCAGAAAACGACAACTACAGTAATACGCAGCTAAAACATCATCAAAGCTGTTTTCAAAAAGACAGCGAGAGATGCACTGGACCTGCAGATTTAGCAGTTCAGTTTTATTTGTCATACACAGTGGGGGGTTGAATAGAAAATAAAGGCCAATTTTGGACATTTCTTACTGGGAGACTGAAACATGTTGCCTGGTCAACTCTGTCTGCCCTAGACCACGCAAGAAATGTCTGCGAAAAAGTTTGCACATGTATCTATCATCAGTGGTGCAGTTGCACAATATTGGCCCAGTAATTCCGAGCACAACACGTGAGTACGGATGGGGTACTCACACGTGTGCCTGGAGGAATTGCCAGTTTTCAGCATGCACAGTGCATGCGCTGAAAACCGGCATTTCATAGAAACATAGAAGATAGGAGCAGGAGTAGGCCATTCGGCCCTTCGAGCCTGCTCCACCAATCTCGTTAGATCATGGCTGATCATCCAAATCCTAGCACCCGGTCCCTACACCGACTGCCATCCCACCCAAGCCCTATCCCCGTAACCCCACGTATTTAATCCCCCCTAACACTAAGGGCCAATTTTTATCATGGCCAATCAACCTAACCCGCACATCTTTGGACTGTGGGAGGAAACCGGAGCACCCGGAGAAAACCCAAGCAAACATGGGGAGAATGTGCAAACTCCACACAGACAGTCACCCGAGGCCAGATTTGAACCCGGGTCCCTGGCGCTGTGAGACAACGGTGCTAACCACTATGCCACTGTGCTGCCCACTGACCCAAGGGGTTAAGAGGCAGAACACGCGCGACTGCACAGGCAGCGCGTGCGCAGTGAAATTCCTTTTTTTTTCTAAAGTTGCTCGTGTGTAAAGGCCTCCGGTCTTTACGCATTGAAAAACCACACGTAAGTACTTCGTTTTTCAGGAAAGTGTGCTTTCAGTACAATTGAGATATTTTTTTTCCACAGATTTATTATTTTTAAAGAATTTACAGTAAGGTAAGTTTAGTTTTAGCCCCGATATTTTTTAAAAAACTTTTTTTCAAATTTTAAAATTATTGTTTAAAATAGTTTTTCAGAATTCTTTATTGTTCATTTAAGTAGTGCAATGTTTTTTTTAATTTTCTTTCAGGTTTAAGTAGTGTTTTGGGGCCAGGAGTTTTCATGAGTTTGACAGCTCATTCTGTCAAACTCATGAATGAGTTTCCCCTCCCCTGATTGGCTGCACAGTGCTCACCTGATCCCAGCCGGCACATCGCACTAACTACGCCGCTGCATCAGGTAAGCACATTGCGCCGACACCTGAACCAGGCCAGTGACAGGAAATGCAAGCAGGCCCGGGCTTCAGATGTCGGCGCGCAGGGTGAGTGCAGATCGGGGGCTTGCAGGCGCGGCAAGCACCCGATCCTAATTTCAGGGCCATTAACCCCGACGCACAGAACTGAGGGGCGTTACTTCAACTGATTGATCAGTGGCAATGAGATGCCCCCATCAGGAGATCAGTGGTAAGAACTTACATGTTACTGTGTCTGTCAGCCTCCAAAGCAGAATAATATTATGAGGAATCCAGCTGTTTCTGTTTGTGGCAAAGGCTTAGAGCTGCAAAGCATTGATATTATGTTGAAGATGTTTCATTAATATTAGTTCGATAAATAAGGCAAATTGATCAGTCCAACAAAATTGAGTGTTTCCTGCCATTGTAATGGCCATGATTAATTTTCCACCTCAAAATATTAATTCGGCATGTATTATTAAGAGTGGACTTTTCTGGTGAAACAGAATAATGCTGCAGACTATAAATTTATATTGCAAATAACGATTGTATTACCTATTAATCTGAAGAAATCTTATCAGAGATTAATTAATAAAAAGTGCATTATCAGTGGCAGCATAATTAAAATATGATGTTTCTTTTTCGGCCCTCTGTTTTAGGAAGGGTGTCATGTTATGATGTAACTGCAAATGCAATGTAATAACTTCACGCCAGATAGCTGGACGCTTTAATTACAGATACATAGGAGCAGGGGGAGGCCTTTCAGCCTCTCGAGACTATTTCGCAATTCAATTAGATCGTGGTTGATCTCTATCTCTACTCCATTTACTAGCCATTTGACCTCAACTATCTACCAGTCGCAATCTTGAAAATGTCAGTTCAACCCCAGAAACCAGAGCCTTTAAGGGAGAAATCTGCAGACTCCCGATAAGCTTAGTGTGCAATAGTGCTTCCTGATTTCACTCCTGAATGACCCAGATACGATTTCTGCCCTGTTGTTCCATGTTCCTCCACCAGGGAAAATAGTTTCTCTCTATCTACTTCATAGACTCCCATTACTATTTTAAATACCTGGATCAGACCTTCCCTCTGCCTTCTAAATTAAAAGAAGTGCAAGCCCATGTTATGAAACTTGCCCTATAATTATAACCTGTTTAGCCCTGGTATTATTCCAGTGTAGCTTTTCCAATTCCAATATATCTCTGCTGAGGTTTGATGAACAAAACTGAATGCAACACTCCAGATGGGGTTTAATCAAGACTTTGTACATCTCACTTCATCACTTCATCACTTATGTAATCTGACCGCCATGAGATTAAGGCAATACTCCTTTAGCCTCTTTGCTTATTTTTTTGAAGAATTTGCACTTCAACTGAAACAGGGAAGGTTAAAGGGGGATCTGATGGAGATTTTCAACATTATCAGGGGCAAATCTTGAAGGCGGCGTTCTGCTGGTCACGGAGTTGGTTAGCAGAGAGTATAAGTTTAAGATAATCAGCACAGCAGCGAAGAAAAAGAAGGTCTCCCATGTTCGTAATGCCTTCACTACCTCAAAACATCCCAATCACTTTACAGCCAACGAATCACGATTAAGGTGGACTTACTGTGCAACATAGGAAATGTGCCAGCCATGTTTGCCCAACTCAAGCTCCCACTAATACCAATGTGTTAATGACCAGATAATATGCTTTCGTGATGCTGGTGGAGGGTGAAAAGGTCTGTCAGGGCCAACCTAGTCTTATTCGGAATTATTCCATGAAATATTTTAAGGCCAACTGAGAGGAAGGACGTGGCTTCTGTTTAGCGTCTGATCTGAAACAACACCATGACAGTGCAGCACTCCCTCAGAGCCAGAACTGGGATTATCTGCCTTGATTTTCTCCTCAAGTCTCTGGAGTGGGGCTCTAAGCTATGACTATTTGACTCAATGACAAGAATTCTGTTACTGAGCCTTGGCAATCGAAAATATTTGTTTCAACACAGAAGTTGGTTCGGATTTGGAATTCCCTTCTTGTATCAGTAGTGGGAACCAAATCAACTTTAGCTTTTAACGTGTAAAGGGTTAAATACCAGAATATAAATATGCGTGTTGAGTGCTGCTAATATGATTAAGTTGATACACATCTCAGTTGGCACAGGTGCAATAAGCCTAAGCCTGTCCTTCCATTGTCCAAGTTTTCAGATTGTGAAGCAGGTATCATTCCATCTCATCCCGCCATGATTTGATTTAAATAGGATACATACATTTTTTTTCATAACTAAATGCACATCACATGGTTGGATCAGTTAGATATATATGCATCACTGTTGCATATTTCGCAGCGACTCTACATGATTTGAATAAATAAATGGGGTAGAGTTGCATAGTGGTTAGGTTACTTGTGCAAAAAATCCAGGGGTCTGGAATATTCATCCAGAGACGTGAATTCAAATCCCACCAGGGAAGTTGGTGAATTTGGATTCAGTTAATTAAATACATCTGGAATTAAAGGCTATCATCAGTAACACGAGACCGTTTAACTGAGAAGAGTATCGACTTAATCATATAACCCCTTGACATTTAACAGCAATACCATTGCCGAATCCTCAACCGTCAACATCCTGGGGGTCACCATTGACCAGAAACGTAACTGGACCAGCCACATAACTACTGTGGCTACAAGAGCAGGTCAGAGGCTCGTTATTCTGTGGAGGGTGTGTCACCTCCTGACTCCCCAAAGCCTTTTCACCATCTACAAGGCACAAGTCAGGAGTGTGGTGGAATACTTTCCACTTGCCTGGATGAGTGCAGCTCCAACAACACACAAGAAGCTCGACACCATCCAGGACAAAGCAGCCCGCTTGATTGGCACCCCATCCACCACCTTTGACATTCACTCCCTCCACCACCGGCGCACCGTGGCTGCAGTGTGTACCATCTACAAGATGCACTGCAGCAACTCGCCAAGGCTTCTTCGGCAGCACCTCCCAAACCCAAAACCTCTACCACTAGAAGGACAAGGGCAGCAGACGCATGGGAACACCATCAACTCGAACTTCCCCTCCAAGTCACACACCATCCTGACTTGAAAATATATCGCCGTTCCTTCCCAGTCACTGGGTAAAAATCCTGGAACTCCCTCCCTTACAGCTCTCTGGGAGCACCTTCACCAAACCGACTGTAGCGGTTCAAAATGGCATCTCACCACCACATTCTCAAGGGCAATTAGTAATGGGCAATAAACGCTGGCCTTGCCAGCGACGCCTACATCCCAGGGACAAACAAAGAAAAACTGAAACTGTCGGGTTGTCATCAAAATCCAACTGGTTCACTAATGTCCTTTATGAAAGGAAACCTGCCATCGTTATCCTGTCTGGCCTGTATGTGACTACAGACCCACAGCAATGTGGTTGACTCTTAACTGCCCGCTGAAATACCCCCCTATCAAGCCAGTCATTTGTATCAAACTGCTGCAAAAAAGTACAATCCTTCAACTCACAGACTGCAGCAGTTCAAGAAGGCACAAGATAAGATCTCATGGGGTTGGTGGTAATATATTATCATGGATAGAGGATTTATGTCTTACTGGAAACAGAGTGTCGGGATAAATGGGTCCTTTTCCGGTTGGCAAACAGTAACTAATGGGGTGCCACAGGGATCAGTGCTGCGGCCTCAACTATTTACAATCTATATTAATGACGGGGATGAAGGGACCGAGTGTCATGTAGCCAAATTTGCTGATGATGCAAAGATAGGTGGGAAAGCAAGTTGTGAAGAGGACACAAAGAGTCTGCAAAGGAATATAGGCAGGCTTAATGAGTGGGCAAATATTTGGCAGATGGAGTATAATGTGGGAAATTGTGAGGTTATCCAGTTTGGTAGGAAAAATAAAAAAGCTAATTATTATTGAAATCGGGTGAGATTACAAAATGCTGCACTACAGAGGATACTGGAGGTCCTTGTGCATAAAAAACAAAATGTTAGCATGCAGGTGCAGCAAGTAATCAGGAAGGCAAATGGAATGTTGGCCTTTATTGCAATGCGGTTGGAATATAAATGCAGGGAAGTCCAACTCCAACGGTACAGGGTATTGGTGAGGCCACACCTTGAGTACTGCGTACAGTTTTGGTCTCCTTATTTAAGGAGGGATATACTTGCATTGGAGGCAATTCAGAAAATGTTCACCAGGTTGCTTCCTGAGATGAAGGGGTTGACTTATGAAGAAAGGTTGAGCAGAATGGGCCTATATTCATTGGAATTCAGAAGAATGATAGGTAACTTATTGAAACATATAAGATACCGAGGGGCTCGACAATTAGATGCAGAGAAGATGTTTCCCCACATGGGGGAGTCTACAACTTGGTGTCATAGTTTGAGATTAAGGGGTCGCCCATTTTAAACTGAGACGAGGAAGAATTGATCTTCTAAGAGGGTCGTAAATGTGTGGAATTCTCTGCCCCAGAGAGAGGTGGAGGATGGGTCATTGAATATATTTAAGGTGGAGGTGGACAGGTTGTTTGAACAATAAGGGAGTGAAGGGTTATGGGGAGCGGGAAGGGAAGTGGACCAGAGCCCAACTTCAGATCAGCCATGATCTCATTAAAAGGCAGACCAGGCTCGAGGGGGCAATTGGCGTACTCCTGCTCCTATATCTATGTTCTTGTGTTCTTATGGTAAGGCGGTTCCCCCTCAGAAGGGCAATAAGGCATGTATAATAAATTCTGGCCTTGCCAGCGACACCCACATCCCGTGTATGAATAAATAAATAACACATCTTAACTAGCTCGCAATAGTTTTTGAGGCGGACATTTTTTTCCACATATCAAATGCAAAATACACCATCACCTAATGATTTTTGCGGTGATTCTTTCCTGTCCGTCAATCTAGTTGCACTCTATAATATCTTATCAGTTTTGTTAGCTTGTTACATTTGTTAAAGGGCTATAGGGAAGGAGCAGGTTTGTGAGAATATTTGATAGGTCTTTAAACAGGTAAGTTGGGACAAATTGGCTCCTAATATGTAGTAAAATGCTATGATTATATAAGACTGCTTTACCATCCGGTCTGCAACTCCCTGTAAAATACAAATCTAAATGACTGACCTTTAATGACGCAAGAGGTAGAATACTTTCCATCGACGGTCAGTGACTTCCTCTGTTAAGCTGCCTTGCTGTTGCAATCGAGAGCAAATGTCCAGCCCGTGTAAATTTCCTGCAACTGTACAGCCACCGTCTATTTATAAACCGGCCTGATTTCCGGCCAGAACAAGCAGGTGCAGTTTGCATCCTGTCGCTGTGTAGTTTGAAACTACTCAAAAGTTGTGCAGGCACCTGACAGAGAAACTGTTCTGCTTTCTTTCAAGTTTCACCCTTTGGCAATGGTATCACGCGTCTTGTTACTTGTAACTGGTAAGCGTGGACTTGTATCAAACTAGTTGAATCCAACGTGGGATATAGTTAGAAAACTGAGTGTTGTTCATTTCTGTTAGAAATCCGAGGGGCTAGGCACACTGAATTGGTCTGTTTCTGCTTCTTTGAATTTTTAACATCTCTGTATGTTACATTTCCCGGATTTCAAACGGTGGATGGTTCTTTCAGTCGATTTAAACTCTGCACTGTGATTCATGCCTCCCTCCCCGTTAAGGTCATGCAATGCTGCAAGTTCTTTGCCGAATTGTCACTGCAATTCTCTTTCTGAATATACTGCTTTTTAAAGTAAAAACGATTCAGTATTTTAAGAATGTGTAAAGATTTTCCAAAAGGATATTAATCTCAGAACTCTGGTTAAATTTTGAGGGACAGAACGTGTCAATTATGCTGCAAATCTGGATTAAAAATCTAAGGATAAAATTAACTTGAAAATGCCTAATATATTGAGTTGATCTGCCATAACATTTATTGTGTCTATTGTGTGAGATGTGCAGACCTTATTTTTCTGCTGAAATAGCTTCCGAGGAAGAGAAATAACTTGCATTTACTTAGCGCCTTTCATGACCTCAAGACGTCAGATAGCGCTTCACAGCCGAAGAAATACTTTTGATCTGTAGTCACAGTTGTATTTAGGAAACGCAGCACTTATTATGCGCACAGCAAGCTCCCACGAACTGCAATGTGAGGATCGCCACTTAATCTGTCCTAGTAATGCTTGTTGAGGGATCTCTCAACAGCAGGGAGATCACCCCTGCTCTTCTTCGAAATAGTGCCAAAGGATATATTAAATCCACCCGAGAGGGTAGGCGCCTTGGTTTCACGTCTCACTTGCAAGACGGCACACCGTCGGTACTGCACTGGGGTATGTGCTCAGATTTGGTGGTCAGGTCCCTGGAGTAGGACTATGATTCTACAAGCTTCGTTTACAGAGGCGGGAATGCAAACGCTAGACCACAACTTACATTTTTGTGAATTGGGACTGGGAAAAATATAGCAGTGTGGGGAAGGAAGACAACGGTTCGATCCCGCTGCTGTTTTTGACTGTATATCGTTAAGAAAACATTGGCACCCTTCTGCCTGTGAGTTAGTAGTTTGTGGATTCAGGTCGCACTCCGAAGAGACTTGGGCCTATAAATTCATTTGCCTTAGCGCCGCTTTTGAGGCGCTAGAGGGACTAGCGCCAGAGTTATGGCCAGTTTAAAAATTCCCTGGGGCCCTAAATCGGCATTGCACCGGTAGCGCTGCGCCGGCACCGATGACGTCATCGGTGTGCGCAGCGTCCCGGTTGCTATGCCGACGGGCCCTAGCGCCGAAATTCAGTTGCGGCCGCCTCGCCCGTGGCAGCCGCAACTAAGACTCTGGCAACAGAGTCTTGCATGAGTTTGCGCCGGCGCATTAAAGGCCCCGCGGCGGCCGGTCGCTTTCCCGCCGGCCGCCTGCCCGCAGCTCCCTCCCCGGACTTCTCCCCCCCACCCCCCGGAACAGATGCAAGCCCGGCACTTGTCCGAGGTGCCGGGCTCATTTTTAGACAGATTTGCGCGGGCCGCGGCCGGGTGCAGGCAGCTCCTCCTTAACGGAAGGAGGAGGCCTGCACTTCCCGAGCCTGCCGCACCGCATCGGGTGCCGCAGCGCCGGAATTGCGGCGCGAAACGGCAGTTAGCGCCGATTTACCGCCGCAAAGACCCTTCAGTAGCGCCGGCAGCCGTTTGGGTGCGGCCCTGCTGAATTTTTGGCGCGCGCAGGGGGACTTAGCGCCGGCACTAACTTCCGGCGCTAAAGCCCTGGCTAAGCCAAAACCCAATTTCTAGGCCTTGATCTTGTCCCCTCAGTGTAGTGCAGCACTGCGGGAGATGCCGTTTCTTCAGGCTCCATCTGTGTGTCCTATAGACGGATAGTTTGCTCTCGTATAATTTGGAGAACCCATGGAGTTTCCTTCTGTAAAATGTCCAACATTTCCCCTGGCAACCAGCGGTACTAAAGCGGACGATCTACATATTTCCTAGCATCTTACAGCACTGAAAGCGGCCATTTGGCTCATCCTACCTGTGTCTGCTCTTTAAAAGAGCTAGCCAATTATTCCCACTCCCCCTCTGTTTTCCCATACTTCTGAAAAAAAATTAGTTTTCAAATATATATTTAAAATTGCCTTTTGAAAGTTGTTAATGAATCTGTTACCACCACCCCTTCAAACAATGCATTCCATATAATAACTCGCTGAATGAAAAAAAATCCTCATCTTCCATCTGAATGTTTGACAATCACCTTAAACGTGTTTCCTCTGGTTAACGAACCTCTATCAATGTAAGCAGTTTATGCATATCTACTCTATCAAAACCTCAACATAATATTTAACACCTATTCTAAATCTTTGCTAATCCTTCTCTGCTCTAAGGAGAACAAACCCAGTTTCTCTAATCTCCCATATAACTGAAGTCTCTCATTCTTGGAGCAATTCTAGTACATCTCATGTGCAGCCTCACCAAGGCCTTGACATCCTTCCTAAAGTGTGGTGCCCAGAATTTTCCACAATACTATTGCTGAGGCCTAACCAATGATTTCTAAAGTGCTTGGCATAACTTTGTTGCTTCTGTACAAAGTGTTTCTGCTTATAAAGCCAATTGTGCTTTTTAAAAACCCTTATACCATTTCTGTGCACAAACCGACTTATCAGTTTTTTCCTGGGTAACAAAAATTCTTTTGCTTGAGACGCATTCGTACACGGACTAGAGAAACAAAATAGGAACTAAGATCTGACCACGGGCAAAAAAAGGTGACCATGATAATGTTGTGACATTCAAAGTTCTCAAATATTGCGACATGTTTATTTATAAAGAGTCCACCGCACTGCTCCATTTTACATACCTGAGCTGAATAGATTCCGATCATTGGGTGGCAAGTATGAATTTCCTGTAATCAAATGTATTTAGTTTTCACATTCAGTGTTGGTGTTATCTCACTGCGCTCTTTGATAATTTCGAATTCCCGAATGTTAATATCTGGGATAGAAATAAATCATAAAATGCTTAAAAATAATTATGTGCCTTTAATTTTGTAAATGCCTTGAGACCATAATTTCGGCGTATAACCATTATAATACAACCAATATCAAGAGTACTAGCCGCGATAATGAGTTTAATGACACTGTAACAAAATTATTATCAATTAGTGGCAATGTGAAAGGAATCAATTTTTGCAATTTGTGGCTACTGAAATCAGACCGAGTTCCAGCCGGCCCTCCCAGGTGGATTAAAAAAGATCCCAGGTGATCAGTCGAGGACCATGGCGATCTCCCCCTTCTCCTGGGCCAATATCTATGCCCCAAAGTTACTTAAATGGTATGCTGGCCTTCATAGACAGAGGGTTTGAGTACAAGGACAAGGATGTCTTGCTGCAGTTGTACAGGGCCTTGGTGAGACCACATCTTCAGTATTGTGTGCAGTTTTGGTCGCCTTATCTGAGGAAGGATGTTCTTGCCATGGATGGAGCTCAGCGAAGATTCAGGATCACAGGAATGACGTATGAGGAAAGATTGGGTCAATTGGGCTTGTACTTACTGCAGTTTAGAGGAATGAGAGGGGATCTCATTGAAACTTATAAAATTCTGGCAGGGCTGGACAGACTAGATGCAGGAAGGATGTTCCCGATGGTCGGGGAATCCAGACCCAGTGGTCACAGTCTAAGGATAAGGGGTAGGCCCCTTTGGACAGAAATGAGAAGGAATTTCTTCACCCAGAGAGTGGTGAACCTGTGGAATTCTGTACCACAGAAGGCAGTAGAGGTCAATTCATTAAATATATTCAAGATGGAGTTGGATATATTTCTTAAGGCTAAAGGGATCAAGGGATATGGGGAGAAAGCAGGGACCGGGTACTGAATTTGGATGATCAGCCATGATCGCATTGAATGGCGGAGCATGCTAGAGTGGCAGAATGGCCTACTCCTGCTCCTATCCTCTATGTTGCTATGTTTCCATGTTAAAAAACCGATTGACTTGTCATTAACACATTGCTGTATAAGGGAACTTACTGTGCACAAAATGGCTGCCGTGTGTCCGTACATTGCAACAGTGTCTAATCTTCAAAAGTAATTAATTGGCTTTAAAGTGGTTTGGAGCGTCCTGAGGTCATGAAATGTGCTGTATAAATGCAAGTTAGTTCAATTTCTCTCTTTCATTTATTACCTTCTTCCTTGCCTTCTTTCTCTCTTTCTTTCTTTCAAGTCTATCCCGGTAGAAATAAAGCAACGTTTGCATTTTATGGCCTAATTAACCTGCGTCACTAGTTTTAGTGACTTTTGTATCTGTACACCGAGATCCCCTTTGAAGCTCTACCTCAGTTAAACTCTTATTATCCTAGCGGGGGCTTTCTTTTTCTTCCTACATAAATCGCTCACAGAGGCCGTTGGTCTGCGGTGGTACGATGAAGCTTGGTGCCGAGACACTGAGCTACGGCATTCCAAAGGTCAGAGGAGAATTGTGGCCCGCGATCTGAAGAGATGTCGGCCGGTACCCCGAAACGAGAGACCAAACATGAGATGAAAGCCCTGGCAACGTCCACCGAGGTGGTGGAAAAGAGGGGGGTTGCTTCTGGCCACCTGGTGGTGCGATCCACGAAAGTGAGGAGATGAGTGAAGCCCTGCGATGGCGGGACTGGTCCGACCAGATCCACATGGGTGTGGTTGAAACGACGCTCTGGAAAGGTAATCGGAACCACCGGAGCTTTAACGTGACGCTGAATTTTCGCCTTCTGACAGACAACTCAGGTGTTGGTCCACTCACGAACATCAACGTGCATGCACTTCCAGACGAAGTTCCGTGACATGAGACGCTGGGAAGCCTTCATACCTGGATGTGATAACCCCGTGGATTGCTTCAAACACCTTCCGGCGCCATATGCCAGGTACAATAGGACGAGGGAAACCCATGGACACGTCACACAGGAGCGTTACACCCGCAGCTTGAAAAGGCACGTCTGCCACTTGCAGTTTTGTAAGACAGGGCTTCGTCATCTGCTAGCTGATCTGCTGCCATGAGGGCGTAATCGATCCCAAGATGGACAGCCTGGACCGTCGGGTGGGATAGACAATCCGCAAAAAGGGTCTCTTTTCCAGAGATGTGTTGGATGTCCGTGCTGAACTCGGAAATAAAAGTCACATAACGTTGTTGACGAGCTGACCATGGTTCTGTGGTCTTGGCCATGGCGAATGTAAATGGTTTATGATCAATGAAAGCTGTGAATGGCCGCCCATCCAATAAGAAATGCAAATGGTGGATGGCCGGAAAAAGGGCCAGCAACTCTCGGCCGAATGTGCTGCACTTGCGCTCATTCTTCCTTAACTGGTGGCTGAAAAATGCCAGAGGCTGCCAACGTCCGTTCACCCATTGTTCTTGTACTGCGCTAATGGCGTAGCCTCACGCATCTGTGGTAAGAGCAAAGGTGGCACCCGGGAGCGGGTGTGCGAGCATGGTGGCATTGGCCAAAGCATCCTTGGTGTTGGTAATTGCCTGTCGCATTTCGGGCGTCCAGCAGATGGGGTCTTTGCTGGACCTGCCTTTCAGGGCTGCATACAAGGGCTGCAAGAGTTGAGCCGCCCTAGGGACGAATCTATGATAAAAATTGATCATCCCCAGGAATTCTTGCAGGGCCCTGATGGTATTTGGCCGTGGAAAAGAGGTAACCGCCTCCATCTTTGTCAGTAAGGGCATGGCTCCTTCTGAAGTAATTCGGTGTCCTAGAATGACAATCTGGTGTAGGCCGAACTGGCACTTGGCCAGGTTGATGATGAGGCCATGCTGGCTGAGGCATGTGAAGAGGGCTCCCAAATGGTCGACATGCTCCTCCTCACTAGCACTGGTGATGAGGATGTAATCGAGGTAGATGAAAAGGAAACGCAAATCCCGGAGGACGGAATCCATCAACCGTTGGAAAGATTGAGCCGCGTTCTTCAAACCGAACGGCATCCGTAAAAATTCAAAAAGCCCAAATGGGGTGATGACCGTGGTCTTCGGAACATCTTTTGGGTGTACTGGGACCTGGTGATACCCGCGAACAAGGTCGACCTTGGAGAAAAAATAATTTCCTGCCAAATGGGCCGAGAAATCCTTTATGTGTGGGATTGGGTACCAATCAGGCGTCGTGGCATCGTTCAGGCATCTGTAGACGCCGCAGTGTCTCCAGCCGCCGCACGGCTTTGCAACGATGTGCAAAGGTGAAGACCAGAGACTACTCGACCGGCGAATAATCCCCAACTGCGCCATCGTGTCAAAATCCGCTTTCATAGCCGCGAGTTTGCCGGGTTCAAGCCGATGAGCCCGTGCATAAACTGGTGAGCTGGTGGTGTTGATGTAGTGCTCAACCCCGTGCTTTGTGGCAGAATAGGAGAAGGTAGGCCTGGTGAGATCCGAGAACTCCCCGAGAAGATGAGAGAAAACATCCGGAGGTGAGGCAATGCATGCAATCGAGCGCTCCACGGTGGAACCGTGGTTGCACGGGATGGACTGAAAGGTAGCCGCATTGACTAAACGGTGGTGTCGGACATCGACAAGAAGACCATAGGCTCACAAAAAATCCGTCCCTAGGATGGCCTGCGAGACCTTGGCTGTGACAAATTCCCATTGGAAATGTTGAACACCCAATCACACCTGGAGCTGCCACTTCCTTAACATTCTGATGGCCGCGCCATTAGCTGCCTCGAGGGGGGACCGTGGCTGCCGATCTGGATGTCGAGCTTCGATGCAGGGAGAACACTGCAATGCGCCCCGGTGTTGCACAGAAACCGTCGGCCTGACAGGGAATCGGAAATTAAAAGGAGTTTCCCCGAAGATCCTACAGCCATCGCAGCCACCGAGTTCCCTTTAGAATCGATCCTCCTTCGCCTGTGGCCCCGCCGTCGCCTTGCTGTTATTTTGGGGGGGACAAACAGCAGGGGGCCCGGCAGCATCGAGCTTTCGCGCCGAAATGGGCGTGGTACGCGCACCAGCCTGCTGAGGTAGAAGACGAGGTTACATCTGTGGGGGAGGGGTGCCTCATGGCAGCGCAGCTCTGCTGTGTTACAGCAAAAATTTTAGCTGCTTCAGCAGCGAGCTCTGCACAGTCCATGGTTTCAGAACTGGCCAGTGCAGCCTGCACTTGTTCTGGCAGCTGGGAGAGGAGCAACGCCTTGAGCAGGAAACATCGTGGTTCCAAGCCTAACAGTGTGAGCATCTGGCTCATTAGTTCGGACGGCTTTGAGTCCCCGAGTCCGGGCATGGCTAGTAGCCGGAGAGCCCGCTCCGATTTAGAGAGAACGAACACTTGGAGTAGCCGCACCTTAACGGTTTCATACTTGACATCCACGGGTGGGTTACCGAGTAGGCTGATGATCCGCGAGGCGGTGGCGCAATCGAGGGTGCCGATCAAATGGTAATAACCGGTCGAATCTGCGGTGATGTTCCATATAGCTAAATGGGCTTTGGCTTGGATGAACCACGCAGCTGGTTGTTACTCCCAAAACTGTGGAAGTTTGAGTGACATGGCATTCGTATCCATTCCAAAGAAAAATCCACGAAAATCGTTCGCAGAAATCGGGATCACCAATGTAGGAACTGGAGTTCCTACTGAAAAAGTTGAGTTCTGCTCAGGAATTTAACAAAGAACTTTAATGGAAAAACTTATTTTAAATCGAGTGCAGGTCTTTTCTCTTCTGAGGTTCCACGAGGACTGATTAGGAAACCCCAATATCTGACGTCATCACGTCCTCCCGCCATGCGATGATCTCGGGATGTACAGTATGACGTCATCACGTTTTTTCTGTGCTGTTAAAACAACCGCGCTCTGTTAAGTTAATGGTACAGATAATGTTACAGACAAGGTTGTGGCTAACAATCTGTTAAAGGCATTATGTACAGACGGTCTGAATCCGTTGTGGGCTCCACCACACTGTAACATAATTATTATCACTTAGTGCCAGTGTGAAGGGACTCATTTCTTGCAATTTGTGGCTACTGAATCAGACCGATTCCAGCCTTCCCTCCCAGGTGGATATAAAAAATCCCAGGTGATCAGTCGAGGAACATGGCGATCTCCCCCTTGTCCTGGGCCAATATCTATGCCCCAATGTCACTTAAATTTTATGTTGGCCTTCATAACGAGAGCGTTTGAGTACAAGAACAAGGATGTCTTGCTGCAGTTGTACAGGGCCTTGGTGAGACCACATCTTGAGTATTGTGAGCAGTTTTGGTCGCCTTATCTGAGGAAGGATACTCTTGCCATAGAAGGAGTTCAGCAAAGTTTCACCAGGCTGATACCTGGGATGGCAGGAATGACGTATGAGGAGAGATTGGGTCGATTTGGCTTGTACTCGCTGGAGTTTAGAAGAATGAGAGGGGATCTCATTGAAACTTATAACATTCTGGCAGGATTGGACAGACTAGATGCAGGGAGGATGTACCCGATGGTCGGGGAATCCAGACCCAGGGGTCAGAGTCTAAGGATAAGTGCTAGGCCTTTTAGGATAGAAATGAGGAGGAATTGCTTCAACCAGAGAGTGGTGAACCTGTGGGATTGTCTACCATAGAAGGCAGTAGAGGCCAAATCATTAAATATATTCAAGAAGGAGTTGGATATATTTCTTAAGGCTAAAGGGATCAAGGGGTATGGGGAGAAAGCAGGGACCGGGTACTGAACTTGGATGATCAGCCATGATCGCATTGAATGGCGGAGCAGGCTCGAGGGGCCCAATGGCCTACTCCTGCTCCTATCTTCTATGTTTCTATGTTTCCATGTTCAAAAACCGTTTGTCTGGTCATTAACACATTGCTGTTTAAGGGAACTTACTGTGCACAAAATGCTGCCGTGTGTCGGTACATTGCAACAGTGTCTAATCTTCAAAAGTAATTAACTGGCTTTGAAGCGATTTGGAGCGTCCTGAGGTCGTGAAATGCGCTGTATAAATGCAAGTTAGTTCAATTTCTCTCTTTCATTTATTTCCTTCTTCCTTTCCTTCTTTCTCTCTTTCTTTCTTTCAAGTCTATCCCGGTAGAAATAAAGCCACGTTTGCATTTTATGGCCTAATTAACCTGCGTCGCTACTTTTAGTGACTTTTGTATCTGTACACCGAGATCCCATTCGGAGCTCTACCCCAGTTAGACTCTTATTATCGAAGCAGGGGCTTTCTTATTCTTCCTATATAAATGCCCCACCTCACACTTACATATATTGAAATTAATTCGCTAATTAAACACTCTTCATGCTACTTTATTAATCTCTTCTTAAATTTTGTCACAATCTTCCTTTGTATTAATTACAAAACAGAGTCGACTGCAAATTTAGATATTGCACTTCTGATACCCGAGTCAATGTCATTGTATAAATGTTGAACAACAGTGTTCCAAGCACTGGGCCCCGTGGAACAACATTTTCCATGTTCTACCAATCCGAACAGCCGTACTAAACACCTACTCGATAGTATTTTATGTAGCCAGCTTATTATTCATTCTGCGACCTTTTCCTTGACTCCACATGCTGTGACCTGTGCCGTGCATCAATATGCGGCACCTTATTGAAGGGAGGCCTGTGATCTGGAAAAATCTGCGCCCTTACCTGAGGGCTCCCCGGAGGCAGAGAGTTCTGTTGCTGGGCCGATCCAAATTGCCGGTGTGCAGGGCCCACGTATCCCAGAGGCGCAGGAGGTTCGTAGCGTCCTGGGATCACCTGGCCATGGGGAGCCAATCAAAGAAGGGAAACTCCCTTCATACATATGTTTTGGGAGTGATCTACATTCATATATTTGACAGGTTTTCATGTTAAAATGTATGAAGGGAGTTTCCCTTCTTTGATTGGCTCCCCATGGCCAGGTGATCCCAGGAATGCTACGAACCTCCTGCGCCTCTGGGATAGGTGGGCCCTCCAAACCGGCAGCTTGGATCGGCCCAGCAACAGAACTCTGTGCCTCCGGGGAGCCCTCAGGTAAGGGCGCAGATTTTTCCAGATCGCAGGCCTCCCTGTCAAATATATGAATGGAGATCGCTCCCAAAACATAGTAAAACTATAAACAAATTTTATAAAAAATCACATTTTTACAATGGCTTGAAATGACATCGATTAATTATTTTAAGCAAAAATTTAAAGTTTTGAAACAAATAATTAAAGTTTTTAACATGGCTAAATATAAACTTAACTTTGTTTAAAGTATTTTTAAATGATAAATCAGAGGAACTTAATTTTTTGACTTTTTCCAACTCTTATCCTGGTAAAAGCAGGCAGAAGTTGTAAGTGTTTTTCGCAGGCGGAGGGTCTCCACGAAGCGTAACTATCTGCCCAAAGAGGCCCTTCTCCCGGGCAGTTGGAGGATCTGTCAAGAGCTTTCTTGACAAATCAGAAATGTCAGTTTCCAGCGCATGCACAGTGCATGCCTGAAACCGGAATTTCCAGTGTCCCAATGGGTGGGCACAGAATATCCGGCCCAATATGTCTGCAACATTACCCTTATATACAATTTCCATTACTTCTTCAAAAAATCCAATAAGGTTGGTCAAGCATGGCCGTTCCTTTTGGAATCCATGCTGACTACCCGTTGTTACACCTTCAGTTTCTAGATGCTTTTCTGTAGCATCCTCGTGTAAAGATTCTATTATATTTCCTACCACTGATGTTAAGGTAACCGGCCTTAATTCCCTGGATTTGTTCAAGCTCCTTTTTAAATATAGTAATAACATTAGCTCTCTGCTAGTCTTCTTCTCTAATGAATTGTTATATATTTATAATAGTACCTCTGTTTTCTCTTTCCTAACTTCTTTTAATACGCGCAGATGCAATCCATCCAGACCAGGGGGTTTATCCCAAGGCCATGGAGATGACGGCCAGAATACAAAAAGAGAGTTTTATTGCTGCATTCCTGGATTCCACTATTTCGCTAGCAGAGAGACGCTAGTGGGATTCGACTTCCTTAATTAATAGCAAAGAATTACACAGGATTATATAAGATATACGGCAACAGAAACAGGTCATTAGGTCCAACCAGTCCATGCCAGCGTTTATGCTCCACTCGAGCTCCTCCCATCTTTCCTCAACTAAATCTATCAGCAGAACCCTCTGTTCCCATTTCCCTCATTTACTAATCTAGCCTCCCCTTAAATACATCTATACTATTCACTTCAGCCACTCCCTGTGGTAGCGAGTTCCGCTTTCTCACCACTCTCTGGGCAAATAAGTTTCTTAGGAATTCCCTATCGTATTTCTTGGTGGCTATCTTATATTGATGGCCTCTAGTTATGTTCTTCCCCACAAGTGGAAACATTCTCTCTCTATCTATTCTATAAAAGTCTTTCATAATGTGAACGACCTCTACTAGGTCACCCCTCAGCCTTCAATTTTCAAGAGAAGTGAGACCCAGCCTGTTCATCTTTTCCTGATATGATACCCTTATATTGTACCATCATCCTTGTAAATCTTCTCTGCACCCTCTCCAGTGCCTCGACATCCTTTTTATATTGGCCCAGAAATTCGAGTCTCCATGGGTGAGTACGCTGGGGTACTCACCCGTAGGCTGAATGGAGGTGCCGGTTTTCTGCATGCACTCCACATGCGCGGAAAACCGGCACTTCCGATCCTCTGAACGAAGGGGCTTCAGAGGTCAAACGCGCGTGCAGGAGAGGCTGCGCGTTCGCTTTGAACTTAGGTTTTTTTTGCAGGTTTTCCCGGGATCGTAAGCCTGCAGTATTTAGAAATGTAAAAAACAGGCGTAAGGCCTGCTTTTTAAAAGGTAAGTGTCAATTAATTAAAATTAAAACATTTTTCCTCAGGTTTATTATTTTTAAATATTTTAAAGCAAGGTAAGTTTATTTTTAGCCCCGTTAGAATATAAAATTACTTTTTTCAAAAATTAAAAATATTGTTTAAAATAGTTATTTAATGTAATTTATAGTTTATTTAAAAAGTGTGATTTAAAAAAAATGTATTTGAATGTTTATTGCTATTTTGGGACCGTAGTATTTATAAGTTTTGACAGGTCTTCCTGTCAATCTTATGAATGGGGTTTTCCCTCCTCCGATTGGTTGCCCATGGCTCACGTGATCTCAGGGGATGCATTGCACTAACTGCGCCCCTGGGACACGCAAGCACAGTGCGCCGGCAGCTGGGCCAGGCCCTGGAGTGGAATTCCACGTGGGCCCTACTGCTCAACTGCTGGAGTGCAAGGCAAGTGCAGGTTGGGGGCTTACATCCGCGGGAAGCCCCCGACCCGAATTTCTGGACCAATGTAGCGATCAGAACTATACACAGTACTCTAAGTATGGTGTAACCATGGTTCGATACAGGTTTAGCATTACTTGCCTACTTTTCAATTCCTTACCTCTAGAAATAAACCCTAGTGCTTGGTTGCCTTTTTTATGGCCTTGCTTACCTGTGTTGCAACATTAAGTTATTTGTGTATTTGTACTCCGAGATCTCTTTGTTCCACTAATTCACTGAGACTCGTACCCTCCAAGTAATAAGTAACATCCCTATTCTTCCTAACAAAATGCTATACCTTACATTTAACTGTGTTGAACTTCATTTGCCAATTATATGTCCATTCTGCAAGTTTGTTAATGTCATCCCATAATTTGTTGCGGTCCTCCTCAGTATTAACTAACCCCCCCACCAAATTTGGTATCATCCGCAAATTTAGAAATTGTGCCTTTCATTCCAACGTCTAAATCATTAATATAAATTGTGAACAAAAGTGGCCCCAACACTGATCACTGTGGAACACCACTACCCAACTTCTGTCACTGTGAATAGCTACCCTTGACTCCTACTCTCTGCTTCCTGTGTTGAAGGCAACTTACTATCCATTCTGCTACTTGTCCGCTGACTCAACATTCTCTGAACTTTCTCACCTGAAAGGCCAGATATATTACATTTACTGCTTTACCATTGCCTACTCTCTCTGTTACCGCTTCAAAGCAGGCAGGCAAAGAGGTTAATTGAGGGAATGATGGCGGACCTGGCTCGAGGGGCTCAATGGCCTTTTCCTGCCTCTTTGGTCCAAGTGTTGGACTGTACTGATGTAGTTACACCGATTTGTAAAAATCACCTTAACTTAATTTGCAGGAGTGACTGAAGTAGCGCAGTGCGGGAAGGTTTTGAGTCTGATCGATCAATGAGTGTCACTGTGTTGAAATATTTTTTTCCAGAAATTGGTTTTCTCCTAGTTCACTGCAATCAATTCCATTGGGGGTGGTGAGGGGTGGTGGGGGGGCGGAGACTAGCAATGGTTACATTCATCTGATTATCCATCTGACCCTAATAAAGAGCTCGGTGATATAAAGAGACACGGGGAAAGAAAAGAGCACGCTGGTGAATGCTGTTGATTCGTGCAAACAGGTTTATCGGTAATGAGCAACTTGTTCATGTTGATTTTCTTTCCGGATGCCGAATTTTCCATCAGCCCACATTATGAGCCCGTGACATGCTCAACGATTTATGTTTATGTTTTGAATTGACGGCTAGACTGCAGTTAATATCAATGTAAACATAATGCTACTGGGAAAAGCAAAACATATTATCAGCTAATATTTAATGTTTCGGTCAACCTAATGGTGTTTTCTATTTTCCTCCATTTAAGCATTGTTAATAGAGAGTAAGAATCACACCTTGACACGTGAGTCTACCATTTTATTCTTCTTCTTTAAATCTTCCCATTCATTAACAGTCAAAGGCATGAATGGGAAATATTACATATTTTTATTAAGTACTAGCTGGAGTGCCCGGTGGTGCTGATGGTTTTTTGAGGGCATGTTGTTGTTGGAAGAGAGAGAGAGAGAGACTGCGGGGAGAAGAGAGAGACTGGGGGGAGAAGAGAGAGACTGGGGAGATAAGAGAGAGTCCGGGGGGAAGAGAGAGTGAGAGAATGGTGGATTTAGTTCAGGATTAGCCTGGATAGAGAGGCGGGGAAAGAGCACCTCAGGCCTGGCACAATCGACCCCTGCGACAGAAGGAAGGAAGGAAGAAGCTGAGCTCTCCCTCCCTGTCCCAGCCCCTCACTCTTTCCCTCCCTCCTCTCTCCCTCCCTGCCCCTCTCCTCACTCTCCCTCCCCTTCTCCTCTCCCTCCCTCCCCCTCTCCTCTCCCTGCCTCCCCCTCTCCTCACCCTCCCTCCCCCTCTCCCTCTCCTCTCCATCCATCCCCCTCTCCTCTCCCTCCCTCCCACTCTCCTCTCCCTCCCTCCCCCTCTCCTCCCCCTCCCTCCCCCTCTCCTCTCCTTCCCTCCCGCTCTCGTCTCCCTCCATCCCCCTCTCCTTTCCCTCCCCCTCTCCTCTCCCTCCCTGCCCCTCTCCTCTCCCTCCCTCCCCTCTGCTCTCCCGCCCTCCCGCTCTCCTCTCCCTCCCCCACTCCTCTCCCTCCCCCACTCCTCTCCCTCCCTCCCCCTCTCCGCACCCTCCCCCTCTCCTCTCACTCCCTCCCCCTCGCCTCTCCCTCCCTCCCCCTCCCCTCTCCCTCCCCCTCCCCTCTCGTACCCCTCCTCCTCTCCCTCACTTCCCCCTTCCTCTCCCTCCCTCCCCCCTCTCCTCTCCCTCCCTCACCCCTCTCCTCTCCCGCCCACCCCCCCTCCCCTCTCCTCTCCCTCCCTCCCCCCTCTCCTTTCCCTCCCTCCCCTCTCCTCTTCCTCCCTCCCCTATCCTCTTTCTCCCAACCCCCCACTCTCCTCTTCCTCCCTCCACCTCCACGGATCAGCGCCTCAGGGCCGGCCGGTGCACGGCCTAGAGCTTGAGGCCCGGCCGGACTCACCTTAGCTCTCTCCCTCCCTCCCATTCTCCTCTCCCTCCCTCTCTCCTCTCCCATCCTCGCTCATCTCCCTCCTTCCCTCTACATGGATCAGTGCCTCAGGCCTGTCCGGTGCACGGCCTAGCGCATGAGGCCCGGCCGGACTCATCTTAGCTCATGTTGCGCTGTGGGCCGACGCTGACGCATGCGTTGACTCCCGCCACGCCAGCTTTTACTAAGATGGTGGCGATTGCTACGCTCGACTCAGTCCCATGCCGCTAGCCTTTACCAAGATGGCGGCGATCGCAGGGCGGGACGGGCGGTGCCTAGCTCGGGCGTGGCTGGCTAGGTGAGGCTGAGGCTTTGAGGCCTGCATGTGGGGTAAGCTTCCAAGGTTGCAGTGCCCGGCGGCGGTAGCGAGTCAAGAGGATAAAAAGGTGAAAAGTAGGAAAATTAATCAGCTTAGAAAAAATACTTACAGATGAATTTACTTTTTTAAAACACAATTTTCCCTCCACACACACAGAAAGTGGGAAAAATAAACAGAGAAAGTGGGAAAAATAAATCGTTAGGAATCAAGATGGCGGCCACTCACCTCAGCTCAGAAGGATTGGGCCCACCCACACACGCAATGAAACGTCCCCTGTGATGCACCGATTGGTCAACCATCATGTTAATCCCCTGTACGATTTGGCAACCATCACGTCACTCAACGCTAATGAGCAGAATGTTGCCATTTTTGAAACTTTTTTGTATACTGTCGGAACAATTTTTGTCTGACCAAAAAGTAAATACGCCTATTAGACTCCCCTAATGATAAGCTTTCTTTTGATATAACATGCTTGTAGGTACCCTCTATAAATTTTGAGTGTATAGCGGACAGACAGACAGACAGACAAACAAAAAGACAAACCGCTTTATTTATATATAATACAGATAGATAGATGTGCATTTGGTTGCATAACTGGTAACTCCAACTTCCATTTATGTAGCGACGTTCATGTAGAAAAACGTCACTAGGCAAATTACTGAAGCGTAATCAGAGAACATTTGACGCTGAGCCACATAAGGTGATATTGTCCCAGAAATTCGGGTCGGGGGCTTCCCGCAGGTGCAAGCCCCCGACCTGCACTTACCTTGCACGCCGGCTGTTGAGCTGTAGGGCCCCGTGGAATTCTGATCCGGGGCCTGGTCCAGCTGCCTGCGCGCAGTGCTTGCATATCCCAGGGGCGCAGTTAGTTTGATGCATCCCCTGGGATCACGTGGGCCATGGGCAGCCAATCGGAGCAGGGAATGCTCCATTCATAAGTCTTGACAGGAAGGGCTGTCAAACTTATAAATACTACAAGCCCCAAAATATCACTAAACCTTCAAATAAATTTTATAAGAACCACATTTTTTAAATAAACTACAAGTTACATGAAATAACTATTTTAAACAATAATTTAAATTTTTGAAAAAAATAGTTTTATATTCTAACGGGGCTAAAAATAAAATTACCTTACTTTAAAGTGTTTAAAAATAATAAACCTGTGGAAAAAATGTTTTAATTTTAATTAATTCACCACTTCTAAATTCTGCAGACATACCCTCCTGGGAAAACCTGCAAGAAAAACCGAAGTTTGTGACGCACACGCAGCCTCCCCCATGCACGCGTTCGACCTCTGAACCTCTGATTTCAGGGGAATGGAAGTGCCGGTTTTCCGCGCAAGCGCAGTGCATACAGGAACCCGGCACTTCCATTGGGCTTACGGGTGTGTACCCCGAATTCCTGAGCCAATAGGAGAGGTGACCAAAAGCTTCGCCAAAGAGGTAGGTTGTAAGGGGTGTCTTAATGGAGCAGGGAGGTTCCAAAATGGTCATATAAGCTGTGGCAAGGTCGCAAAAACCAAACCGGTTCACGAATAGCCTTAGAGAAAGGACATACTCTCACTTACACCACTGTCACTGTGGCTCTATTGGTCGAACCTTCGCCTCTGAGTGAGAAGGTTGTGGGTTCATAGTCCCATTCCATGCAGGAAAGCCGGAAATTGCAATCCGTCAAGGTATGCCGAACCAACTGAAAAATGAGTATTGCTGGCACAGAGTTGGGCTATTTTGCAAGCAACTGCCCAGCAATTGCCCACGTAACTCTTATGGCTGGTAAAAACAGGTGTAAGGCCTGCTAGTATAAGCGTGAGGGTATATATAAGGCTTAAGTAAAACATTTAAAAATTCAAAAATTATGCACAGATAAATCAAATTAGATTATGCAAAAAATAGCCCGGATGAAGCTGTTTAAAATTAATTATCAAAAACTTTAACTTTATTGTGGTTGATGCTACTTATGAATAAAATTGCAATTCAGGACAATTATAATCATTAGAATTCTGTAAACTGTATAATTATTTGGGGATTCATGTGCATGTCATTATGGGAGTCCCTTCGTAAATGATTGTTATGGAGTCCTCCTTTGTCATTGGAGGACTGTGCGCACGTGATCCTAAGGACATTTCCGAATTGCATGCTTCCCTGGGATCCATGGGCCTTTGCGCTGATGTCCACTTGAAGGCCCGAGAACGCCACTCTTCGCAGCCTGGACGACTGGAGCTAAAGTCGTATGTGTTTCGCGGGTCGGAGGGGCACTCTGGAGGTACGCCTCCGACTGCAATTTCTAGGACATTAGGTTCAGATTCACTCCCTGCCACGAAAATATTAGCTACCCAATCGTGCTCTTCAGTCATATCACATGGCAATGGCAATGACTACATTGAACTGGTACCCTTGGATTAGCCTACGCTCATTGTTAGCACGCTGGCTTTTTATTCATAATCAGGTGATTCACGCCCTATGTACCAGACCGAAGCGCACATTCTTCAGCAACTTTCATTTACTTAGCGCCTTTAATATAATAAAACATCACCCGGTGCAGTGCATTAATGAGGAAGTACTGCATTGCCAGAGACACTGCTACAAAAAGGATATCGGAGCTATCTCGGTGTCCAGGCCAACTTGTATCCCTCAACAAACACAAACAAAAACAGGTCAAATGGTCATTTGTCTCTTGTCGTTACCAGGACATTAGTGATCAGTCACTGGCTTATGCATTTCCATAAAATCAAAAGTGCTTACAGTTCAAATACAATTCGTTGGCTTTACAGCAGTTTGCGATGTACCAAGGAGCTGAAAGGCGCTATATAAATGTATGTCCATTCATCTATCAGAAAATGATGGTTTTTCACGAGTTCATATATAAGAGCAAAAGAAATTAAAACAGCAGTAGGCCACACTGCCCCTCGAGCCTACTCCACCATTCAATAAGGCCATGACAGATAATTGCCCTCAACTCCACTTTCCAGCCATATCCCTTGATTCCCCAAGAGTCCAAAAATCTATCTATCGCAGCCTTGAATATAGGCAAAGACTCAGCATTCACAGCCCTCTGGGGCAGAGAGTTCCAAAGATGCATAACCCTCTCAGTGAAAAAATTCTTCCTCATCTCGGTCTTAAGTGGCCTACTCCTTATCCTGAGACAATGCCCCCTAGTTCTCGATAATCCAACCAGGGGAATAAGCTTCTCTTCATCTACACTGTCAAACCCCTTCAGTATCTTGTATGTTTCAATGAGATCACCTTTCATTCGTCTAAACTCCAGAGAGTATTAGCCCTTTCTACACAATCTCTCATGATAGGACAGCGCTCTCATCCCAGGAATCAATTTAGTGAACAATCGTTGCACCGCCTCCAAGGCAAGTGTATCGCTCCTTAGACAAGGAGACCAAAACTGTGCACAATACTCCAGTTGTGGTCTCACCAGGGCCCTGCAGAATTGTAGCAAGACGTCCTTACTCTTTTACTTCAACCCCTTTGCAATAAAGGCCAACATGCCATTTGCCTTCCTTATTGCTCGCTGTACCTGCATGCTAGCTTTCTGTGTTTCTTGTACGAAGACACCCAAATCTCTCTGAGCACCAACATTTTAAGATTTCTCACCATTTAAAAAATATTCTGTTTTTCTAATCTTCCAACCAAAGTGAATAAACTCACAATTCCCTACATTATAATCCATCTGCCAACTTACTGCCCACTCACTTAGTGTATCGACATCCCTTTGCAGACACTTTGTGTTCTCCTCACAGCTTACTGTCCCACGTAAATAGTATTTATTCAAAAGCCTATGGTATCTGTTGATAGTTTTTTTCTCCAACCCCTCGCCCTAATGACCATGAGCAAAAGCTAATAATATTCGACATCGTGCCTGTATCTCCTAATCCAGCAGAGCTACGTACATAACTTGAATATCAACAGCAACTTGCACTTCTTTAGCGCTTTTAATGTAGTAAAACGTCCTAAGCTGCATCTTAGCAACGTAATTAGTCATAATTTGACATCAACATACACAATGGGATATTAGGGCAGATGATCAAAGCCTTGGTCAAAGAGGGAGATTTTAAGGAGCATTTAAATGTAAAGAGAGAGAGATAGAGAGGAGGAGAATTTTACAGAGGGAATTCCAGAGCTTAGGGCCTTGGCAGCTGAAAGCTGCCAATGATGGAGGTATTAAAATCCAGGATTCGCAGGAGGCCAGAATTCGAGGAGCGCAGATATCTCGAAGGGTTGTATGGCTGGAGGAGTTTACAGGAATAATGAGGGAGCGAGGCCTCATCCCCTTTGTCTAGTGTGAGACACGACCGTTGGACTTGAACGGGATACTACAACTCACGATAACAAATTAAAAAAATATATAGTGCACAAGCACACAGAAGCAAACACATGCTCATATTTTATAATACGATAATTACACCTATACAAGTGCACTAAACGTTATTACTTTTGCCACCATAACTGAAATAGAATCTATTTCTTTTCTGGGCAATCAAACGGACTTGTGGTGCAATCACTAAATGTTGCGACACAGGTTAGCAAGGCCATAAAAAAGCAAACCAAGCACTAGGGCATATTTCACGAGGGATAGAATTGAAAAGTAGGGAACTTCTGCAAAACCTGTATCGAACCTTGATTAGGCCACAGTTAGAGTACTGTTTAGAGGTCTGGTCGCCATATTATAAAACGATAGAGAGGCATTGGAGAGAGGGTGCAGAGAAGGTTTACAAGGATGATACCAGAAATTTGAGGCTTTACATATCAGGAAACGATGAACAGGCAGGGTCTCTCCTCTCTTGAAAAAAGAAGGCTGAGGGGTGGCTTAATAGAGGTCTTTAAAATTATGAATTTTTTTGATAGGATGGATACAGACAGAATGTTTCCACTTGTTGGTAAGAGCATAACTAGAGGCCTTTAATATAAGATAGTCACCAAAAATCCAATAGGGAATTCGGAAGAAATGTCTTTACCCAAAGAGTGGTGAGACTGTGGAACTCGCTACCACAGGGAGTGGTTGAAGCCAATCGTGTAGATGTATTTAGGGAGGCTGGATAAGAATATGAGGGAAAAGGGAATACAGAGTTATGCTGATAGATTTGAATGAGGGAAAACGGGAGGAGGCTCTTGTGTTGCATAAACGCTGGTATGGACTGGTTGAACCAAATGGTCAGTTTCTGTGTCGCGTAGCCTATATAATCATATGCAATCGATGTCTCCTACAGTTTGGGCCAAAGGTTTGGAGAAAGTTTAAAGGGTGAGGGGGAGGGGGAGGCTTTCTTGTTGCTACCAATGAAGAAATGTGTATTTCTCATAGTGAAGAAGTTATTATCTAATTCGAACAGATAATTCATTATCGAATATGTTAGTTAATGTTGATGAGGCAAACTCAAAATTGCTGTCTCTACTTTGGGAAGGAGAGTTATATTTGCAGGGTCCTTTGCATATATGTTAATTAGACGCAAGGCTGCTGGCATACAATCAATGATGTGATGTGAAGGGAGAACATTTGGACATAGGAATTGGAGAAGGCCATTCAGCACCCTCCAGCCTGTTCAGCCTATCAATGAGATATCGTCTCTGTTTGTAATGTGAGATACCTTCTGAGCTCAGTGGCAGGGTGGCCGACCTCGATCTGTGAAACTCGCTACCACAAGAGTAGTTGAGGCGACTAGCATAGATGTCATTAAGGGGAAGCTAGATAAGTAACGATGGGAGAAACAAATAGAAGGTTATGTTGATAGGGTTAGTTGAGGTAAGGTGGGACTAGGATCTCGTGGAGCATAACCACCGGGATAGGATCCAATGGTCTGTTTCTGTGACAACATTCGATGCATTTCCATGAAATTCACCCTAGATATCCCTACATTCGGGTTACAATTTTGAGATTATTATACCCTCAGGTCTTTAAAATTAAACAGTGTCTCTTCCATGAGCTTTGAAGAAGAACGAAAGAAATACTTGCATTTATGTAGCGCCTTTCATGACCCCCGGACGTCTCAAAGCACTTTACAGCCAATGAAGTACTATTTGAAATGGAGTCACTGTTGTAAGGTAGCAAACACGGCAGCCAATTTGCGCACAGAAAGGTCCTACAAACAGCAATGTGATAATGAATAGAGAATCTGTTTTTTTATGTTGGTTAAGGGATCATTATTGGCCAGGACACCAGGGATAACTCCCCCTGCTCTTCTACGACATAGTCCCATGGGATTTTTTATGTCCACCTGTTAGAGCAGACGGGGCATCGGTTTAATGTCTCAGCCGAAAGACAGCACCTCCGACAATGCAGCACTCCCTCAACACTGCACTGGAGTGTCAGCCTAACTTTTAATGCTCAAGTCCCTGGAGTTGAACCCACAACCTTCTGACTCAGAGGCGAGTGTGGTTTAAACTGAGCCACAACTGACACTGCCCCCTTATTCTACATTGGTGCCTGGTCTTTTGACTACTATGCTAATGGTACCAATGTACAAATGTACATTAAGGTAATGCTCATGTAAGAAGCACTGTCTAATCGTATCAGTGGATCAATGTTTCCTGGCCTCCACTCATCTACTTCAGTGATAGGCTTAAGACACAGCAGAAACTGCCTGTCCTCCAGAGGAAAGGTGAAGAGTACTGTTTACCTAGTTGCGAGAACAGGTAGGTTCATCTAGCGTAAGGTCCGAACTACGCAAATTTTACAGAACAATTTTTATGCATTCTAGCAGCCACAAAGAGCCTTGAAGAGCCAATTAGGTTTAGGACCTGAATCAGATAGTACTTAACTGAGCAGTTTCTACAGAAATTGGATTTGGACCACAAATGCGCAGAAATAAAGTTTGGCACTTAGTTGGCACTGGGGAGTGTATACTGCCTTGGTGGGAGGATTGTGTTAACCATGTAGTTATTCCATGCTGGACAGCGAGCAAATGCTCCAAAAAGTTTTTGTATGCCAATTAATCAAGTGATGCACTGAATGTTTTCAAAATTACAGCTACTGGGGTAATATGGTTTCAGCGTAAAAGGGACGGCAACCACTGTACAATGGCAGATTTCTTTTCAAACCAATTAGTAATCAAGTACCCCCATCTAAATGATAATACTATATAATACTCATAATATGAAAGTGTTGCATGCATTTACAGGTATTTACTTACAGATATAAGTGAGATGGGTGTGCCTGCTTCTCATTTCCAATGCTGGGTACTGCATAGCAACAAATGGCCAGCATTAGCACAATTAGTGCTGGAAAATTTGTAAAGCCATCAACAGGCTGGCCAAGGTGAGTGAGGGCATGAGCACCCATGCTGGGACGCTGCTGCATCCCACTGGCATGTTCCGGAACAGCTGCACAGGGGGGATTGTACGTGTTTGAGTGAACACGTTCAGGCCCGTGTTTGAAGGGCCCCGCAGACACACTGAGCACTTGCTGGGAGGGTGGCACCGGGTCACAGTGCCAGGTAGAGGAATCTGCGCGAGCGGCACGGAGCGTTCGTTGCAAACTGAGTGAGAGCTGTGGGCCTCTGTGACTTTGTTTGAATATCAAGCGATACCACATCTATACACTAAAGGCTACACTTCTAAAGGGGGTGCATGAACAGAGAGACCTGGACGTTTATGAATACAAATTGTTGAATGTGGCAGGGCAGGTTGAGAAAGCAGATAAAACAGTATACGGGATATTGGTCTTCAAAAATAGAGGCAGAGAGTACAAAAGCAAGGATGTTCTGGTGATCCTTTATAAATCAATGGTTCGGCAACAACTGCAGTATTGTATCCAATTCTGGGCACCGCACTTTAGGAAGCATGAAAAGGCCTTAAGTAGGGTGCAGCAAATGATTTACGAGATTGGTTCCAGGGATGAGGGACTTCAATTGGATAGACTGGAGCTGCTCGACTTTTTCTCCTTGGAGCAGAGTTGGTTGAGAGGAGATTTGATAGAGGTGTTCAAAATCATGATGGGTCTAGACAAAGTCGATAGTGAGAAACTGTTCCCACTGTCAGAGGAGTCAAGAACCAGAGGATACAGGTTTAAGGTGATTGGCAAAAAGGGGAAAAACAATTTTACGCAGCGATTGGTTAGGATCTGGAATGTGCTGCTTGGAAGGGTGGTGGAGGAAGATGCAATCGTGGCTTTCAAAGGAGAATTGGATCAATACCTGAAGTAAAAAAATGCAGGGCTACGGGGAATTGCCGGGGGGAGTGGGAATAGCTGAAGTGCTCTTGCAGAGAGCCAGCACGGGCTCGGCGTGGCGAATGGGCTGTATCTGTGCTTTAACCATTCTATGATTCTATGTTTGACATATTCAGTGGTCGCACCCATGTTCAAATCCTACCCAAATGTCACTACTTGATTCCCAACGAGGTCCTACCATCATCGCAGAGAAATACATTGATGTCTTTTTCCAGAGTATGTTGGATTAATTGGAAAATGAACTACTGTGATAAGCATGTATTGAGTTTGTGTAACCCTGTTTGAAATTTATTTAGATGCCTTTCAGCGAGCAACATTATCTCTGGACTCACTCTCTGATGTAATTATAAAAGGAGAAAGTGTTACAATCACGTGCAGGAGTCCCCATTCAAGTCGAATGCATTATTTCTACAAGGATGGCAGGTTTCTCCGCTATGAGAACGTTCCTGCGAGGCTTTACACTACAGACTACCTGATCAGCTATATCAAACACTCAGACGGTGGAAAATATGCCTGCCAATATGTGATACAAATCAAGGTTAAGTGGGTGCCATCA
Source organism: Somniosus microcephalus (assembly GCF_052327205.1). Taxonomy (NCBI): domain Eukaryota; kingdom Metazoa; phylum Chordata; class Chondrichthyes; order Squaliformes; family Somniosidae; genus Somniosus; species Somniosus microcephalus. The sequence goes on along the minus strand of NW_028225187.1, from coordinate 25,176,526 downwards.
TTAACCAGCAACCCTGTCTATTTAAATGTTAGAGGTAAGCAGAAGAGAGTACTGGCAGAGGAATTGTCCTAATTCCTTCCGTGTGTGTTTAACTGCAAGTTAGTATATCTGGTGGTTGAAAGCCAATTGTTCCCTAAAGTTTAGTTTGCACAGAATAATATATCTGGTAACTTGCATTTTGGCTGACTCATCGTTATTAGAACCAGTATAGAGTGTAAAAAAGCTTTGCTGTCTTAGTGGTGGAGAGGACGTGCCCAGTTTAGGTCAATAAACACCACAGAAATAGACACTAAACTTACCAATACATGCCAATTAATACACCTCCTTATGAGAAGGATACTTTCACCTATGAATGTTATATTGGCGTTACGATTCTTTTAAGCAGAGCTACAAAACCATACAACTTAAGTCGATTGGTCGAGAACTTGGAGACGGTGCAGAGGTGAGAAAGCAGAATAGTACCAGTAACGAGGGACTTCATATATGAGGTGAGGTTGAAGAAGCTGGGACTGTTCTATTTAGAGCAGAGAATGTTACGGGAATATTGAATACCCCTTTCACCAAGCTTTTGCCCGAATATCTACTTCTGTGGCTCGGTGCCAACTTAGGCTTGATAATACTCCTGTGAAGCACCTTGGGACGTTTTCCTACGTTAAAGGTGCTATATAAAGGCAAGTTGTCGTGTTGAAAATTATGAGGGGGATGGAGAAGAGATAGTGAGGCGAAACTGGTATCCAATTTAAGATAAAATAAAAACGGAAAATGCTGGAGAAACTGAGCAGGTCAGGCAGCATCTGAGAAGAGAGAAACAGAGTTAACGTTTCAGGTCGATGGCCTTTCGTCAGAACTGGAATAAAGCAGGAAATAGAACAGATTTTTAAGCAAGTGAAGAGGCTGGGAAATGGGGGAGGGGATGAAAGAACAAAAGGGAAGGCCTGTGATAGGATAGACGACAGGAGAGATTAAGAGACATTGAGGTACATTAAGAGATAATCAAGGCGAGCGGAGATGGTAATGGGACTGGTTAAGGAACAAAGGATGGCTCTAGATGAAGTGTAAAGAATATATCTTAATCTCTCAATGTCTCTTAATCTCTCCTGCCGTCTATTCTATCACAGGCCTCCGCTTTTGTTCTTTCAAACCCTCGCCCATTGCCCAGCAGCAACACTTGCTTAAAAATCTGCTCCATTACCTGCTTTTTTCCAGTTCTGACGAAAGGTCATCGACCTGAAACGTTAACTCTGTTTCTCTCTTCACAGATGCTGCCTGACCTGCTGGGTTGCTCCGGCATTTCCTGTTTTTATTTCAGATTTCCAGCATCTGCAGTATTTTCTTTTCATATTAGTATCAAACTTAAGATCTTTCGTAATTGAACCAGATTGGAGATGAGGATTCTTTTACGTGGTCAGTTGACGTGATCTGGAATGCACTGCCTGAAAGTTTGGTGCAAGCAGGATAATTATTAAATTTCTAATGGGAATTGCATATATGGTGGCATATATGAGGAACAAGCAAGTGCATGGGGATAATTAGGTTGTACTTTGAAACAGCCGGCACAAAAATGAGGGGCCGAATTGCCTCCTTCATCTTTAAATTTGCTTGAACAATGTGAATTGGTCAAGTCTTATCTGCGCAACTTAGTTAAGTGCAATATTGAGAATTGAACTTTTCGCATTGCAGATCAGCTTCCAAAGCCAACAATATCTCTAAACTTAGCTCCAGGTGTCTTCACAAAGGGTGAGACTGTGTGGATTAGGTGCACTGGGTGCCTTCGCTATACAGGCAGCAAGTTCCACTTGCACCGAGAAGGAGCAAGTTATCCCCTTGAAGTCGGGGAAAGTGAAGGATCTCAGCAGTATGTCACTTTCGCAATCAGTAATATAAACGAGAGCAACGACGGGAAATATAAATGCTTGTATCAAAGGGAGGTTTCCGGGCGTACGGCCTCATCGCCTTTCAGTGAATCAATTCGGGTAACGGTGATAGGTAAGTGATACTTTTTTTAACAGAATGAATGCATTTAATGTCACGCGCACAGTGTCGTTCGCAGGGAAGATATTCATCTTGTGCAGTAAAGCAAAAAGGGTGGTGTCACATTGGCAAACTGCAGTATGTCCCACTCGAGCAGGCTATGGCTTCAGTCAAATTACTTACCCAGAATGTACAGCTCTGTGGGTGGAGGCAAAGGACAGATAAATATCTTTACGGGCCTTGTGGCCACTCCCATTGCATAGGAACATAAGAACAGGAAGAGTTCACTCATCCCCTCGAGCCTGCTCCGCCATTCAATTAGTTCATGGCTGATCTACGTCTTAACTCCATCTACACGCCTTGGTTTCATATCTCTTAAAAAACTTACCTAACGAAAATCTATCAATCTCTGTTTCTAATATATTTAATTGTCCTAGCCTCAACAGCAGTTTTGGGGAGAGAGTTCAAGATTTTCGCTATCCATTGTGTGAAAAAGTGCTTCTTGACTTCACCCCGAAAGACATAGCTCTAATGTTAACGATATGCCTCCATGCTATGGACTCCCACACAATTAACGACTTAGATGATGGCATAGAAAGTCATATATCCAAATTTGCCGATGACACAAATATAGATGGCATTGTAGGCAGAGTAGAGGAAAGTATAAAATTGCAAAGGAATATTGATAGATTAAGTGAATGGGCCAATCTGTGGCAAATGAATTTGGGGCCTACAAATGTTCGAACAGGGTGCTTCCTAAATGGTGAAATGCTAAAAACTGTGGCTGTCCAAAGATACTTGGGGGTTCAGGTACTTAGATCATTAAAATGCCATGAACCAGTACAGAAAATTAACAAAAACCCTTTATACCTAGAGGGCTAGAATACAAGGGGGTTGATGTTATGCTGAAGTTATACAAAGCCCTGGTTAGATCACACCTGGAGTACTGTGAGCAGTTCTGGGCACCACACCTTATGAAGGATATATTGGCCTTGGAGGAAGTGCAGCACAGTGGTACCAGAATGTTACCCAGACTTCATGGGTTAAGTTACGAGATGAGATTACACAAATTAGGGTTGCAATCCCCAGAAATTAGAAGGTTAAGGGTTGATCTGATCGAAGTTTTCAGGATATTAAGGGGAACAGATAGGTTGCATAGAGGAAGCATTTTCGCTGGTTGGGGATTCTAGGAATAGTGGACATAAACTAAAAGTTATAGTCAGATATTTCAGGAGTGAAATTAGGAAACACATCTACACACAAAGGATGGTAGAAGTTTGGAACTCTCTTCTGCAAACAGCAATCGATGCTAGATCAATTGTTACTTTTAAATCTGAGATTGATCATTTTTCATTAATCAAAGGTATTAAGGGATATGGGATAGGTGGGTAGATGGCGTTAGGTAGCAGATCAGCCATTATTTTATTGATTGGTGGAACAGGCTTGAGGGGCTAAATGGCCTACTCCTGTTCCTATGTCCCAAGTTCATAGATTTTGTAAGTGTAGTCTGTGCACCGAATATCATATCCCGTGATATCACTCATACATCTCTATTATTTGTTTCTCCAGATAATTAAGCAACATCCTATTGAATTTTATGAAACATTCACTACTCTCTCTGCAAAGTAGTTAAATCTGAGCTTTCTTGCCATCTTTCTCGCCTGGCTTAAGTGCTGCACCCTCTTGTGGTGGAATCTATGAGCACCTTTACTTGCCAGGCCGGGCTCACTCTCGCTTCTCATTTACACTGTCGGGGGTATAAGCGCCACTCCAGAAAATTGAGCACCTAATTTTGCCTGCTACTTGAACACAATCGCGAGGGCGTGCTACACTTTCGGAGGCGCCGTCTTTCAGATGAGACGTCCCACGGCGCCATTTGATGACGAGCAGGCGAGATCGCCCGGTGTCCTGGCCAACAATGATCCCTCAACTAACACCTAAATATAGATAATCTCGACAATTATGTCTTTGCTGTTTGTGGGACCTTGTTACCCGCTAATTAACTGTAGTTACAAAAGTGCCTACACTTCAAATGTAATTCATTGTCCATGAAGCTGGTTGTGACGTGCTTAAGTCGTGAAAGGCGCTGCTGCAAATTCAAGTTATTTCTTTTCCTGTTATTCTCTGCATTATTAACAGACACGTTTTAATGTATCTATTCATCCAGCAATGAGAACTGACCTGTTTCAAAACACTGTGTCAATATTATCTTCACCAGTAGGATCGAGTTCAAGTGTCAAGGCGGGTGGCGAGTTGCAAATGCACCCAAAATTGTAAAATGATCTTGCTAGTGGCTATTTTTTATTGACACCAGAAAAATGCAGAACACTTCCTTTTCACAATCGCTTCAGAAATATAGTTCATGACTATTTGTCTCCTCACATTCCAGATAACCCTCCCAAGCCACTAATCTATCTGGCACCACAATCTGCCATTGTCCACAGAGGATCGACAATACATTTTCTGTGCGAAGGTCGGTATGAGTACCCAGGCAGCACATTCTACTTGTACGAGAACAGTTCTACGATGCCTGTGCAGTTCCAGAGTGCGGGTGAAGGAAATCATTCAGTCATGTTTACAATGCACGTCACGGAGCAGAGCGAGGAATCGTTTTACAAGTGTGGCTATATAACAGACGTGTTAGGAAGATCGATTAATTCGCCAAGCAGTCGAACTGTCAAAGTAATCATAAGAAGTATGTGCAAACCAATTAAATTTCTCGACAGAATTGCGCCTGCTGCTTACCAACCAACACAAGCAGAAACCGATGTGGTTACTTACCTGTAAAAGCAAATTGTTCCAAATGTGTCAGAGGTGTAAAGATGGGTTGATTGCAATGAGTGATTTAGATTTTTTTAATCACAGTGCCGTTATTGAAGGAACAGTACTGATGAAAGGTCATCAATCTGAAGCGTTAACTCTGTTAGTCTCTCCGAAAATGCTCCCTGACCTGCTGACTTTCAGGCTTCCAGCACCCACAATATTTTGCTTGCGTTTTGTTGGAAGAACATTCGTGTTAGCATTTATGGTTCTACATTAGGGGAGCCAAAACGTGGTGTGGCATAGTGGTTATGTTACTGGACCAGTAATCCAGTAGGCCTGGACTAATGATCCATAATAAACGTGAGGTCAAATCCAACCACAGCAGCCGGCGGATTTTAATTCAGTTAATAAATAAACCTATAATAAAAAATGTTAGAATCAGTAATGGTGGTCCTCACATTTTAGTGAAAACAACCATCTTGTTTACTAATGTCCTTTGTAGAAGGAAATCTACCGCCATTACCTGGTCTGGCCTACATGTGACTTCAGGCCCACAACAATGCGGTAGACCCTGGAATGGCCTAGCAAGCCTATCATTTGTAACAAACCGCTGCAAAGAAGAATCATGGACTGTTGCGGTTCAAAAAGGCAGCTCACCACCAACTTCTCAGGGGTAATTAGGGATGGGCAATACATGCTGTCCTTGCCAGCGATGCCCGCATCCTGTGAATGAAAAAGAAATCTGGGGTCCTACATTCCTGTTACCACCTGGGGTCCTATATGCGTGTTAATATGTTGTTACCTACATTAGTAGAAGCACAGTAAGAGGCCGTGCCACTCCTCAACGATCTGCCATCTCTCTGCAAGAGCTACCAATTAGGCCCACTCCCATTCACTTTGCCTTAGCCCTGTCATTTTTATTTCCTTTTCAATTCTCTTTGGACAGCAACTATTGTACCTGCTTCCAACGCCCTTTCAGTTAATGCATTCCAGATCACAACAACTCGCTGAGGTAAAACAAAGTCCTCATCTGCAGCTTCTTTTCCCAATCATCTTTAAGCTGCTTCTGCTGGTTACTGACCCTGCTCCCAATGGAAACAGTTCCTCCCTATCTACTCTGTCAAAACCTTGATAATTTTAACACCTTTTTGAAAGCCCTCGGTAACTTTCTTTCTTTTTTTGTATCTTGTATTTGTGTTAGCATTTGGGATCCTACTTTCCTCGCTTAACACTAGCTGCTGTGTGCTTCCACACATTTTCTACATATTTCATATTTCAAGCATCTAAAATATTTCTTCTTTTCCTATTATAGAAACATAGAAACAAAGAAGATAGGAGCAGGAATAGGCCATTCGGCCCTTCGAGCCTGCTCCGCCATTCAATTTGATCATGGCTGATCATCCAAATTCAGTACTCTGTCCCTGCTGGACTCCCCGACCTAAGCGTTTGAGGAGCCAGCACATACCTAATATCGGTTGTATGTTCTTTAACAATATTTAAAGGACTGCACTGAGACATCATTGTAAATATTAATCTTATATTAAATCTTGTTTGTAATATCTTTTCAATGGAAAGATTGCTGGAATTACAATAGCTTATTGGGGGAATTATAATCATTTTCTGTTTATTTTTGTTTCTTCTGTAACAGACCTGACAAAAACAGAATCAATTCCATTCGACGGATATTTAAAAAACTCGTCGTGGGTTAACACGACTTGTGCTGTTGCATCTCCTTGTCATTATACAGGTACCAAATGTGTGAAATACATATAAACATTGACACATAGAAGATAGGAGCAGGAGTAGGCCATTCGGCCCCTGGAGCCTGTTTTGCCATTCAATGAGATCATGGCTGCTCATCCAAACTCAGTACCCTGTCCCTGCTTTCTCCCCATGCACCTTGATCCCTTTAGCCTTAAGAAATATATCCAACTCCTTCTTGAATATATTTAATGTATTGGCCTCCACTGCCTTCTGTGGTAGAGAATTCCACAGGATCACCACTCTCTGGGTGAAGAAATTCATCCACATCTGAGTCCTAAATGGCTTACCCCTTATCTTTAGACTGTGACCCCTGGCTCTGGACACCCCCGCCATCGGGAACATCCTTCCTGCATCTAGTCTGTCCAGTCCTGTTAGAATTTTATAAGTTTCAATGAGATCCACTCTCATTCTTCTAAATTCCAGCGAGTATAAGCCAAATCGACCAAATCTCGCCTCATTTATCATTCCTGCCATCCTAGGTATCAGCCTGGTGAATCTTCGCTGCACTCCCTCCATGGCAAGAACTTCCTTCCTCAGTTAAGGCGACCAAGACTGCACACAATACTCAAGGTTTGGTCTCACCAAGGCCCTGTACAACTGCAGCGACAGCACAACGAATAAAACAAATATTTACCTTCTCTCTGCCATTTAAAAGTTGACGTTTGTTAGTGTTGCATTTTATATAAACAGGGCACTCAATGGCATAACATGCTTCCTTCTTCTGACACAGTGCAATGTTACACAGAGACCATAATCCGGCTGTGTCTTAGTGCCTTGGTGCTTATAGTATTGGTGACGTTCATTGTTGAATATTTGGTGCATTCAGAAGGTAAATCATTTAAATTGAATTTCAGCTTAACTTTTCTTTTAGATGATGTAATTGAATTATTTGACTATATAAAGAAAGTAATAATCGTTATGAATATATGCTATAAGCAGTTATATAATACCTTACATTCCCGTATAGCGTAATTTAAATTAAATGCCGGCCCGATTTTAACTACGGCGGGTTCATAGGGGGGAAAGTCACTCACTCACTGCTCCAGAAATGAGGCACAAGCTAATTAAATTTCCACCATCATTTGAATCCTGCCGGACAGTGTTTACAGCTGCCAGAAACAGGCCTAAGGAGAGGCCTAAGCTATCTGCGTGGGCCGGAAGGAGCACAAGTAAACAGGCACATTTTGACGTTAACAGCTGAGCATTGCCGCCCTGTTATTCAGCCCAGTTGGCACTATCAATGTTGCCACTGGAAGTCTGTACCTTAATCATCAAACATGCATGAATATCCATGAATTATCATTGGAAATAATGACCTCATAACTTTGTCTTTCCTGCAGGTAAAAGGGTCTTGAGTGAATCTGGTGATGCATTTCTTCACGCCAAACTTAACAGATCGGAGAGGCGCTACCAATGAATCAATGCTTCAACAGTAACATGGAAAGATTCCCAAACACAAAGTCCTGCCTCAATCATGATCTCATTGATTGGTTTAACAGGCTGGTGGGGCTGAATGGCCAATCCTACTCCACTAATGCTCTGATCCTAAGACTGAGTAGATTATCTATGTCCGAATTTGGACATAAAACAACATGCGTCTCAGTTGATGCACATAATTTTATTTGTGAGTCTCAGAAAATATGCTAAAAATATATGATACTTGACTATATACAGATGACTTGTATTTTCCATTTTGAACAGTACATCAATAGCAACTTCTTTTTACAAATAAAATATATATATTTTGAACCAATTCCAAGAGCTACTCATTATCATTATAAACAAGACAACCAGGTGAAGTGCATTTACATACGATAGATGGACAGGCGGGCAGGCGGGCGGGCGGGCGGGCGGACATCAGAGAGAGACATAGATAGATAGATGGAGGGATAGATAGACAGACGGACAGGCAGACAGACGGGCGGGCGGGCGGGCGGACGGACATCAGAGAGAGACATAGATAGATAGATGGAGGGATAGATAGACAGACGGACAGACGGACGGGCGGGCGGGCGGGCGGACATCAGAGAGAGACATAGATAGATAGATGGAGGGATAGATAGACAGACGGACAGACGGACGGGCGGGCGGGCGGGCGGACGGACATCAGAGAGAGACATAGATAGATAGATGGAGGGATAGACAGACAGACGGACAGACGGACGGGCGGGCGGGCAGACGGACATCAGAGAGAGACATAGATAGATAGATGGAGGGATAGATAGACAGACGGACAGACGGACGGACGGACGGACGGATAAATTGATTGACAGATGGATAGACAGACAGACGGATAGACAGACAGGTAGACAGATGGATAGACAGATGAATAGACAGATAGATACGTTGATTGACAGATGGATAGACAGATAGATAGATTGATTGACAGATGGATAGACAGATAGATAGATTCATTGACAGATGGATAGACAGATAGATTCATTGACAGATGGATAGACAGATAGATAGATTCATTGACAGATGGATAGACAGATAGATAGATTGATTGACAGATGGATAGAAAGATAGATACATTGATTGACAGATGGATAGATAGAGGGATAGATAGCTAGAGGGATAGATAGAGGGATAGATAGATAGAGGGATAGATATCAGAGAGACACATAGATAGCTAGATAGATAGATGGAGAGATAGATAGATGGAGAGACACATAGATAGATAGATAGATAGATAGATAGATAGATAGATAGAAAGAAAGAAACATCGATGTAAGTTCATGTGTATATATGGATCTCTGGATATATGGATAAGTGGATATCTGGATTGCAACTCCTCGGGAAGAGATTCTTGAATGTTCACAATCTCTGTGCTTAATTTGCCTCCATTGTTATACATTATCATGTCTAAACATTACGGTGTATCGAACGGTTCAATGAGCCTGTAACCTATGTACACAAGTATTAGGACATAGAATTTACCGACAAGAAACAGGCCAATTGACTCAACTGGTTTATACCGGTGTTTGTGCTCCACACGAGCCTCCTTCTGCCCTAATTCATGTAAAATATCATCATTTCCTTCTATCCCGTTCTCTCGTATGTACTTATCTAGCTTCCCTCAATGAATCGATACTACTCACCTCAACTACTTCATGTGGTAGCAAGTTCCACATTCTCACCACTCTCTGGGTAATAAAGTTTCTCCTTAATTTCTTGTTGGATTTAAGTGCATCTATCTTATGTGAAAGGACACTAGATCTCATCTCGCTCGCAAGTGGAAACATCCTCCTAGGAATTTCTAACTGAAAAGTGACCTTCAAATAGATGTAGGTACCTTGTGGTGAGGAAGGTGAGAAAGTTAAACTTGTTCATGATAAATGGTATATTTCTATAATTTATGTTATTTTATTGCAGTGGACTCATTAATCATTGGGACAATACATATTTGGGTTTTCCTAACCCTTTCAATATTAATTGTAATAGATTTAGAAAAGAGAGGATGAGAAACGTCCTTACAACAACAACAACTTGCATTTATATGACGCCTTTAAAGTAGCAAAACGCCCCAAGGCGCTTCACAGGAGTGTCATAAAACTCAATTTGCCACCGAGCCACAAACGCAGATACTAAGGCAGATGACCAAACGCTTGGTCGAAGAGGTAGGTTTTAAGGAGCATCTTAAAGGAGGAAAGAGAGGCGGAGAGCATTAGGAAAGGAATTCTAGAGCTTAGGGCCTAGGCAGCTGAAGGAACGGCTACTAACAGTGGAGCTTACACAGAGAGTTGTGATGATCCAGAATTCACTCCCAGGATTAGACTTGGAGCAGCAAGCTATGTTAGAATTTAAGTATGGATTGGACAGGCGAATTATGGAATAGGGGTTGAAGGGATACAGGAACAGATCAATGTGATTTGGACAATTTGGTCAAGTGAATGGTAAGTGCCGGGCCAGGCTGGTCGGACTGAATGTCCTGTTTCCATGCTGTACCTTTTAAGAATTTTTGTTTACTATCTACTGTCGGCTGTGGTTCAGTGGGTAGCACTCTCGCTTAATCAGAAGGTTGTCCGTTCAAGACCCAAACCCGACATTTAAGCACATGAATCTAGGCTGACACACCAGTGCAGTGCTGAGCGAGTGCTGAACTGTCGGAGGTGCCGTCTGTCGTACGATGCTTTTAAAAGAGGCCATGTCTGCCCTTTCAGGTTGAGCTAAACTATCCCATGGCACTATGTGAAGAAGGGAAGGTGAGATCTTCCAGGTATCCTGGCCAATATGTATCCCTCAACTAAATTCATCGAAAACAAAACCGACTTATCTGACATTATCACAATGCTGTTTGTGGGAGCTTGCAGTGCGAAAATTAGCTGCTGTGATTCCTACATTATTCAATGTACTTGTAAAGTACTTATGTAAAGTGTTTTGGGGAGGTCCAGAACTGGTGAAAGGCGCCAAATCATTGCAAGTTCTTTCATTGTGTCTTTCTTTCTGTCACAAACAAGCCAGTGCTTTACTTATGATTATCAGGCGTTCAGATTTTATTGCTCCAATGTTCCTGTTTGATTCTTGAATCCAGAACATATATAAAGACGATTTGTTCTGCCGGAAATGGATAAGATGTTTGAAGTTTCTTGTGAGATGTAGGTTCCTTGTAGCGAGGAAGGCGAGAAACTTAAGCTTATTTGCTACAAGTGGGATTCCCCAGCTAAATTAGGAGGGAAGTTTAAATGCCTAAAACAAGCCATCTGCTCTTGGCTAACAATTACATCTGAACGTTATTATCACAATTCCGGTTCAGGCACAATTGCCACAAACTGACTGAGTGCATTTCAGTTGCCTCCCTGCCAGACAACTCCACTAACAGCCAGAAGTAAAACATAACCCTAATCAGACTGCATCTTGAAACAGGGAAGAGGCCGCATTCCAGAGGGAGAGGAAGAGACAGAGGGAGAAACTACATAACTGTGTGCTCTTTATATTTGGAAATGTAATGCTTATATTGTCCATTCCTTTTTTTTATTTTGGCCCGGAGTTTGTGGTGGGTATGATGGCGTACTTCATCACAGCGCTGAATCCTCAACTTCCAATCTGTCAAGGTACACTTTGATAGATCATCCACACTGCCAAGGAACTCACAATTGCAGTTGCAGAATTGGGCTATTTGCCCACTAACCGCCCAGCAATTATGAACGAAACTCTCATAGTCGTTGAAAGCCTGATTCACATAAGCTTGGGATGATAAATGGCAGGTATAATTGGTGCCACACATGTGCCACGCAATGACTATCACCAACATGAAGAAGTCCAACCACCGCCCCTTGACATTCAATGGCATTACCATCGCCGAAATCCCCACCATAAACACCCTAGGGGTCATCATTGATCAGAAATCTAACTGGACAAGCTACATAAAAAACTGTGGCTACAAGAGGTAGAGGCTGGGTATTCTGTAGCCAGCCTCTCACCTCCTCATTCCCCAAAGCCTTTCCACCATCTACAAGGCACTATTCAGGAGTGTGATGGAATATTGTCCACTTGACTGGATGAGTGCAGCTCCATCAACACTGAAGAAGCTCGACAGCATCCAGGACAAAGCAGCCCGCTTGATTGGCACAACATCCGCCACCTTAAACATTCACTCCCTCCACCACCGGCATACCGTGGATGCAGTGTGTACCATCTACAAGATGCACTGCAGCAACTCATCAAGGCTTCTTCGGCAGCACCTCCAAAACACGCAACCTCTTCCACTTAGAAGGATAAGGGCAGCAGTCGCATGGGAACATCTTCACCTGCAACTTCTCCTCCAATATGCACACTATCATGACTTGGAAATATTTCGCCATTCATTTATCATGAGCTGGGACAAAATCCTGGAACTCGCTCCCGAACAGAACTGTGGGAGCACTTTCACCACACAGACTGCAGCCGTTCACGAAGGCGGCTCACCACCACCTTCTCAAGGGGCAATTAGGGATGAGCAATAAATTCTGGCGTTGCCAGCAACGCCCACATCCGAGGAAGGAATAAAAAGAAACATCCTAAAAGCAGATTTGCAGTTGAAAAATTACCACTTTGCATTTCCCTGATACCAACTCAAACACAGAATAGGACCGTATACAATATTATTAATCAATTTTGATTGGAAATGCTTTGGAAAATGATTAGTCCGCCCTTATATGTTCTCCTAACAATGACTGAGAAAATATCTGTCACTTGAAATGAAAAAGATTCAAGAATATTGGTGGAGAAAATATGGCAATCAGACTACTCGTTTAACTGGAAGTGACTGCAGAGCTGTTTGAAATGTTGTTATGTAAATGCAGAGGAAAGTATTCTCCTTCATCCTGTGAGGTTCTTGTGTGACGAATATAGCTTTTTTGTGTTGATGTTTTATGTTAGAACAATGAATGCTGGACAGAGACTATTGATCTGTTTTAGGCTGATTTATTACTGGCAGATGTATATTGTGTACGTTTTGGTGGAAAGAGATCTTTTGTCGGTCGAGTTTAATTTTAATTGCTTGTGAAGTTGAATAAGAAAGTTAAATAAAGAGTTCATCCATCAGATTTCAGTGACCAATGCTGTCCTTTCAACTCAAAAATGAACAACATAATAAGCTATCGAATGCATCTATAACAAGAAAAATAGATTTATTCATTACCAGTCTAAATGAGGTCTGAACAAAACATTTAATCCTGAAAAGTGAATATATGGCTGGTATCTCTTTCTGAAGTTCAACAGCATTGCTTGTAGGAGTAATGGAAAGTTACTTATTATCTAAAGAAAAGTTGTATACATAGGGAGTAAGAAATTGTGAGTTTGGATGAAAAAATGAAATAAAATGTTGATCTAATAAATATGTCCAAAAGTAGTTTGAATAAAAGTTTTCAGAAGATTTTTTTTAAATTTTAAACTTTTAAAAATGTAATTTCAGTGGAAGAGACTGAGTGAAGTTTCAGTGGGCTTGGCTTAGTTTTGACAGGTTTTGTCAGCGTGTCTTCCCTTACGCATGGGCTGTACGCTGCGCTCCAGTCCTTAGTGACATCATACGCTGCTCAGAACTCGGCAGCGCTGAAGAGGCAGTCTCTGTTCCAAGCCTCGCTCATGGTAAGAACATATTTTTCCATAGGTTGGTGGCGTACTCCGGAGATGCGCAGCAGACCACAACTTTTGGCCCAATAATTCTGGTGATATGGGCGTCACTGGGATTGCCTGTGATTATGTCCATCCCCAGTTACCCTTGAGGAGGTGGTGAAATGCTGCTGTCGATGGGCCGCAGATGATCCCACGGTGCTATTAGGTAGGAAGTTCCAAGATTTTGACTCAGCGACGATGAAGGAATGGCAATATATTGCCAAGTCAGGATGGTGTGTGACTTGGAGGCGGGCCTTCTGCCCTTGTCCTTATAGATGGTCGAGATCGTGGGTTTGAAAGATACTGCCAAACATATCTAGACGAGCTGCTGCAGTGCAGCCTGGAGATGGCACACACTGCAGCCACGGTGGTCTGGTTGTGGAGTGACTGGAGGTTTATGTTGGTAGATGGGGTGCTAAGCAAATGGATAGCATTGTCCTAGATGGTGACAAGCCCCTTGAATAATAGGTGTTTATAAAATTGTGCTGAACTTTATTGCTAGGACCAGAGAAACAATTTGATATTTTGAAAGTAATACTTGAAAGTGATAAGACTGCATTGGAGGCTGGAGTGTTTTCATTTTATGAAGCAGGGGCCTAGAAATTCACTTTGGGCCCGCCAGCTGGCGTGCGCCCAAAAGTTAGCGCTGAGCGCGGAGCCAGTTGCGAATGTCAGATATTCAGTTTTTGCGCCCCAAGTTGGAATCGGGCGCTATTCCAGGGTGTGCCCGACCCCGCTTGGGGCGCTGAAACTGAATTTCAGCGCCCTAGGCACCGCTGCGCCACCCGCTGCGGAGCGGCAGGCTGCGGTACTGCAGGCCTCCTCCTTCTCTTAATGGGGAGGTGCCTGCAACGGGGAGATTGTCGCTGGATAGTGCCGGCAAATGAACCCGGCACCACGGAGATGTGCCGGGTTCGTGGAAAGCAGCTGGCAAAGCCGTGGGGGGGGGGTGGAGGAGGCCGGGGAAGGAGGTGCGGGCAGGCGGCCGCCAAAAAAGCGGCTGGCCGCACCTCCACCTTAAAGCACCCCACTAATGCTACAGTACGGCCCCGTTTTCTGATCGCTGTTTGCGGTCGCTGTGGAAGAGGTGGCCGCAACTCAATATGTGGGTCGGGCCGGTAGCGGGGCGGTAGCGGGGCACTGTGCACACCGATTACATCATCGGTGCCGGTGCAGCACTAACGGCTACTGCCCCGCTACCAGCCCGACCCACATATTGAGTTGCGGCCACCTCTTCCACCGCTGCGATGAATATCAGTGCAAACTCCTCTATTGGCGCAGAAGCCCTCTTTGGGCGGTAACTGGCTGCAAAGCTGGCAGCGCCTTACTGAATTTCTAGGCCTGGATGCCTTCAGCTTCGTTATACGAAGATATTCGAATCAAACTTTCCAATGTTTCTGCATTGGTTCAATTGAACATCAGTATTAGGTCAATTCAAAATAACATCTCTTAATTGAAGCATTGCATATTTTTTTTTAAAGCTTAGCTGGGATTGAATCATTCTTGCAAATGATTGACCGTTTATGCCTATCATGTGTGGTGCTTGATGCTTGGAGTCTGCTGCAGACACTTTTTAATGCTGTTCCCTTCACTGCACATAAATGATTTATACCTGGAGAGTAAAGGGATTGACACAATCCCACCTTCGATATTTGATTAAACATACATTGGCCCGGCTTTTACGAGGCCTATGTTGGCATATGCTCAGCGCATGCTGTGGTAAGTGCACTGCAAATTCTGTGTTTCTGCATGTGATGTGCACACGCAAAAATGCAGAAGTTGCAATCTGTACAAGTTCCAGCTCGACATATCCACCGCATCCACGGGAAATGGACATTCGCTGGCACAGAGTTAGGTTGTTTGCCCAACTACTGCCCAACGAAAATTTACCAACTCTTACGACTGGAAAAAGCAGGAATACTGCAGTCTTTTTTCAGTGTAAGGGTTTAAATATATACGAAAATATATATTTTAAATGTTGTAACCATACAAAGCCCTTTCAAATTAATTCAGGTTATTTCTGGCCCCTTGAAAAATGTTTACATTTATTTTTCAAAACATTACTTTTTTGTTTTAAACGTTTAATTAATTGTATTTTAATGAACTTTGATCATGTGCTGATTTATTTTAATTGATGTGCTGTGAAAATATATTTTTCGGGGATTCCCATTAAGGGGATGAGGATTCCATACTTAAATGGAATCCCCAAAAGCATTATGTGAATCCCCCTTTGAGATTGTTTGGCCAGGCCCACGAGATCCAAGGGACACTTGCAGACCGTTTGTTTCTGGGTTCGATTGCGATTTTGCGCAAATTTTGTATGGTGTGACGTAAAGGCAGAACTTGTTGCTGGGACTTCAAACTGGGTTAACGAGCGAACGTCCATTATATAAATTGCTCCAGTTTTTATTCCATTGAACCTAATACTGATTACTACAGCTGACTAGAATGGTTGTCGTTGGGCTCAAACATAAATTCTGATTCACACCTTTTGCGCTATTTAACCTGGCTCCTCCCCGATGCAGCGCGTACTTTTGTAACTTCCAACCTGATTGGCATTTGGTCGTGTATTACTAGTTTTTGATCCACCATCTCATACAATACCAGCTCTCGAAATCTACCTGAAATCCCATTATACTGTAGAATGAATGCTGGAGAGCAACGCGAATACTGAACTCCAATTCTCCATCTCTAAACACCTTCTCCCAGCTTCTTTAGCCGACCACAGCGTCCCTGGTGAAACATCAGGTTAAGATACACTGTGAACAATTGGTCAAATACCATCGACTATATTTCAGCAATATATAAGGCGAAGCATAAGAAGGAATATTACTGAGATCGTGTGACACAATTTCAGCACTGTGTTACGTTTTAACATGCCAAAACGCCTATTTAAGAGAAACGGGAATTAAAGTACTCCGTAATCATGTCTGTTACCCATTACACTACATATGTAGACACGCATGTTTATTAACACTATCCATGCGTTGAATGGGATACTATTTTAAAAACGGCTTTCCTAGCCTGAGTACATTGCTGATATTACTATTATTTCGTCAGTCCTTATGAATGTTGATGGTCCACTGCACATGGCCCGAATGGTGCTCTATTTCTCTTGAGGTAAGCGTTTGCGTGATCCATGCAGCAGAAAAGAAGGACATTTGTCCCATCATGGCTGTGCTGGCTCTTTGAAAGAGCTCTCCACTTAGTCCCATCACTCAGCTCATTCCCGGTAGCCTTGTGACTTTTTTCCTTTTCAAGTATATATCCACTACCCTTTAGATAGTTGCTGTTGAATTCGCTTCCAGTATCCTTTCAGGCAATGCATTCCAGATCATAACATCTCACGAAGTAAAAAGAAAATCTTGTCATCGCTCACCTGGATTTTTTCCCAATTATCCTAAATCTGTGTCATTTGGTTCCTGGTCGCCTGCTAGTGGAAACAATTTCTTCCCATCTGTTCTATCAAATTCCCTCAGAATGCTGAACACGTATATTAAATCCCAGCTCATCCTTCTTTGCTCTCAGGAGGACGTTGAATGAACTGCAATAAACTTCCAAGTCAGGAGGGTGCGTGACTTGGAGGGCAACTTGGAGTTGTTGGTGTTCCCATGTGCCTGCTGCTCTTGTCATATTAGGTGGAAGAGTTCGCGGGCTTGGGTGGTGCTGCCAAAGACGCATTGGCGGGTTGCTGCCCTGCATCTTGTAGATGGTAAACACAGCAGCCACTGTGCGCCCATGTTGGAGGGAGCAAAGGTTTAAGTTAATAACAACAGAAAATGCTGGAAAAACTCAGCAGGTCAGGCAACATCCGTGGAGTGAAATTTCAGTTGACACTTTGGGTCGGAACATTTCTTCAAAACTGGAAAGAAAAAAAAATAGATCGAAGGCAGGGTTGCAAACGAACAAAAGAAGTAAAAGAGACAATAAAAGGTATTCAAAACCAGACGAGATGGTAATGGGCCGGTGGAGACAAAAGACAGCTGAGATTAGATGTGAAGTGTACTGGCAGGATAAAGGACAGCTGCCAGGTGGGAGAGAGAAACAAAAGGAGAGGATGGGGGGGAGCGTAAGGAAGACCCAAATCAAAGAGGTGGATAAAATTATAAGTAAAAAAGTGATAGAGGCCGAGGTAATGATCTGAAATTGTTGAACTCGATATTGAGTCCAGAAGACTGCAAAGTGCCTAATCAGAAGATGAGGTGCTGTTCCTCGAGTTTATGTTGAGCTTCCATGGAACAATGCAAGAGGCCAAGGACAGTGAGGTCCGAGTGGGAATTTATTATCTCTTTTACTTCTTTTGTTCGATCGCAGCCCTGCCTTCCATCTATTTTCTTTTCTTTACAGTTTTGAAGAAGGGTTTCAACCCGAATGGTCAACTCAAATTTCTCTCCACGGATGTTGCCTGACCTGTTGAGTTTTTCCAGCATTTTCTGTTCTTATTTCGGATTTCCAGGATCTGCAGTATTATGCTATCGTAAAGGTTGAAGGTGTTGCATTGGATGCCAATCAGCTGGGTTGCTTTGTCCTGGATGGTTTCGAGCTTCTTGATTGTTGTTGGAGCGGCACTCACCCAGGCAAGTTGAGAGTATTCCATCACACCCCTGACCTGTGCTTGGAGATGGACGCGTAGATATTTAGATATATATCTACCTATCTTAGTGTCTATGTATCTGTCTGTCTGTCTGTCTGTCTGTCTGTCTATCTATTTATCAGTACTGGAGAAAGAGAGCATTGTTCTGTTGCGATGGACTACAACTGAAACAGTTCTAGCGAAACGAATATCTAGGGTGGTAGAAAGGGCTTCAAACTAAATAAGGGGGGAGGGTCCCGGTGGAAAGCAATCTAGAATTCTTATAGGAGAAGACAAGGAAGCAGTGCAGGAAAATGATTGGGGTAAGGATAACCAAATTGTGTCAGGAATGGACAGAGCATATAAACAAAAGAGTACACTAAGAAAGAGGGTCCGGGTAACAGAAAATGGTATGACAAATAGGGCCATAGTACAAAAAAATGTTAAGATGTCTAAAAATGTTAATAAGACAAATCTAACTGTACTCTATCTGAATGCATGAAGCATTCATAATAATGTAGACAAGTTAACAGTTCAAATGGATGAAAACAGATACGATATAATTGTGAATACGGACACATGGCTGCAGGTTGACTAAGGCTGGGAGCTGAATATCCAAGGATATTCGGTATCTAGGAAGGATTGGCAAAAAAGAAAAGCAGGTGGGATGATGTTGTTCGTAAAGGATGAAATCAGAGCAAAAGTGAGAAAGGATGTTGGCTCAGAACATCAAATGTAGAATCAGTCTGGGTTGAGCTAAGAAGCACCAAGAGGCAGAAAACATTGGTGCGAGTTGCCTATAGGCACCCAAACAGTTGTGGTAATGTAGGGGGCGGCATCAAACAGAAAATTAGAGATGCATGTAACAAGGGTACTACGGTAATCATAGGTGACTTTAATGTACATATAGACTGGCCAAACCAAATTCGCAATAATACTGTGGAGGATGAATTCCTGGAGTGTGTTTGAGATTGTTTTTTAGACCAGTACATTGAGGAGCCAACTAGGGAACAGTGTTTTCCTACAAATTGTATCTAGGCAAATCTACCCTAGATTTGGTATTGTGCAATGTGAAGGGGTTAACTAATAATCATGTTGTGCGGTGTCCTTTAGGGAAGAGTGACCATAACATGAAGGAAATCTTCATTAAGATGGAAAGTGAAGTAGTCCAATCCGAAACTAGGGTCCTAAATCCAAACAAAGGAAACTACGAAGGTATGAGGAGGGAGTTGGCTATGATGGATTTTGGAGCTTCATTAAAAGGCATGATGGTGGATATGCATAGGCTAACTTTTAAGAAATGAATGCATGAATTGCAACAGTTATACATTCCTTTCTGCCGCTAAAGTCATGAAAAGATAAGCGGCCCAACCATGGCTAACAAACGAAATTAAGGATAGTATTATGTGCAAAGAGAAGTCATAGAAATTTGCCAAAAGAAGTACCAAGCCTGAGGTATGGGAGCAGTTCCGTAAAAAAGGACCAAGAAATTGATTATGAGGACACAAATAGAGTAGGAGAGTAAACTTGCAAGGAACATAAAAGCGGACAGTAGAAGCTTCGACAAGTATGTAAAATGAAAAATATTAGTGAAGACAAATGTAAGGCCCTTACAGTCAGAAACGGGAGAATTTATAATGGGGAACAAGGAAACGGCTGAGCCATTAAACAAATACTTTGCTTCTGTCTTCACGGAAGATTAAACAAATAATTTCCCAGAAATACTAATGAACCAACGGTCTAATGAGAAGGAGTAATTAAAGGAAATTAGTAATAGTAAATAAACAGTGCTGGAGAAATTAATGGGACTGAAAGCCGATAAACCCTAGGGCCTGATAAACTGCATACCAGAGTACGAAAAGAGGTAGCCATGGAAATAGTGGATGCATTGGTTGTCATCTTCCAAAATTCTATAGATTATGGAACAGTTCCTGCAGTTTGGAGGTTGGCAAATGTAACCCCAATATTTAAAAAAGGAGGGAGAGGGAAAACAGGGAACTACAGACCGGTTAGCCTATTATCAGTAATAGGGAAAATGCTAGAGTCTATTATAAAGGATGTGATTACATGACACTTAGAAAATATCAACAGGATTGTAATGATCAGTAACCTGTCATTCTGGAATGGTACACCAGGTGGTGCTGTATATATATAAGAGTGGGCTACCCACGATGCACTAGGCTACCCACAAGGCAGCAGTCAAGATGGAGGCCTCTACAGCTACTGTACCTACTCCACATGTGCTCAATTAAGTGTCTAGCAAAAGCTAGCTGTTCTTAATAAAAACGACTAGATATTAATGAACATAACATGGCACTAGGATTGCTAAGATCTGCTGAATATTGTGCAACGCGACATGGAGAATTTGAAGCCTCCAGAGCATTTGAAACTTACAGGAAATGTCGACTACAATTGGCAGAATTTTAAACAACATTTCAAACTCTACATTGCTGCCATCGGGTACGGTACTAAGCCAGACGGAAGGAAAATAGCGTTGCTGCTCATGGTTGCAGGCCCACAGGCAATAGAGGTATTGAAAACATTTGTATTTAATCCAGAGGAGAACAGAGAAAAATTAGACGGTGTGCTAAAGAAGTTTGATACACATCGTTCTCCAAAAAGAATGAAACCTATGAGAGGTACATCTTCCGTTCTCGGACACAGCAGCAAAATGAGACTTTTGATTGTTTTTTGACTGATCTGAAACTGAAAGGACAGACATGTAATTTCTCTGTACTGAAAGCATCCATGATTCGTACCCAGATTGTGTTTGGTATTCATGATAAAAAAAAGTCAGAGAACGTCTGTTGAGAGAAACCGAACTAACATTGGAAATTGCTGTGAAAATATGCCAAGCTAGCGAGCTAGCTCAAAAGCATGCCAAGACTTTCAGTGAAATCAATGATGATGCGATTGCAGTAAGTGCTGCTGTCGGTGCTGTGTCCTACAAGGGGAAGAAACATGGGCAGAACAGAAGAAAATAGCAATCGGAGGAAGGAATTTTTAATTGTAAACGCTGTGGTTACAAATACCAGTTAAAACAATGTCCAGTGTTTGGAAAAATGTGAACAAAATGTAATGGAAAGAATCACTTTGCCAAGCAATGCTTTTCAAAAGTAAACATTAAGAAAGGGCAACGAGTTAATGTAATTGAGGACACTGATTTAAGTGAGACATGTTTTGTAGGAATGGTGTCATGTGACAATATCAAAAAGGATACAGAAAATGTGCAGCCCTCAGGAATTAACAATGCTGAACATAAAGTTAATGCACTAAAAGAGGACAAATGGATGATCCCACTGCAGGTAAATGGAGCATTAGTTACATTGAAACTAGACACTGGGGCAAAAGCAAACTTAATCAGTATGTGTGACATTAACAATATGAAAGAAAAGCCCAAAATACTGAAAAAGTCAGCACTACTGAAGGACTAAATGGACAGAAAATAGAAAGCTTAGGTGTATGCAGACTTAAAGTGACAGTCAAAAACAAAGTGCATCATCTCATGTTTTCTGTTGTGGCTGAAGGATTTGATTCACTACTGGGTGACAAAGCTTGTGAGGACTTAGAACTGGTCAAGAGAGTCTACCGTATAAACGGTGCCATAAGCAGACCAGATGACTCGGTGGATTCTACATAAGAACATAAGAACATATGAAATAGGAGCAGGAGTAGGCCAATCGGCCCCTCGAGCCTGCTCCGCCATTCAATAAGATCATGGCTGACCTGATCCTAACTGCCAATCCACTATCACAGAACCATCTCCTGAATCTAACAGAATTAGACACAAGAAATAGGAGCAGGATCAGGCTACACGGCCCCTGGGACCGCTCCGCTACTCACAGGGCCATGACCGATCCGAACCTAGATTCATGTCCAAATTCCTGCCCGCTCCCCGTAACCCTTAATTCCCTTTACCTCTAGGAAACTGTCTATTTCTGTTTTAAATTTATGTAATGATGTAGCTTCTACAGCTTTTTGGGGCAACATATTCCATGGACCTAGCTCCCTCTGAGTGAAGTAGTTTTGAAAGAGCAGCCCCTTATTCTAAGACTGTGCCCCCTAGTTCTAGTTTCACCCATCATCGGGAACATCCCCCCCGCACCCACCCGATCCAACCCCTTCACAATCTTATATGTTTCCATAAGATCGCCTCTCATTCTTCTGAACTCCAATGAGTAGATTCGCAATCTACTCAACCTCTCCTCATATGTCCATCCCCTCATCCCCAGGATTAACCGAGTGAAACTTCTTTGTACTGACTCGAGAGTAAGTATGTCCTTTCTTTAATATGGACACCAAAACTGTACGCAGTATTCCAGGTGCGGTCTCACCATCACCTTGTACAACTGAAGCAATACCTCCCTATTTTTATATTCTATCCTCCTAGCAATGAAAGCCAACATTCCATTGGCCTTCTTAATCACCTGCTGTACCTGCACACTAACCTTTTGAGTTTCGTGCACCAGGACCCCCTGATCCCTTTGTACTTCAGTACTTTCCAGTTTCTTGCCATTAAGATAATAACTTGCTCTACGATTTTTCCTGCCAAAGTGCATAACTTCACACTTTCCAGTATTGTATTCCATCTGCCAAATCTCTGCCCACTTACTTAGCCTGTCTATGTCCCCTTGCAGGTTTTTTATGTCCTCCTCACTCACTACTTTCCCTCCCATCTTAGTATCATCTGCAAACTTTGAAATGTTACACTTGGTCCCCTCCTTCAAATCGTTAATATAGATTGTAAAGAGTTGGGGACCCAGCACGGACCCTTGCGGAACACCACTAGTTACTGATTGCCAGTCTGAGAATGAACCATTTATCCCAACTCTCTGCCTTTTGTTAGATAGCCAATCTTCTATCCATGCCAGAATATTACCCCCAATCCCGTAATATTTTATCTTAAGCAATAATCTTTTGTGTGGCACCTTGTCAAATGCCTTTTGGAAGTCTAAATACACTACGTCCACTCGTTCCCCTTTATCCACCCAATATGTTACTTCCTCAAAGAACTCCAGCAAATTTGTCAAACATGACTTCCCCTTCATAAAACCATGCTGACTCCAAAATTTTACCTGCCACAGATGCTAGGCTAACCGGTCGATAGTTTCCAGCCTTCTGTCTACTGCCATTTTTAAATAAAGGTGTTACATTAGCAGTTTTCCAGTCTGCCGGGACCATTGCCGAGTCCAGGGTGTTTTGGAAAATTATTACCAATGCATCCAGAATCACTACCACCACTTCCCTCAAGACCCTAGGATGTAAGCCATCAGGTCCAGGTGATTTATCCGCCTTGAGTCCCATTATTTTACCGAGTATCACTTCCTTAGTGATTTTGATCGTGGTTAGCTCCTCCCCCCCTTTAGCCCCCTGTTCGTCCAGTGTTGGGATATTCTTAGTGTCTTCTACTGTAAAGACTGATATAAAATATTCATTCAGTGTTTTTGCCATCTACATATTTCCCTCCATTAATTTCCCGGTCTCATCCTCTAAGGGACCAACATTTACTTTAGCCACCCTTTTTCTTTTTATATAACTATAAAAACTCTTACTATCTGTTTTTATATTTTTTGCTAATTTACTTTCATAATCTACCTTCCCTTTCTTAATCAATCTTTTTGTTATTTTTTGCTCTCTTTTAAAGTTTTCCTAATCCTCTATCCTCCCACTAGATTTGGCTACCTTATATGTCCTTGTTTTTAGTCGAATATTATCGTTAATTTCTTTACTAAGCCACGGATGGCTGCCTTTTCTTTTACACCCTTTTCTTCTCAGTGGAATATTTTTTTTTGGAAGTTGTAAAATAACTCCTTAAATGTACACCACTGATCATGTATTGTCTTACTCTTTAATCTATTTTCCAAATCCACTCTACTCAATTCCGCTCTCATACCTTCTGTAGTGAATAACTTCCAGGATGTGTTCAAAGGATTTGGAGTTCTACTATTCACTTACAAGATCCAGCTAAAGGAGAATGCTTAATCAGTGGTACATGCTCCGCGAAGAGTTCCAGCACCCCTGCGTGACCGGATCAAGAATGAACTGAACAGAATGACCACACTAGGAGTCATCAGGAAATTCGAAGAGCCAACAGACTTGGTTAACTCCATGGTATGTTAAAAAAAAAAAGAACGATGCTCTAAGAATATGCATGGATCCAAAGGACTTAAATGCAAACATAAAACGTGAACACTACCAGATTCCCAAGCGAGAAGAAATCTCCAGTGAAATGTCAGGTGCCAGATACTTTACAAAGCTCGATGCCTCACAAGGATTTTGGCAACTAAAACTGGATGAAGAGAGCACCAAATACTATACCTTCAACACACCATTTGGCAGGTATTGTTTCCTCAGAATGCCTTTCGGGATAATATCTGCATCTGAAATATTTCATAGAGCGATGGAACACATTATTGAATGTCTGGAAGGAGTTCGGGTCTATGTTGATGACATCATCATCTGGGGCTCCACACTGAAAGAACACAATGAGAGACTGACTAAAGCGCTACAGAGCATAGGCCGGAATGGACTGAAGCTCAACAAAGCCAATTGTCAGTCTGGTGTCCAGGAAGTCACTTTCCTAGGAGATAATCTATCTGGTAAAGGAATAGAGCAAGATATGGAAAAGTAAACGCCATACACAAAATGCCCCGACCCACTGACAAAAATGGAGTGCTACGCATCATGGGGATGATAAACTTCACTGGAAAGTTCATTCCTAACTTGTCAGCCAAGGCAGCCTGTCTGCGAGACCTGCTACGTAAAACAAATGAGTTCGCATGGACAGAAAGACATGAACAAGTGTGGATGAACCTTAAAACAGTGATGATAACCAAACCTGTACTCACCTTCTTTGACCCAACAAAAAGAATCAAAGTGTCAATGGATGCATCAAAAGATGGCCTAGGTGAGGTCTTGCTACAAGCAGAGGGTGAAGATTGGAAGCCTGTTGCCTATGCCTCCAGGTGTATGTCTGATACTGAGCGTTGATACGCCCAGATTGAAAAGTAATGTCTAGGCTTGGTAGTTGGACTAGAAAAGTTTCATGGCTACATATATGGACTTCCAACCTTCACAGTTCAGACAGACCACAGCCCACTGGTTGCCATCATAAAAAAGAACCTGAATGAGTTGTCTCCAAGGATTCAATGACTCATGATGAAGCTGCAAAGATATGACTTTGAACTGATCTACACACCAGGCAAGTACATAGTGTTAGCAGATGCACTATCCCGAGCACCCACAATGAGTCATGTGAGCTCTACTGAAGAAGACGAGGATGTTCATGTGAGTATGGTCACTGCTGCGCTGCCCGTGTCAGGCACAAAATCAAAGCAAATAGCAGAAGAAACAGTAAAAGATACAGTATTACAAACAGTAATAGAGAATATTCATCATGGTTGGCCAAAAGGTTCCTGTCCAAAATATTTTCACATAAGTTCAGAATTGAGTGTCTCAAGTGGACTATTACTAAAACAGAACAGAATAGTCATTCCACAGGCTCTACGTCAAGACATGCTCAAGAGGATCCATGAGGGACACCTCGGAATTGATAAATGCAAAAGGCGAGCAAGAGACACTGTTTATTGGCCTGGCATAAATAAGGACATTGACAACATGATAGGCAAATGTGAGACTTGTCAGAAACACCAAAACAAACAAGCAAAGGAACCAATGATAATAGCTGACACACCAACAGCACCATGGCAAAAGGTTGGTATGGACCTTTTTCATTTAACTGGTAAAGACTATCTAATAGTGATTGACTACTATTCTAACTATCTTGAGATGGCGCTGCTCTCAAGCACCACAGCAAGCAGTGTCATAATGCATGTGAAAGCTATCTTCGCCAGGCATGGACTTCCCAGGATTGCCATTAGCGACAATGGTCCGTGCTTCAACTGTAAGGAGTGGCAACAATTTGCAGCACATTATGACTTTCAACACATCACATCCAGTCCTTTGTATGCTCAGTCGAATGGTAAGGCAGAGAAAGGTGTTCAAGTTCTCAAGCAGCTACTGAAGAAAGTGACAAAAAGCAAGTCTGATCCGAATCTCGCCCTGCTGAGCCACCGAGCCTCACCTTTAGACTCTGGTTCTTCACCTGCTCAACTCCTGATGGGTCACAAGTTGCGTACTACGCTACCCTGCTGTGCAAAAGAAAAGCAGAGTAAGGAACCGAGACAGAGACTTCAACTGTTAAAGCTGAAACAGAAATCATACGATGACAAGTCATCCAAAATTCTGAAACCATTTACAAGGGATGATGTTGCCAGGATTGAGGATCCAGATGCATGGAACAGGAAAGCTACAGTTTTTGAGGAAGTAGGATCAAGGTCATACACTGTTAGAATTGAGGAAGGACAGATTCTCAGGAGGAACGGCCGTTCCCTCCTAAAAACACAAGAGACTATCGAAGAGCAAATCGATGACAATGCCGCAACTGAATCTTGTCACTCACCACCAGAACAATCTAACACAAGTACACATACAGGCTCTCATGAAATCACATCAGACTTACCTGTGCTGAGAAGATCCACACGTGAAGTACAAAAGCCTGATAGACTTAATCTTTGCGTACAAAGTAAACTACATTGAAAATGTATTGACGGTTGAAGATGTTTATGTTGTTATTGATTGATATTGATTGATACTAATTTAGCTTAACCTCAAAGAAAGGGGGATATAATGATCAGTAACCTGTAATTCTGGAATGGTACACTAGGTGATGCTGTATGTATATAAGAGTGGGCTACCCATGATGCACTAGGCTACCCACAAGGCAGCAGTCAAGATGGAGGCCTCTACAGATATTGTACCTAGTCCACATGTGCTCAATAAAGTGTCTAGCAAAAGCTAGCTGTCCTTAATAAAAACGACTAGTTATTAATGAACATGACAAGGATTAGACAAAGTTAACATGGATTTATGAAAGGGAAATCGTGTTTGACAAAACGACTGGAGGATTTTGAGCATGTAACTGGCAGAATAGATAATAGAGATCCAGTGGATGTGGTGTATTTGGATTTTCAGAAGACCTTTGATAAAGTCCCATGTAGATGTTACTGTGTGAAATTAAAGCACATGGGTTTGGGGTGATTTACTGGCATAGATTGAAAATTCGTTTGCAGACGGGAAACAGAGAGTAGAAAAAAATGGGTCCTTTTCGGTGGTGATTAGCGGGTTACCGCACGGATCAGTTTTTGGGCCCAAGCTTTTCACAATATATATCAATGTATTGCATGAGGGAACCAAAAACAATATTTCCATGTATGCTGACGACACGAAACTAGGTGGGATTAAGGGTTCTGAGGAGGATGCATAGAGGCTTCAAGGTGATTTAGACAAGTTGAGTGAGTGGACAAATATTTGGCAGTTGCAGCATACCGTGGATAAATGTGAAGGTCTCCACTTCGGTAGGAAAAACAGAAAGGCAGAGTATTATGTAAATTTTGATAGATTGGGAAATGTTGATGTAAAAAGGGATCTGGGTGTCCTTGTACACCAGTCACTGAAAGCAAACATGCAGGTGCAGCAAGCAGTTCGGAAAGCAAATTATCTTTTGGCCTTCCTTGCAGGAGGATTGGAGTATAGGAGTAAGGATGTTTTAATACAGATATACAGGACATTGGTGAGACCACACCGGGAGTACTGTGTGCAGTTTTGGTCTCCTTACCTAAGAAAGGATATGGTTCCCATAGAGGGAGTGCAGCATAAGTCCACCAGACTGATTCCTGGTATGGCAGGACTGTCGTATGAAGAGAGATTGGGTCAACTATGCATGTATCACTAGAGTTTAGAAGAATGAGAGGGGACCACATTGAAACATTTAAAATTCTTACAGGCTAGAAAGACTGGATGCAGGGAGGATCTTTCCCTTGGCTGGGGTGTCTAGAGTGAGGGGTCACAGTCTCAGGATACGGTGTAGGATATTTAGGACGGAGATGAGGAGAAATTTCTTCACTATGAGAGTGGTGAACCTATGGAATTCTCTATCAAAGGATGCCATCGAGGCCAAGTCACTGAATATATTTAAGAAGAAGACAGGCAGATTTCTAGAAGCAAAAGACATCAAGGAATATGGGGAGAGAGCGGGAATATGGTATTGAGATAGAGGATCAGCCATGATCATATTGAAAGGTGGAGCAGGTTTGACGAGCAGAATGGCCGACTCCTTCTCCTATTTGTCTATGTTTTTCTATCTATCTATCTATCTATCTATCTATCTATCTATCTATCTATCTATCTATCTATCTATCTATCTATCTATCTATCTATACATCTATCTATCTATCTATCTATCTATCTATCTATCTATCTATCTATCTATCTATCTATCTATCTATCTATCTATCCATCTCTCTCTCGCTCTATCGCTCTCCATCTATCTATCTATCATAAGAACATAAGAACATAAGAAATAGGAGCAGGAGTAGGCCAATCGGCCCCTCGAGCCTGCTCCACCATTCAATAAGATCATGGCTGATCTGATCCTAACCTCAAATCTCCTATCACTCTGCATCCACCCGAACCCATGTGCTCTCCCAGGAGAGGCGAAAAACCAGATAAAGACCCAATGGCCAATTTGGGAGAAAAAAATCTGGGAAATTCCTCTCCGACCCATCTAGGTGATCGAAATTCTTCCAGGAGATCACTCTGTCTCTATATTTTCTACAGTACTTACCTTCTGTAAAGGCGATCTCCACCCCAGCCAGGAACAGGAATAAAACCATCTCCTGAAATCTAACACAGAATTAGAACACAGTAGGAGCAGAACCAGGCTACACGGCCCCTGGGCCCACTCCACTACCCACAGGGCAATGACCATTCCGAACCTAGACTCATGTCCAACTTCCTACCCGCTCCCCGTAACCCTTAATTCCCTTTACTTCTAGGAAACTATCTATTTCTGTTTTAAATTTATTTAATGATGTACCTTCCACAGCTTTCTGGGGCAGCAAACTCCACAAACCTACCACCCTCTGAGTGAAGAAGTTTCTCCTCATCTCAGTTTTGAAAGAGCAGCCCCTTATTTTAAGATTATGCCCCCTAGTTCTAGTTTCACCCATCATTGGGAACATCCTCACTGCATCCACCCTATCAAGCCCCTTCACAATCTTATATGTTTCAATAAGATTGCCTCTCATTCTTCTGAACTCCAATGAGTAGAGTCCCAATCTACTCAACCTCTCCTCATATGACCAACCCTCATCCCCGGGATTAACCGAGTGAACCTTCTTTGTACTGACTCGAGAGCAAGTATGTCCTTTCTTAAGTATGGACACCAAAACTGTATGCAGTATTCCAGGTGCGGTCTCACCAATACCTTGTACAACTGCATCAATACCTCCCTGTTTTTATATTCCATCCCCCTAGCAATAAAAGCCAACATTTCATTGGCCTTCTGATCACTTGCTGCACCTGCATACTAATTTTTGAGTTTCGTGCACCAGGACCCCCAGATCCCTTTGTACTACAGTACTTTCCAGTTTCTTGCCATTAAGATAATAACTTGCTTTATGATTTTTCCTGCCAAAGTGCATAACCTCACACTTTCCAGTATTGTATTCCATCTGCCAAATCTCTTCCCACTTACTTAGCCTCTCTATGTCCCTTTGCAGGTGTTTTATGTCCTCCTCACTCACTTCTTTCCGTCCCATCTTTGTATCATCTGCAAACTTTGATATGTTACACTCGGCCCCCTCCTCCAAATCGTTAATATAGATTGTAAATAGTTGGGGACCCAGCTCTGACCCCTGCGGAACACCACTAGTTACTGGTTGCCAATCTGAGAACGAGCCATTTATCCCAACTCTCTGCTTTCTTTTAGAGAGCCAATCCTCCACCCACGCCAGAATATTACCCCCAATCCCGTGACTTTTTAACTTGAGCAATAATCTTTTGTGTGGCACCTTGTCAAATGCCTTTTGGAAGTCTAAATACACTACGTCCACTGGTTCCCCTTTATCCACCCTTTATGTTACTTCCTCATAAAACTCAAGCAAATTTGTCAAACATGACTTACCCTTCATGAAACCATGCTGAGTTTGTCCTATTAAATTATGTTTATCCAAATGTCCCGTTACTGTCTCCTTAATAATGGACATTTTACCAACCACAGATGTTAGGCTAACAGGTCTATAGTTTCCAGCCTTCTGCCTGCTACCCTTTTTAAATAAGGGTGTTACATTAGCAGTTTTCCAATCTGCCGGGACCTTTGCTGAGTCCAGTGAGTTTTGGAAAATTATTACCAATGCATCCACAATCCCTACCGCTACTTCCCTCAAGACCCTAGGATGCAAGCCATCAGGTCCAGGGGACTTATCCGCCTTGAGTCCCATTATTTTACCAAGTACCACTTCCTTAGTGATTTTAATCGTATTTAGTTCCGCCCCCCCTAGAGCCCCCTTTTTGTCCAGTGTTGGGATATTCTTAGTGTTCTCTACTGTAAAGACTGATACAAAATAATTGTTCTGTGTTTTTGACATCTCCATGTTTCCCACCATTAATGTACCGGTCTCATCCTCTAAGGGACCAACATTTACTTTAGCCACCCTTTTCCTTTTCAT
The DNA here is from genome assembly GCF_052327205.1 of Somniosus microcephalus. NCBI lineage: Eukaryota > Metazoa > Chordata > Chondrichthyes > Squaliformes > Somniosidae > Somniosus > Somniosus microcephalus. The sequence goes on along the minus strand of NW_028225187.1, from coordinate 25,145,791 downwards.
ATAACTACAGAAACTTTTGCTGTCTGTTTTTATATTTTTTGCTAATTTACTTTCATAATCTTCCCTTTCTTAATCAAACTTTTAGTTATTTTTTGCTGTCTTTTAAAGACTTCCCAATCTTCCATCCTCCCACTAGATTTGGCTACCTTATATGCCCTTGTTTTTAGTCGGATACTATCCTTAATTACTTTACTTAGCCACGGATGGCTATATTTTCTTTTACACCCTTTTTTCCTCAGTGGAATATATTTTTTTTGGAAGTTGTAAAATAACTCCTTAAATGTACACCACTGATCATGTACCATCTTACCCTTTAATCTATTTTCCCAGTCCACTCTAATCAATTCCGCTCTCATACCTTCATAGTCTCCTTAATTCAAGCTCAGCACGCTTGCTTGAGATCCAAACTTCTCACCCTGTAATTGAATATGGAACTCAACCATGTTATGGTCACTCATTCCAAGGGAATCCTTTACTAGGACATATTTAATTAATCCTGTCTCATTACACAGGACCAGATCTAAGGTTGCTTGCCCCCTGGTCGGCTCAGTTACATACTGCTCAAGAAACCCATCCCTAATACACTCAATGAACTCATCCTCAAGGCTGCTCTGCCCAATTTGATTTGTCCAGTTAATATAATAATTAAAATCCCCCATAATTATAGCTGTTCCCTTATTACAAGCCTCAACTATTTCTTGATTAATACTCCGTCCAACAGAGTTGCAACTGTTCGGAGGCCTATAGACTACACCCACTAGTGTTTTTTTCCCCTTATTATTCCTTATCTCCACCCAAACTGTTTCACTATCCTGCTCCTTTGACCCAATATCATTTCTCTGTATTATAGTGATTCCTTCCTTTATTAACATAGCCACCCCACCTCCTCTCCCTTCCTGCCTGTCCTTCCTGATTGTTAAATAACCTGGTATGTTTAATTCCCTGTCATGGTCACCCTGCAGCCATGTTTCTGTAATGGCCACAAGATCATACCCATATGTCGTTATTTGAGCCGTTAACTCAATCATTTTGTTACGAATGCTACGTGCATTCAGATAAAGAACTTTCAAATATGTTTTGCAACACTTAGTTCCTGTTTTTTCCATTTTTAGTACTTTAATTTTTACTCCATACCTTCTGTCCCTTCCTGACACGTTCTGTTTTTTAATTCCCCCACTGCTACCTAAGTCTATGACCTTCTCTGTTGTCATTTCTATTATTTGCTCTCTAGAAACCTCCCCCCCACTAATTAGTTTAAAGCCCTCTCTGCAGCCCTAGTTATATGATTCGCCAGGACTCTAGTCCCAGCACTGGCCAAGTGGAGTCCGCCCCAACGGAGCAGCTCCCTCCTGTCCCAATACTGGTGCCAGTGTCCCAAGAAGCAAAACCCATTTCTCCCACACCAGTCTTTGAGCCACGCATTTAACTCTTTAATTTTATTTATGCTAGCCAAATTCGCTCGTGACGCAGAGATTATTACCCTTGAGGTTCTGTTTTTTAATTTGACCCCTAGCTGCTCATACTCCTTTAACAGAACCGTCTTCCTTGTCCTATCTACTTCGTTTGTACCAACATGGACCACGACAACGGGATCCTCCCCCTCCCACTCCAAGTTTCTTTCCAGCCCAGAAGAGGTGTCCTTAACCCTGGCACCGGGCAGGCAACACAGCCTTCGGGACTCCCGCTCTTGACTGCAGAGAACCCTATCTATCCCCCTAATGATACTATGCCCTACCACTACAACATTTCTTTTCACTCCCTCCTCTTGAATGGCCCCCTGTACCACGGTGCTGTGGCCAGGTTGCTCATTCTCCCTGCAGTCCCCGCTCCCGCCCTCACAGGGTGTAAGAAACTCGATCCTGCTGGACAAAGCAAGGGCTGCGTCTCCTTCAACACTGCATCCTGGATCCCTGTACCTTCCTCACTCGTAGTCACACCATCCTGTCCCTGACCACGGACTACATCTGCAGTAATTAACTTCATAGGTGTGGCCATCTCCTGAAACATAGTGTCCAGGAACTTCTCCCCCTCCCTGATGTGTCGCAGTGTCTGAAGCTAAGTCTCAAGCTCCATAACATGGAACTTCAGTTCCTCTAGCAGCAAACACTTGTCGCAGATGTAATCACCGTGAGCCTCAATGGGGACCACTGGCTCCCACATCTTGCAACAGTAACACATCACCTGCTCCATTCTATATAATTAATTGCATTTCTTATTATTAGTTATGAAGACCCTGCCTGGATATAGATATAAATGTAACACCACTATTCAATAGGACATACCAACTTAAAGGTATAAAAGAGAAGAGAAGGAAGAAAACCAACCAACCAGCTGATCACCAACCTCCTCCTTGAATACTGTCTGTGGGGCCTGTTTGGTTGACTCATCTCGCTGCTCCGCCTCCACAGTGCTGTCTAAGCCTGGGAGTGGGGAACAAAACAGAGCAAAAAACACACCCTCACCTCCCACTTCTCCGAACTCTCCCACGTAGCAAATCTCCAGCAGCACTCAATGCACAAAGCACTCCGTGCACTGCACTAGCCCCTCCCCTTTTATACCCAGATTATACTTCCGGTTTAAACTACCCAAGAGTTTAAAAAACCCTTAAAAAAGTAAACTTACTTCAAATAATTGACTTCTTAACAAACTAATATTCACAAAATACACTTAAATGATTTTTCTCCCACTTAGCAAAACTCCAGCAGCACTCAATGCACAAAGCACTCCGTGCACTGCACTAGCCCCTCCCCTTTTATACCCGGATTCTACTTCCGGTTTAAACTGCCCAAGAGTTTAAAAAACCCTTAAAAAATTAAACTTACTTCAAATAATTGACTTCTTAATACACTAAAATTCAATTATTACACTTAAATGATTTTCTCCCACTTAGCAAAACTCCAGCAGCATTCTATCGCTCTATCTATCTATCTATCTATCTATCTATCTATCTATCTATCTATCTATCTATCTATCTATCTATCTATCTATCTATCTATCTATCTATCTATCTATCTATCTATCTATCTATCTACCTACCTATCTATCTATCTATATATATATCTATCTGTCTGTCGATCTACCTGTCTGGCTGTATGTCTGTCTGTCTATCTATATATATCAATTATTCTATGGAATCATCTGTTTATCAAGTTTATTGTTTTCTCAGTCACTTAGACAGATCAACATTGCTTAATATTATTTTAATTTTGATCTGTTATTATTGGCCTATTTCCATGTGCTGAAGACAGCCTAATGCCAGTTAGAGGAACCCTTGTACAAATTGAATGTCCCTGAGTGGAGAAGCTGTCGATGACCGCTACATGAATGGATAGTTTTTCTTTTGAATCACGTGGCTCCAGGAGGGGTAGGAATCCTCCTGCTGATTTTACAGTATTCCTGATGATAGCTTCCGGCTGGAATTGCAACCCACCCCTGCTGGCTTTTATCTCTTTCGGGAGGGCTTGATTTGCTCAAACGCCGAAGATGAGTTCAATCTTGCAGTGTACATTAACTTTATATACTGATAAGTTCGAACATTTATTTCATCCTTTATAAGATTTTCAGTAATTGTAACAAACCGCTCCAATGATTTGCTGAAATTTACTTGAAATCTCTGTTGCAACTTGAGTTCATGCAGCAATAGCTGCATCATATCCGTTATGTACAAACTAATCAGCAAGGCAATTAAGAAATATAAACTGACTAAGTCCTTACCAGAATCCAAACAGAGTGTTCGAATCTGATTGGAACATGTTTACTCTCTCAGTACTGATTGTGACCGGTGAGTATGTGTCTTTGGGTCTGGAGACCTTAACTCCCAGTTTTATAGCAGTTCGGTTGGAGAAATGGATGTACAAATCTTAGTTCGGAGTTATTTGAAATGAGCATTTTCGACATATGTCTGAAATTATATGAAACCAGGAGTATCGCCTAACAAGATACAAACATAATAGGTGATTTGGTATTTTAAATCAGAAAGCACTGATCTGACTCTAAATAGCTGACTAATAATATGATGCAGTTTTAAAATGGATTAAAGGAAGCCGGAAACAATATATAGTGAAGCTAAAAAATATTTTATATGTCTATCTATCTATCTATCCATCTATCTATCTATCTATCTATCTGTCCATCTATCTGTCTATCTATCTATCTATCTATCTATCTGTATATCTATCTATGTAACTATATATCTATCTATCTAACTATCTCTCTCTCTCTATCTACCTGTCTCTCTATCTATCTATCTGTCTGTCTATATCTATCTAACTATCTATCTAACTACCTCTCTCTCCCTATCTATCTGTCTCCCTCTCTATCTATCTCGCTATCTATCTATCTATCTATCTATCTGTCTGCCTATCTATCTATATCTCTGCCTGTTCATCCATCTTTCTGTTTATGTCACATTGCCTCTGTGCCTATGTAGCTATCTATGTGTTATATCGAAGCTTACCACTATACTTTCCTGCTATAATCAGGTTGAAATTGATTAACATGTTGTCACATAGAATGTGACTTTTTAAAAAAATAATACGATCTACAGAAATAGTGCGTCAGGTAGTTATGCATTCAATTGTCTGCGAACTGCTCTTCTAGTTGCTTGTTGCGCCTTTCTGTGCTGAATTACAAAGATGCAAGAGAATATGAGATGAGGAAAGCAGCTGACAATTGGTGAAGTGGCAAAATATATGTTCTGAGAATTGAGTGATTCATCTGCAGAACAGGAAATATTTGATGAATTAAATGTTGCATTTTCTCTGTTTGTTATTTTTCCGTTTAGTTCATCTGTCGTCAATGGTTGGACATGAAATAATATGTGAGTATAAGATAAAAAATAAATTATCTAACTTAATAACCTAAGTTTGATGTTTTCCATACATGATTACTTTAAAATGGGGAAGCTTAAGAGCTCTAGGAATGTAACAAATAGTTTCGTAAAATTGCACAAGAGTTTCCCAATAGCTATTGCAGGAAGACTTGTGCAACTTTACATAAATGCTTCTTAAATTTGTATTGGTCCAAACATTTTATTTTCCAACAGCGATCACGACTTGTCCTTATTTTCTTTTAATTACTGCTACCTATCTCTGCAACCTCCTTCAGTTCTACCTCCCTCCGAGATCGCTGCACTCCTCTAATTCTGGTCTCTCGGGCATCCCTGTTCTGGACTTATTACATGCAGATAGCACACTCTAGTGGTAGTTAGTGTATAGCAGTGTTAGTGTGTAGCATTAGGTCATTTGACCTTGTTCCTGTTTTAACCCGGAAGTAGTATTCCAGAAAGAACCTATTGAGTTATGGAGAATCTCCCATGAGGGATTCTTAATCCTGTGTAATTTCATGTTATATGCTGGGCAGGACGCAATGTCTCTGAATATCTTTGTTTGTTAACATGATAGCAACTTTGTCAGGTTAGTATTTGACAATACCTTGTTTATAAGAAGTTATTAGTTGGTAGTTCCCGAAGTTTAGCTCCAGTGCTAGTTAGTTATACAATTAGTCTATTTTATTGTAATAAATACGTTTCTTCTCTTCTGTAACATTTAATGTAGAGTACTCCATTCAATGTACAAAACATATTTTGTCTTTGTTTACAGTTTCACAAATTTGTTCAAGTAAAGCTTCAAAACAGCAAACTCGATTGTCGAGGAATTATTTGAATGAATGTTTAGCTGGCTGGATAACTAGATAGGAGCACGTCTAGTGAGACCAGTATAATCCTCGATTTAAATAGTTCCACATTAGTGGCCTTGACCTTCAGCTACCAAGGCCCTAAGCGTTGAATTTCCCTCCCTAAACCACTCCACCTCTCGACCGCTCGCTCATCATTTAAGAAGCCCCTTTAAACCTAAATCTTGATGAAACTTTGGTGACTTTTCCTAATATCTCCTTAGGTGGCTCAGTGTCAAATTTGGTTTGGTATATCTCCTGCGAAGCGCTTTGGGCGTTTTACTATGTTAACGGCTCTGTATAAGTACAAAATCCTGGTGTTGCTTAATAGCACTGTCATTTGCTGTCCAAAAAACATGGACTCCCATCCCGATGGAGCAATATGTAACAGTCTGCGTTTAGAATTAATGCAGTTGTCCCTCCTTTCTGTTGCTGGTTGAAACCTGCATATTGCTGTTATATCTGTGATGGTGTTGGAGTCGCTAGAAATCAACAGGGTCTGAGACTTCTGTTGCAGCAAAGGCAAAATGCATGTTACCTTATTCACTCTCCATGAGGACTGAGAGTCTCAGCCTCGTTGCAGGGCTATGACGTCATCACGCTACCGATGCATGACGTCAACATGCTACCGACGCTCTTAAAGGGACCCTGCCCCGATAACCCAACCCAGTATGTACATATAACAACATTGGCTTTACATAGAGAATTGGGTTTAGGTACGTATAACAACATTGGCTATACATTGTGAATTGTGTTATTGTCCCTATGTGGACACCACCACAGTGGTTATTAAACACTCCATATTAATTCCAACATTGTAGAACTATTTAAATGCAGATTGCGTGCTATCTTCTGATGCTTTATGCTATTTAAGCACGCATGCGTTTTCTGATTAAGGACACATCAGAACTGGCTATTAAGAACAAAACAACATATGAAATAGGAGCAGGAGTGGGCAATTTGGCCCTTCGAGTCTGCTACACCATTCAATTAGATCATGCTGATTTGCTACCTCATCTCCACTTTCCTGCACTATCCGCATATCCCTTGATTGCTTTAATATTCAAAAAATCTACCGATCTCTGTTTTGACAATTCTCAAGGAATATACTCCATAACCCTCTGGGGTAGAAAATTCCAAAGATTCAGCACCAACTGATTGAAGACATTGCTCCTCATCTCACTCTTAAATGGCCGACCCCTTATTCTGAGAACCTGACCCCTGTTTATGGACACCCTAGCCAGATGAAACATCCTACCTGCATCTACATAAGATCATGAGACATAGGAGCAGGAGTAGGCCATTTGGCCCTCTGAGCCGACCTCACCATTCAATAAGATCATGGCTGATACTCTACCTCATCTCCACTTTCCTGTATTATCCCAATATCCCTTGATTCCCTTAATATCCAAAAACCTATCGATATCTGTCTTGAATGTACTCAACAATTGTTCATCTACAGCCCTCTGCGGAAGATAATTACAAAGATTCTCCACCCTCTGGGTGAAGAAATTTCTCCTCATCTCAGTCCTAAATGGCCAACCCCTTATTCTGAGATTCTGACCCCTGGTTCTAGACTCCCCAGCCAGGGGAATCATGCCCCCTGCATCTATCCTGTCAAGATCTATAAGAAGTTTGTATGTTTCAAGGAGACCACCTCTCATTCTTCTAAACTCAAGGGAATATAGGCCTAGTCTACTCAATTTCTCTTCAGAGGAAAGTCCCCGCAACCCAGGAACCAGCCTGCTGAACCTACGTTGTACTCCCTCCATGGCAATTATATCCTTCCTTGATCAAGGAGACCAAAATTGCACACAATGCTCCAGATGAGGTCTCAGCACGGCCCTAAATAATTGCATTAAGTCGTCTTTGCTCTTATACTCAAATGCTCTAGTAATAAAGGCCAACATACCATTGGCTTTCTTAATTGCTTGTTAAACTTGCACGTTTAGTTTCAGTGATTCGTTTACAAGGACACCCAGGTCCATGTGAACACCAGCATTTCCCAATCTCTCGCCATTTGAGTGTCAGCTGCAGCTCAGTGCGTAGCACCCTCGCCTCTGATTCAGAAGGTTGTGGTTTCACAGTCCCAATCATGGGACTTGCACATATAAGACTAGACTGACACTCCACTGCAGTGCTGAGGGAGAGCTACACTGTCGGAGGTGCCGTCTTTGGTATGTGACATTAAACCACAGCCACGTCTGCTCTCACATCTGGATGTAAAGATCCCATGGCTATAATTTGAAGAAGAGTAGAGGTGTTATCCCCGGTGTCAAAAGGACATAGACAGGCTAAGTGATTGGGCAGAGATATGGCAGATGGAATATTATATTGGAAAGTGTGAGGTTATGCACTTTGGCAGAAAAAATCAAAGAGCAATTTTTTATCTAAATGGAGAGAAACTGCAAAGTGCTACAGTACAAAGGGATCTGGGGGTCCTGGTGCTAGAAACACAAAAAGTTAGTATGCAGGTGCAGCAGGTGATCAGGAAGGCCAATGGAATCTTGGCTTTTATTGCAAGGGGGATGGAGTATAAAAACAGGGAAATCTTGCTGCAGTTATACAGGGTATTGTTGAGCCCACACCTGGAATACTGCGTACAGTTTTGGTTTCCATATTTAAGAAAAGATATACTTGCTCTCGAGGCGGTTCAGAGAAGGTTCACTCGGTTGATTCCGGAGATGAGGGGTTTGATGTATGAGGAAAGGTTGAGTAGGTTTAGCCTCTACTCATTGGAGTTCAGAAGAATGAGAGGCGATCTTATTGAAACATATATGATTGTGAGGGGGCTTGATCGGGTGGATGCAGTAAGGATGTTTCCACTGATGGGTGAGACTAGAACTAGGGGGCACAATCTTAGATTAAGGGGCTGCCCTTTCAAAACTGAGATGAGGAGAAACTTCTTCACTCAGACGTTAGTAAATCTATCGAATTTGCTACCCCAGAGAGCTGTGGAAGCTGCAACATTAAATAAATTTAAAACAGAGATTGACAGTTTCCTAGCAGATAAGGGAATTAGGGGTTACGGGGAGAGGGCAGGGAAGTTGACGTGAGTCTAGATTCGGATCAGCCATGATCCTACTGAATGGGGGTGCAGGCCCGAAGGGCCATTTGGCCTACTCCTGCTCCTACTTCTTTTGTTCTTATGTTCTTATGTCCTGGCCAATGTTTCTCCCTCAACCAACATAACAAAATCATAATGTCTCGTCATTTTCACATTGCTATTTGTGGGAGCTTGCTGTGCGCAGATGGACAGCCGCGTTTCCCGCATTACAGCAGTGGTTCATTTGTTGTAAAGCGCTGTAAGGTCCGGTGGTCGTGAAAGGTGCTATATGATTGCAACTCTTTCTTATCTTTACCTTTCAATAATGCCCTGCTTTTCTATTTTTCCTACCAAAGGGGATAACTTCACATTTCTTCGCATTATATTCAATTTGCCATGTTCTTTACTACAATGATATGACTGTAGATTCATTAAAATGAATTCAGTTCATTTGTTCTCATTGTGTCTCACTCAGATAATTTACTGAAGCCAACCTTGTCTAAGAATCCACCCTATGGAGCCTTCCTAAATGGAAAGAGCGTTAAATTGACTTGTTGCTGTCAGTATCTCATCACAAAACACTGTTATTACAGATGTCACGCTGAATTCCAAAGTGTAAATCCTCTTGAAGGACATTGTGAGACCAATGTTCTTTTCAATGCATTGCTGTACTATGATGGGAATTACACATGCCAATGTTTCCGCAAGGGTCTTGTACCCTTGGAAGCTTCACCACTAATTGACCCTGTTAGGTTACTTACCAAAGGTAGGTTATCAATAGCGATTCGGGAAATGGGATTACGTAAAATTGTCGCGCTTGCTGGTAATCAGTCCTTTGAAATGACATAGAAGTCACGGGAAGACTCTTCATAGGATCATAGCATTCACCAGTCTGCTTATGTCTACCTGCAGTCTGCTACTTTCCTCTTCACTTCAACGACCTTTCCCAGTTCCGTGTCTTCTGTAAATCTTGAAATTATGCACTCTATACCCATCTCAAGGAAATTAATGTATTTTAATCGGAACATTGGCTCCAACACCGACCCCTGGGGTACCCCCACGTGCACTTCCCTCCAGACTGATAAACAACCATTCCCCACGAATCCTTTCTTTCTCTCCCTTAGCCAAGTTGGTATCCATGCTGTCACTGTCCCTTTAGTCACAAGGGCTTCAATTTTATTAACAGGTCGATTGTGTGTTAATTTATCCAAATACTGTTGATTGTCCAGATACACAGCATCAACTGCAGAACCCTCATCAGCCCTCTCTGATACTTCATCAAAACAGTGGCCCAAAATTTGAGATCGGAGGTTTCCCGGGGGCGGATGCATCCGACCTGTAAAACATTTCCGAATTTACCTGGTGGCCCGAGAGGTATGGAGACTTGTGATCCTGGGCCTCTTTGGGTATGCTCGGGCAGAGGCCCACATATCCCAGGGATGCATGCCATTTGCAAGCGCCCATGGGATCATGTGGCCTGGCCCAACCAATAAAAGTAGGGAATCCGCTTTCATACTTATCGGAGTTCCGTATGTACTGAATTCCCATAAGTAGGAATGTGGATGACTTACAAAATAAAGAAACACATGTAATTAAAAAAACAAGTACATGTTAAAATTATTTAAAATGCCATTTAATTCAATATTATAAACTACAATTTAATGTTTTGAAAATAAGTTGTATTTTAACGGGGCCAAAATTAAAATTACCTCATTGGACAATGTTTTTTTGTATAAATGAATGATAACATTTTATCTTTCTATTTTTTTAAACTGTTATGCTGGTGAAAGCAGGACTTGTGCCAGCTTTTGCTGGGCATCAGAATTTCACAGACATTCAGCTTGTGGAAGTAGGGCTAATAACGCAAGTCTCTTCCAGCAGAGGCCCTTCTCCCGTGGATGCAGAGGATCTGTCCAGAGAAATCTTGACAGAACGCAAGTTCCGAGTTTTCGCGCATACACTTCGCACATCACACTCACCCATGGATGTCACAAAATATGGCCTCTTCAATCAAGTTATTCAAACACGATTTGCCTTCAAATAATTCGTGCTTGTGGTCATTGACTAACCCATGTATTCCAACTGAGAAGTAATTTTGTTCCAGATAATTGCATCATAATAGTTTCCCCACCAACGTTAGGCTGACTGACTTGTAGTTCCATGGTTTATCCATCTCCTCTTTTTGGAACAAGGGTGTCTCATTTGGAATCAGCTCTCTGGTACCACTACTACTTCTAAGGAGGTCAGAAGGTTGTGGTCAGATGCTCCACTGTTTCCACCTTTACTGTTTCTGTTACCTAGGATGCATCCCAAAACTTTAAGTACATCCTTTTTATCTACTTCGGTCCTATCACATTTCTCTTCTACTTCTCCGTACCTGTAACATTGGCAGCATCATCGTTTTTTGTGAAGACAGAAGCAAGATACTCATTAAGTACCTCAGCCATGCCCTCTGCCTCCAAAAGAAGATTTCCTTTTTGGCCCCTAATCGCCACTCTTCATTTGATTATCCATACGCTAATTATACATTTATAAAATACCTTAGAATTGCGTTTTATGTTACTCGCTAATCTATTCTCATATACTCACTTTGCTCCTCATATATCCATTTTAGTTCTCCTCTGTACTGCTTATATCACCTTGGTTCTCTCTAACGAAACTATCATTCATCATAAGCTTTCTTTTTCTGTTTCAGTTCAGTCTCTATATCTTTAGTTATCCGGTGAGTTTTAACTTTGGCTGCCCTCGTGTGAATGTGTCTCACCTGCACCCAAACTATCTCGTCTTTGAAGGCCTACAATTTCTCATTTGCTGTTTTATCTTCCAATCTTTGATTGCAATTCACGAAGCCCAGATCGCTTTTCAACTCACTGAAATTTGTCCTGCATCAGTAGAGTACTTTTTTTAATGTCTGATTGTTTGCCTGTTCCTTGTCCTTTTTCATAACAACACTGAAACTATTGAAATTCGCAACACTGTTTACCAAATGCTCTGCCACTGGATCGTGCTCCTGGATCAGTGTTGGGGCCTCAACTATTTACAAATTATATTAATGATATAGATGAAGGAACAGCGTATAATGTATCAAAGTTTGCTGATGACACAAAGCTAGGTGGGACAGTAAGCTGTGAGGATAACACAAAGAGTCTGCAAAGGGATATCGATCGACTCGATGAGTGGGCAGTAAGATGGCAGATGGAGTACAATGTAGGGAAATGTGAGGTTATTCACTTTGGTAGAAAGAATAGAAAAACAGAGTAATTTTTAAATGGTGAGAAACTTTCAAATATTGGCGTTCAGAGAGATTTGAGTGTCCTCGTGCAAGGAACACAGAAAGCTCGCATGCAGGTTCTGCAAGCACTAAGGAAGGCAAATTGCATTGGTAAGGGGGTTGGAGTATAAGAGTAAGGAAGCCTTGCTACAATTGTACAGGGCCTTGGTGAGACCACACCTGGAGTAGAGTGCACAGTTTTGGCCTCCTTATCAAAGGAAGGATATACTTGCATTGGAGGTGGTGCAATGAATGTTCATTTAATTGATCCCTGGGATGAGAGGGCTGTCCTATGAAGAGAGATTGTGTAGAATGGGTCTATACTCTCTGGAGTTTAGAAGAATGAGAGGTGATCTCATTGTAACATGCAAAATTCTGAAGGGGTTTAACATGATAGATGTCCTAGTGCGAACAGGCACTGAGTGCGAGTCATCAAAGAGTGCTGAGAGTTTGGGAAAGTGTGAGAGTTCTTGAATTGTTATTTCTCTTTAAATCATTCTTGATAAGATTACTTAAACAGTTTAAGTAAAGGGGGAAAGTTAAATATTTGGGATTCTGTTGGTTTAAGAAGAGTAAAACAAGGTTACACTGCAGTAGGAGTAAATTGGCACAGCAGGCAGTGGAAACCAGTTTTCTAACCAGTCAGCAGGGGTGACTAATTTGGCTGTAAACAAACAAACAGTATAAAAAGACCAGTCCGAGTGCGAGCAAGCACTGAGTGCGAGTCATCAAAGAGTGCTGTGAGTTTGGGTAAGTGTGAGTTAGGGTAAGTGGGGTGTTAGGTGCTCTTTTTAAACTTTAACACTGTGGGTTGTAGTTAATAAGGCCTTTCTGGTGTAGAGTGACTGTTGGTAAACCATTTAACTCGTGTAACTAGAGGGATTGATTTAATTTAAATCCAATTAATTAAAAGGGATACTAGCATCTAAAATCGGGCAGAGGGTGTCCATAACTAACAATAAAATATTTAATTAATTACATGGAATGGAGCAGGTGATGTGTTAAGGATGCGAGATGTGGGAGCTGGTGAACCCCATTGAGACTCACGGTGATTACGTCTGTGACAAGTGTCTGCTGCTACAGGAACTCCAGCTCCATGTTGATGAGCTGGAGTCTGAGCTTCAGACACTGCGACACATCAGGGAGGGGGAGAAGTACCTGGACTCTGTGTATCAGGAGGTCGTCACACCTATGAAGTTAATTAATTCAGATGTAGCCCATGGTCAGGGACAGGAGGGTGTGACTACGAGTGAGGCAGGTACGGGGATCCAGGAGGTAGAGCTGGAGGAGCCGCAGCCCTTGCTCTTGTCCAACAGGTTCGAGGTTCTTACTCCCTGTGGGGACAGGAGCATAGACTGCAGGGAGGATGAGCAACCTGGCCACAGCACCGTGGAACGGGGGGCCATTCAAGAGGGGGGAGTAAATAGAAATGTTGCAGTGGCAGGGGATAGTTTTATTAGGGGGATAGATAGAGTTCTCTGCAGCCGAGAGCGAGAGTCCCGAAGGCTGTGTTGCCAGGGTTAAGGACATCTCCTCTGGGCTGGAAAGTAACTTGCAGTGGGAGGGGGCGGATCCAGTTGTCGTGGTCCATGTTGGTACAAACAACGTAGATAGGACTAGGAAGCCGGTTCTCTTAAAGAAATATGAGCAGCTAGGGGTCAAGTTAAAAAACAGAACCTCAAGGGTAATAATCTCTGGATTATTCCCTGAGCCACGAGCGAATTTGGCTAGGACAATTAAAATTAGTAAGTTAAATGCGTGGCTCAAAGACTGGTGTGGGGGAAATGGGTTTTGCTTCCTGGGACACTGGCACCAGTACTGGCCAGGAGGGAGCTGTTCCATTGGGACGGGCTTCACTTGGCCAGTGCTGGGACTAGAGTCTGGCGGATCATATAACTAGGGCTGTAGAGAGGGCTTTAAACTAACTAGTGCGGGGGAGGTTCCGAGAGAGCAAATATTAAAAATGACAACAGAGAAGGTCATAGACTTAGGTAGCAGTGGGGAAATTAAAAACCAGAGCGTGTCAGGAAGGGGCAGAAGGTATGGAATAAAAGGTAAAGTAATAAAAAGGGCAAATGCAGGAACTAAGTCTCACAAAACATATTTGAAAGTTCTCTATCTGAATGCACGTAGCATTCGTAACATCATAGATGAGTTAATGGCACAAATAACAACATATGGGTATGATTTTGTGGCCATCACAGAAACATGGCTGCAGGGTGAATATGCCTGGGAATTAAACATACCAGGTTATTTAACGATCAGGAAGGACAGGCAGGACGGAAGGGGAGGTGGGGTGGCTATGTTAATAAAGGAAGTAATCACTATAATACAGAGAAATGATATTGGGTCAAAAGATCAGGATAATGAAACAGTTTGGGTGGAGGTAAGAAATAATAAGGGGGACAAAACACTAGTGGGCGTAGTCTATAGACCTCCGAATAGTGTCAACTCTGTTGGACGGAGTATCAATCAGGAAATAGTAGATGCTTGTAATAAGGGAACATCTATAATTATGGGGGATTTTAACTATCATATTAATTGGACAAATCAAATTGGGCAGGGCTGCCTTGAGGATGAGTTCATTGAGCGTATTAGGGATGGGTTTCTTGAGCAGTATGTAACTGAACCGAGCTGGAAACAAGCAACCTTAGACCTGGTCCTGTGTAACGAGACAGGATTAATTAAAAATGTCCTAGTAAAGGATCCCCTTGGAATGAGAGACCATAACATGGTTGAATTCCATATTCAATTAGAGGGTGAGAGGTTGGATCTCAAACAAGCGCGCTAAGCTTGAAAAAATGAGATTATGAAGGTATGAGAGCGGAATTGATTAGAGTGGATTGGGACAATAGATTAAAGGGTAAGACGATACATGATCAGTGGTGTACATTTAAGGAGTTATTTTACAACTTCGAAAAAATATATATTCCAGTGAGAAGAAAAGGATGTAAAAGAAAAGACAGCCATCCGTGGCTAAGTAAAGAAATTAAGGATAGTATTTGACTAAAAACAAGGGCATATAAGGTAGGCAAATCTAGTGGGAGGATAGAGGATTGGGATAACTTTAAAAGACAGCAAAAAATAACAAAAAGATTGATTAAGAAAGGGCAGATAGATTATGAAAGTAAATTAGCAAAAAATATAAAAACTGATAGCAAGAGTTTTTATAGTTATATGAAAGGAAAAAGGGTGGCTAAAGTAAATGTTTGTCCCTTAGAGGATGAGACCGGGAAACCAATGGTGGGAAATATGGTGATGGCAAAAACACTGAAAGAATATTTTGTATCAGTCATTACAGTAGAAGACACTAAGAATATCCCAACACTGGACAAACAGGGGGCTATAGGGGGGGGGGAGGAGCTAAACACGATCAAAATCACTAAGGAAGTGGTACTCGGTAACATAATGGGACTCAAGGCAAATAAATCACCTGGACCTGACGGCTTACATCCTAGGGTCTTGATGGACGTGGCGGTAGGGATTGTGGATGCATTGGTAATCATTTTCCAAAACTCCCTGAACTCAGCAAAGGTCCCGGCAGACTGGGAAACTGCTAATGTAACACCCTTATTTAAAAGGGGCAGTAGACAGGAGGCTGGAAACTATAGGCCGGTTAGCCTAACATCTGTGGTAGGTAATATTATGGAGTCCATTATTAAGGAGACAGTAACAGGACATTTAGATAATCATAATTTAATAGGACAAAGTCAGTATGGTTTTATGAAGGGAAGTCATGTTTGACAAATTTGCTGGAGTTCTTTGAGGAAGTAACATATAGGGTGGATAAAGGGGAACCAGTGGACGTAGTGTATTTAGACTTCCAAAAGGCATTTGACAAGGTGCCACACAAAAGATTATTGCTTAAGTTAAAAAATCACGGGATTGGGGGTGATATTCTGGCATGGATAGAGATTGGCTTTCTAACAGAAGGCAGAGAGTTGGGATAAATGGTTCATTCTCAGACTGGCAATCATAACTAGTGGTGTTCTGCAGGGGTCAGTGCTGGGTCCCCAACTCTTTACAATCTATATTAACGATTTGGAGGAGGGGACCGTGTGAAGCATATCATAGTTTGCAGATGATACTAATATGGGAGGGAAAGTAGTGAGTGAGGAGGACATAAAAAACCTGCAAGGGGACATAGACAGACTAATTAAGTGGGCAGAGATTTGGCAGATGGAATACAATACTGGAATGTGTGAGGTTATGCACTTTGGCAGGAAAAATCGTAGAGCAAGTTATTTTCTTAATGGCAAGAAACTGGAAAGTACTGAAGTACAATGGGATCTGGGGGTCCTGGTGCACGAAATTCAAAAGGTTAGTGTTCAGGTGCAGCAAGTGATTAAGAAGGCCAATGCAATGTTGGCTTTCATTGCTATGGGGATAGAATATAAAAATAGGGAGGTATTGCTTCAGTTGTACAAGTTATTGGTGAGACCGTACCTGGAATACTGCATACAGTTTTGGTGTCCATACTTAAGAAAAGACGTACTTGCTCTCGAGTCATTACAAAGAAGGTTCACTCGGTTTATACCGGGGATGAGGGGATGGACATATGTGGGGAGGTTGAGTACATTGGGACTCTACTCATTGGAGTTCAGAAGAATGAGAGGCGATCTTATTGAAACATATAAGCTTGTGAAGGGGTTGGATCGGGTGGATGCAGGGAGGATGTTCCTGATGATGGGTGAAACTAGAACTAGGGGGCATAGTCTTAGAATAAGGGGCTGCTCTTTCAATACTGAGATGAGGAGGAACTACTTCACTCAGAGGAAGGTAGGTTCATGTAATATGCTGCCCCAAAAAGCTGTCGAAGCTAAATCATTACAGAAATTTATAACAGAAATAGACAGTTTCCTAGAAGTAAAGGGAATTAAGGGTTACGGGGAACGGGCAGGAATTTGGACATGAGTCTAGGTTCGTATCGGACACGGCCCTGTGGGTAGCGTAGCGGGCCCAGGGGCCATGTAGCCTGATCTTGCTCCTATTTTGTGTGTCTAATTCTGTTAGATTCAGGAGATGGTTCTGTGATAGTAGATTGGCGGTTAGGATCAGATCAGCCATGATCTTATTGAATGGCGGAGCAGGCTCGAGGGTCCGATTGGCCTACTCCTGCTCCTATTTCTTATGTTCTTATATATGCTAAGAGGTTGTTTGCCCTGGCTGCAGTGTCTAGTCCAAGGGGGCATAGTCTCAGGATAAGGGGTAGGTCAGTTAAAACTGAGATGAGGAAGAATTTCTTCACAAAGCGGGTCGTGAATCCTTTGAATTCGCTGCCCCAGAGGGCTGTAAATGCTGAGCCTGTGAGTATATTAAAGGCTGAGATAGATAGATTTTTGGACTCTAGGGGAATCAAGGGATATGGAGATCCAGCTGGAAAGTGGATGATCAGCCATGATCTTATTGAATAGCAAAGCAGGCTCGAGGGGCCGTTGGGCCTACTCCTGCCCTTACTTCTTAAGTTCTTATGATTATACCCCACTTCATTCTCTAAATCCAGCATTGTTCCTTCTTTATTGCCATTGATACTTAAAGCTGTTCTCAGAGACACATCAAGATACATTTCTATTGTTGTTGATGCGTATACCAAACCACTGATCTTCGATTTGAAAGTGATGACGAAAATGAGCCTGTTAGATCATCTTAAAGTTCAGCGCAAGTAATGTCTAAATTATATAGTGTGTGGGTGAGGGGTTCATATTCATAATCATAGATGCTTCTTGTAATTATTACTTTGTCATGTGCAATGCTGCGAGAATTCAGGTCATTCCCATCTCTTGAAACCCGGAGAATAATGCAGGGCATGACAGAAAGGGGGGTGGGGTGGGGGGAGGCGACAGAAAGCAGTTCGCAGCCACGGCTCGCCTACAGTATAATTCCAATCTTTCCAGTATCTGTTTCCAATTATTGATTTGCTGGTTTGGTAGAGCAATGGCATGGTTTCCTAAATATATTCGTGTAAGCAGCAATCTTGCAGTGTCACAAAGTGTTGCGAAGTGGGGAAATTGACTGAATTTATTTATCCATTTATATCAATGAATCTGCCATTTCCTGATCTGTAGAGCCCTGTCTTCTTAAATATATTGGAGCTCAATAACATTGGCTTCAATAACAAAGTAAAAGGGCGGAGTGCCGAATGGGCGGTTATATAGAAGTCTCCTGTTTTACACTTCCACCCAATAAAATGTCTACCCACGTGATCTCCTGCAACTGTTTGCATTGCTTTGCTGAGTCCAAGTGACAATTTCACAGCAGGCCAAAAAATTGCAGTTGGAGGCTTAACTCAGGAATATGCCTACGATCCAAGAAGGAACTGCGAATCTACATGCTGGTGGCCAAGCTGCAATAACTTGCGGTCTGTGGCTGCAAGGCAGAGGGCAGCGTAATGGCTCGTGGATCCTAGCGATGCAGGCGGTGCAGAATATACCTGGGATCAGATGGGCCCAGTCCACCAATCACAAAGCAGAATTCCATTTTAATCATTCCAAAGGGAATCCCCTAATGAGATGCAATGGAGTCCGGAAATCTAATCTAATTATGATTAACAGAACTGGAATTTTAGTTGTAATTACCACTACTTCACCAACCTCACTAAAATGTTATGTTTTTGATAATAATTCTAGGCATCATGGAAACAGTAACCAGGGTCAATATTTGCAGAATCTCATTTGATAGTGTGTATGTGTATCATTAACAATCTGAAAATGTTTAAGTAATGCATTACATATCCCCTTACACGGATGCAAACAGGCCCTGCACCTGCTTGCATCAACCGTAACATTTCTATGCACAATTGCTGCCTAGTCGGTGGGAAAATATCCAAACTGTGTGCCAGGCATCACTTTTATGTGGCCCGCTCCAATGGCCTGTCAACATGAACGTGGACAGACCACAAGTTCCAGATTTTGCACATGCACAAGAGCATGCAGAAATCCCAAACTTGCGGTGGATTTCAAAGGAGATATGGCAGAGTACTCTGAGAGTGCACTGCCATGCCGACTGCACAATCCGGGCCTCATAATGTATTATCTGAAATGGGCCATATGTGGTGGCCATTTTATCTTTGGGCCAGTTTTACTTCTCTCCCGAGTTCCTAATCTATCACGGCACCGAACTCTACCTAACAGGAAAATAAAGTGAGACTCTTATAGAAATACTGGAATATGGACTGTCAGGGCAATGAAAGGTCTGGATTGTGCAGACAGGTTGCAGATGTTCAGTTGGCGGCTACTCAATGTTCATTCTTGACCGAAGAAATATAAAACATGTTCGAAATATCTTCCTGAACAGAAATACTAGGCGGAAAGTGAAGTATCCTGTGATCCGACTATTCCTTTTTAAAAAATCATTCACGGCACGTAGACGTCGCCGGCAAGGCCAGCATGTTTTGCCTTTGACTAGGTGAGCTGCCTTCTTGAGTACAACTGAGTGGCTTGCTAGTCCACTTCAGAAGCTGTGAAGAAGCAATCACGTTGCTGTGGGTCTGGAGGCTCATATAGACCAGACCGGGTATGGATGGCAGAGTTCCTGAAGGACATTAGTGAATCAGATGGGTTTATTATGACAATCCGGGAGTTTCATGGTTAACATTACTGAGGCTAGATTTTATTCCCAGTTTATTTAAATAACTGCATTTAAATTACCGTGGTGCGATTTGCAAACTCACGTCCCACGGATCATTAGCCAATGTCACAGGAATACTAGTCCAGTAACATAACCACAATGCCACCGTACCTCACAAATGTTTCCTATAAAGACTGCTGAAAGTGCTGTGTAGGCGGAACAACGTTCACATATCGGTTGTTTTAATTGGTTGTACAATTTGGGTTTGTTTGCTGGGAAACATTTCTTTGTTATTGCAAAGATTACCTAATATCCTTTATATCGCAACAAGGTCATTTTTTTATTGAATGTCTTGAAATGTTGCTGCACAATTTCGTATAAGATGCTGTAAAATCTTTCTATTACATATATCAATAACTTCGTAACAGATGAACCCCTAAAGCCGAAAATCTCAACGGCCCCAGCCTCCGGAGCTGTTTCAGTTGAAGAAAAAGTTCAAATTGTCTGTAAAGGTGACATTCGCTCCACCAGGGGTACTTTTTTCTTTTGGAAAGATCATGCAGACTTTCCTGTGCAACCCCGGAAAGTGCTTGGTATTGAGTGGACTGCCACCTTCACTATAAACAGCCTAAACAAATGTTATGCAGGAAAATACACCTGCCGATATCAAACTACCATTCTAGGGCGTTTGTTGGGTTCGTCTTCAAGTAAAGATGTGACAAATGCTGTGAAAGGTACTGACAACATATGCAAAAATGAGATTTTGTGTTCGTGTGTCTTAATGTCTGATTCACTCGCTCATTTAAACTTAACTTTGGTAATGAAATTATTCTCGAATGCAACGTCCGTGTATGTTATTCCCTGCAATTGTTCACTGGGTATTGTTTGTTAAAAAATGAATTAACATTTTCCATCCGGGCTCCATGAGCCGGTAGAGCAAACTTCGGTGCCCAATAATCCGAAGAATGCCCCTGAAGAAAAGGCAAGTCGTCGAAAGCATAGATGGCTTTATTTCTAAGCCTGTTACCAACAGAGCGGAGAAGTTCTGTGGTTGCGAACAAGCAATCGGTCTTAATTATATTTCACTGTGTTTTATTTACACGTGCATTACAAGGTATCGTCAATTCCAATTTACTTCGAATTTGAGCACCCGCCTTTCACTTTCAGGTAGGAGGGGGACATGGAGAGGGAAGGTGCCATGCTCGTTTTGCAAGTCAACCAATTGATTTTGTTGCCCAAGGTACTGACCTTTCATCTCCTCACAGTCTGATGTGCCCAAGTTTAGCAATGCCTGGAGAAGTCTAATACAAAAGCAAAATACTGCAGGTGCTTGAAATCTGAAATAACAACTGAAAATGCTGGCAAAATTCAACAGTTCAGGCAGCATCTGTAGAGAGAGAAGCAAAGTTAACGTTTCAGGTTGTTGACCCTTCGTCAGAACTGGAAAAACGTTACAGATGTAACAGGTTTTTAAGCAAGTGCACGGGCAGGGGAAGTGAGGAGGGGAGGAAAGAACAAAAGGGAAGGTCTGCCATAGGATGGAAGGCAGGAGAGAAGAAAAGGAAAAAGGGATGATGGTGCACGGGTAAATTAGATGGTAATAGGGCAAGTTAAGAAACAAAAGATGGCTGTAGATGAGCTGTAAATGGCAAGGGTAGATTAATCAACATTGCCTTGTGAAAAAATAGGGGCAGCGGTAATGGTCCGAAATTGTTGAATTCGATGTTGAGTCCAGAAATTGGTAAAGTGCCTAATCAATGAGGTGCTGTTCCTCGAGCTTACGTTGAACTTCATTGGAACAGTGTAAGAGGCCAAGGACAGAGTGGTCAGAGTTGGGAGTGGAGCGAAGAATTAAAGTGACAGGCGACCGGAAGCTCGGGGTCATGCTTGCAGACTGAATGGAGATGTTCCGCAAAGTGTTCACCCAATCTGCGTTTGGTCTCCCCAACGTAGAGGAGCAGCGAATACAGTATACTAAATTGCAAGAAGTACAAGTAAATCGCTGTTTTACCTTAAAGGAGTGTTTGGGGCTCTGAACCGTGGAAAAGTCTATCTATTTCCTTGGGAATTATTCTGTTTGCCGCATGGTCTGATGATGGTAGCAAACAACAGCACACCAACGTTCTGTGAGTCACCTTAATGCAAGCAACCTGAAAATTTGTTCATCCCCAAAACAAAGCCACCTGCATTTGCTTTGTGGCCTGCAGCTGAACAAGGTGCGAGAATGTTGTTCAGTTACAAGGATAATTTTCTTCATTATTGCAATTATTTTTGCTTTCCTAAAGTAAACTATTTAATCTGAATTACATGATTTACCGATCTGGGGCTAGTCGATAAAAATAGAGATCATGAAATCAGTAAAGAACGTTAAACCAAGCATTATCTTGGAGGACAGACTATTCATAGATCAGATAATATACATATACAAAGCTGAGATGCCGCAATTCTTACTAAAAATACACCCAATATGCTCAGATATTTAAAGAAGCCTTAATTCCAATAAAGTTACAGCAAACATTTTACTTCGCTGACATAATATGCAATAGGTTCATTTAAAGTAGGGTTAAAAGAGAGAGTCTTGATCCAGGGACATTATGGTCCTGTTCAACATTTTTATGTAATCCAACAGCAGTACGGAGCTCGGTGAGGTAATTAGGAGTGTGTAAGTTAGTTTTTGAGAGGGGTTCTTGGTGCAGTGTTAACCGACACCAAACATAGAATCAAAGACTATGTCAGCCTTTAAAAATAAATGGACTGTGTGGAGTGCATTGGAGATAGAAACTAATTTAAAACATTGCATTTTTAAAGTTATCAGTATTATCAAATTAATTTGATGCATTATAACTCCAGGAACATGAATTAATAACTTTCATTCTTTCACATGCCAAAAGATTCCTACCTACACGTATAAACAGTACAGAGAATGCCATGGGGTAATGCATCAACTGATATCCTCTACAGTGCAAAGGAAAGTAAAAGACCTCAAATTCTATTTTTTTTATCCAGCACTGTCCCTGCAACATTATCGGCTACGGTAGCATAGTGGTTATGTTACTGGACTAGTAATCCAGAAACCTGGATTACTAACGCGAGAGACATGAAATCAAATCCCACCACAAACAGCTCAGCGATTTATATTCAATTATTTAAATAAATCTGGAATTAAAAACTAGCCTCAATAATGGTGGCAAACTACCGGATTGTCGTAAAAACCCGCCAGAATCACAAATGTCCTTTATTGAAGGAAATCCACCATCCTTATCCGGTTGGACAATATGTGATTCCAGACCCACAACAATGTGATTGACTCTTAACTGCCCTGTGAAGCCAAGAAGGCAGCTCACCGCCACCTTCTCCAGTGCAATTTAGGGATGGGCAATAAATGCAGGCCTTGCCAGCGACGTCCATATCCCATGAACGAATAAAAAAACATAAATGCAATGTTAAAAGTATACTATGAATAAGTGAGAAACAAATAAAACCAATTACCTTTGATAAGGGTGTCAAATTGATCACACATTATAGCAATAATTGCTTCAATGACCATTTAAGGGCATCGTAAATCCATTGATAAAGATGAATCAATTCTAGCAAAATAATCCAAATTATTCTAAAGGAATGTGTTAAAAAGTTAGAAGGAAAACTGCTAAAATCCTACAATTATTAATCAGAACATAACTTGTTCTAATTGCTTTTGATTGTTGCAAAAGTGGAAATGTCAGCGGGTGTTTACAAAGTCTTAGCATAAAGAGTAAGGCAAGTCTTCACCTCCATTTTCGGAGGACCTTGTTTTCAGGGAACACGTTGCCGTGTTTCCGTACACATCCGCCCACGTTTGAGATAGCACTTAATAAGCTTTAAAGCGCTTTGGTACATCCTGAGGCTGCAATATATTTCTAATTGATTCTATTGAATGAACAGACCCATCAGTCCTACTGGGCTCCCAGAGGTCGACTGAGTGCAACTGAAGTGATTCCACTCAACGCTTGATTTTGAAGAGATTTATCGTTAAATATTCACTTGATTTTACGATGCTGATCCTTTTAGGATATCTTACACTTGCAACGGTAGCATGCTGGTTATGTATCTTTTTTTAATTCGCTTTTGGGATCAGGGGTTTCGCTGGCAAGTCCAGCATTTATTGCCCATCCTTAGTTCCCCTTGAAAAGGTGGTGGTGACACGCCTTCTTGAACCGCTGCAGTCCATGTGGTGAAGGTACTCCCACAGTGCTGTTCGATAGGGAGCTCCAGGATTTTTACCCGGCGACGATGAAGGAACGGCCGATATTCTTCTGAGTCAGGATGGTGTGTGACTTGGAGGGGAACTTGCGCCTGCTGCCCTTGTCCTTCTAGTTGGAAGAGGTCACGATTTTGGGAAGTGCTGCCGAAGAAGCCTTGGCGAATTGCTGCAGTGCATCTTGTAGATGGTGCACACAGTAGCCACGGTGCGCCGGTGGTGGAGGGAGTTAATATTTAAGGTGGTATATGTGGTGCCAATCAAATGGGCAGCTTTGTCCCGGATGGTGTCAAGCTTCTTGATGTTGTTGGAGCTGCTCTCATCCAGGCAAGTGGAGAGTATTCCTTCACACTCCTTATTTGTGGCTTGTTGACGGTGGAAAGGCTTTGGGGAGTCAGGATGTGAGAAACGCGCTGCAGAATACCTAGCCTCTGACCTGCTCTTGTTGCAACAGTATTTATGTGGCTGGTCCAGTTAAGTTTCTGGTCAATGGTGACCCCCAGGAGGTTGATGGCGGGGGATTCGGTGATGGGAATACCGCTGAATGTCAAGGGGAGGTGGTTTGACTCTCATTTGTTGGAGATAGTCATTGCTTGGCTCTTGTGTGGCGCGCAAGTTACCTGCCACTTATCAGTCCAAGCCTGAAAGTTATCCTGGTCTTGTTGCATATGAGCATGGACTGCTTCATTATCTGAGGAGTTCGGCTAGTAATCCAGAGGCCTGGACTAATGATCTAGAGACGTGTATTCAAATCCCACCCCATCTGGAATATAAAGCTTGTATAAGTAATGGTGAACATGAAATTATCAGATTGTTCTTAAAACCCATCTTGATCACTAATTCCCTTCAGGGAAGGAAATTTGCCACCCTTACCTGGTCTGGCCTATATGTGAATTCAGACAAACTTTGTGGCTGACTCTTATCTGCCCTCTGAAATGGCCTAGCAATTCACTCAATTGTACACAACTGCTTATATAAGAATAATTCTGGACCACCCAAGTCGATCTCCATACCGGCTTTGGATAGGACAACGGCACACCCAGCCTAGTCGACGAATCCTCCATCACCAACCCTGTCCTACTGGTAAGGCAGACCTACAAGTGCTGGCGGCACAGTGTTAAACAGTCTGTAGGGAGGGAGTGGGAGTCCTCAACATTTTCTTCGGGCACTATGTAATCTCTTGTCTTCAGGTCAAGCACAGGCTAGGAAACCTCTTGCTGATTACCACCTACCGCCCGCCCCCCCCCCTCAGCTGCTGAATTAGTACTCCTCCATGTTGAAAACCACTTGGAAGAAGCACTGAGGGTAGAAAGTACACAATATGTAATCTGCATGGGGGACAGCAATGTCCTTCAGCAAGAGTGGCTTGGCAGAACCAATACTGACCGAACTGGACGAGTCCTGAAGGATACAGCTGCCAGACTGGGATTGCAGCAGGTGGTGTGAGAACCAATACGAGGGAAAAACCTACTAGACCTCCTTCTCGCCAATCTACCTGTCGCAGATGCATCGCCCCA
Organism: Somniosus microcephalus; assembly: GCF_052327205.1. NCBI lineage: Eukaryota > Metazoa > Chordata > Chondrichthyes > Squaliformes > Somniosidae > Somniosus > Somniosus microcephalus. The sequence continues at coordinate 25,120,481 of NW_028225187.1, read as the reverse complement.
TGAAAGCATTGGTATCAGTGAGGTCTTCATAGTGCTTGTGGAGACGAAATCTCGCTTTCACACTGAGGGCATCCTCCACCCTTCACCCTTCATGGTGTTGTGTGGCACTAACACCGTGCTAAATGGAATACAATAAGAACAGATCTATCAGCACTGAACTGTGCATGCAGGAGGCGGTGCGGGCCATCAACAGTAACAGAATTGGATTCAATCACAATCTGATCCATGCCCGAATGCAACAATTGCTGGCTGGCATTCAGCCTTGGGCTGATGAGTGGCAGGTGACATTCGTGCCACACAAGTGCCAGGCGATGACTATTTCTAACAAGCAAGATTCTAAACACTGCCCCTTGACATTCAACGGCATTAAAATCGCCAAGTCCCCCTCCATCAACATTCTGGCGGGTAACAATCGACCAGAAACTAAATTGGACCAGTCACTTAAATACAGTGGCTACAAGAGCAGGTCAGAGGCTAAGTATTCTGTGGCGAGTCTCTCACATCAAGGCTCCCCAAAGCCTTTCCATTATCTGCAAGGCACAAGTCAGGAGTTTGATGTAATACTCCCACTTGCCTGGATGTGTGCAGCTGCAACAACATTCAGGACAAAGCAGCCCATCCACCAACCTAAACATTCACTCCCTCCACCACCGGTGCAACATTTCGGCAGTGTGTAACATCTATAAGATGCACTGCAGCAATTCGCCAGGGCTTCTTCGGTAGCACATCCCAAACCCGCGACCTCTACCACGTAGAAGAGCAAGGGCAGCAGGCGCATGGGAACACCACCACCTCTAAGTTCCCCTCCAAGTCACACACCATTCTGATGTGGAAATATATCGACGTTCCTTTTTCGTTGCTGATTCAAAATCCTGGAACTCCTTCCCTGACAGCACTGTGGGAGTTGCTTCACCACAAGGACTGCAGCTGCTGAAGAATGTGGCACACCACCACCTTCTCAAGGTCAGTTAAGGATAGGCAATAAATGCTGGCCTGGCCAGCGACGCCCACATCCCAGGAACGAGTAAAGAAAAACCTGGGGCGGTACAACTTAAATTAAAAAATCTGAATCGGACTTGCTATACATAATCGCAGCTGTGTGAAATGTTTTACTTTTTCAAAATAAATTCCCTTTTTTTAGAAGTGAATTATGTGTCACATGATACATTTTGGTAGGAAGAATGAGGAGAGGCAATAAAGGGTACAATTCTAAAGGGGTTGCATGAACAGGGAGACCTGTGGGGTATGTTCACTAATCGTTGAAAGTGGCAGGACAGGTGGAAATAGATGTTGAAACAGCCTAAGGGATCCTGTGCTTCATAAATAAAGGCATAGAGTACAAAAGGAAGGAAATTATGTTGAATCTTTATGTTGTGTTCATCGATGCAGCCTCTGCTGCTAAAGGTTTCTCCTCGGCCAGTCGGAACGTCAGGGCCTTCTCCGCTAACAGCTGTCTCTGCAATGCCGAGTGCAACACTCCACACACAATCCGATCACGGAGCATATTGTCTAAAGGTCACCAAAATTACAATGTAATGAGCGTTTCCTCAACTCAGCAAGGTAACTTGAAATAGATTGTCCAGGCTGTTGTTTACAATTGTGAAAATGGAAACGCTGCACAATCTCTGAGGGTTTTGGGTTAAAATATTTCTGCAGCTTCTCAATCAAATCAGCATAATCCACCTCACTAGGCTTACGAGGAGCCACCAATGAACGCAGGACGGAGTACGTAGCAGCTCCGCATACACTTAGCAACACTGAGTGCTTCTTCTCTTTGTCAATATTATTGGCCTCAAAGAAACACCCCAGTCTTTCTGCGTTTTCCTCCCATGAACTGTCCTTATCCCCAGAGGACTCTTCAATACGTCCCAAGGTCGTCATAGTTTTAATGTGCACTGTCCCTTTAAGATCCACGGACTTTTTTCTTTTTTTAAATTATTTTTCTCCTCCGGCCAGAGTTACGGTAGCTACACTCATGGTAGTTGCCTGGCCCGCACAATACTCTGTCTGCCGTCTACCTCGCAGCTAGCCAACTATCAAAATGCCATTTGTGTTGCTAGCTGAGTGGCCCGCTCGTCGCAATTTCCAATATCATGGCTGTAGGTTCGCATGTCTATCTCCGTCCTTCTGGAGAGTTCAACAGCCGCCTCGTCGCAATTATTGCATCTTGACCGAATAGTAATGAATAGAGGAGAAGTAATGTACCTTTTACTATTTACTGAGTAAATGGGTGGACATTACAGCACAGTGGCCTAGAAATTCAGTATAGCCACTTTTGGGGTGGTAAATTCGGGCGGCCGCTAAAGTTTGCGCCCGCCGGAAAGTGGAGGCCACTTCGCCGATATTCAGTAGCTTTGGCCAAGGAGTTTGCTCGAGTGCTAAAACTGGCGATGCACGGCTATCTATAGGCGCTAAGCCGGCGGTGCAGACTGATACCGCCGAGGCCGGGCGCAGCGCAGGTGCGGTCATGTCTTGATTGACAGCAGACACCCTGGCGCCGGCCAGCTCTTAAAGGGGGAAGGGTCGACTTGGTCTGCTGCCACGCCCTGGATACTGCAGCCCTCCAGCTAGGCCTAAACACTGCTACTGGAGAGAAATAGCACCAGGAAGGATGCAGAGGGCCTGTGAGCGAGCACAGCGCTTCTCTGCCCATGATTTTAAGGTGCTGGTTAGGGCATTGGAGAGGAGACGCCATATCTTGTTCCCGGACAGTGGCAAGAAGCCTGCCACCAGGGTGTACAGGAGAGCCTGGAGGGATATCGCCCAGAGGGTCACAGCCACCTGCGATGTCCCCAGGACTGGTGTCCAATGCCGGAAAAAGTTTAACGACCTCACTCGGATTGTCAGGGTGAGTACCCTTTCCAGTGTCCTCCTCATCCTTGCATGTGCACCTCACATTATGGGCAAAGGGACCTCAAAGCCCTAATGGCCAGCCCTCATCCAGCAGCTATGGCACTGGCATGAACATCAATTGCACTTTCTGCACTTTACGCATTGGCCAAACTATTCGACCATGGGAGGCAGTGCATACAGCAACAGGGCACCACACTGGCCAAGCTATTCGACCATGGGAGGCAGTGCACACAATAACAGGGCACCACACTGTACTTAGAGGCCGTCCTTTCTCTTGCAGGCCAAGCTGGCCCAGAATCTGAGGAGCCGGACTGTCACCGGGGGAGGCCGTCCCCAGTTCCAGCAGCTCAGTGACCTGTAGGAGCCCGTGGGTCAACTCATGGGTGGCCGGCTGATTGGCCCCGTTGCATGTGGAGATGCCGACCCTGTGCTGGGCCCCAATGGTAAGGACATGACCTTTTGGACATCTCTCGTTCCCCTTGCGCTTAAGATCTTCATCCTTTGCCACTGTCCGACCAATGCGCTGAATGCCACCACTCATGCCTCCCTCGCTGACGCCCTGTCCTCACTCTAAAGCTGCTCTTGTGCCTTCCTGCTTTCGGCTGGTGAGGAGGATGTCCCTGAAACTGCCAGCGACAGTCCCTCAGAAGAGAAGGACGAAGAGGAGCAAGAGGAAGGCGGCCCATCGGGGGAACCCTCATCCACACCAGGGGATGGCAATGGAGGGGACATGTCTTCCCTGGAGGAGAGGCAGGGGGAATTGTTGCAGGGGGTGTAGCTCCTGTGCCCAGTGGCGTCGAGCCACGCGGGAAGGGCCGGGCAGCATGGCGGCCTTCTCCCCAGAGGAGGGAAGTGTTGCAGGGGAGTGTAGCTCCTGTGCCCAGTGGCGTCCAGCAACGCGGGAAGGGTCGGGCAGCTCGGCTGCCTTCTCCACAGATGGGGGAAGTGTTGCAGGGGAGTGTAGCTCCTGTGCCCAGTGGCGTCCAGCCATGCGGGAAGGGTCGGGCAGCTCGGCTGCCTTCTCCACAGAGGGGGGAAGTGTTGCAGGGGAGTGTAGTTGCTGGGCCCAGTGGCGTCCAGCCACGCGGGAAGGGTCGGGCAGCTCGGCGGCCTTCTCCCCAGAGGGAGAGTCCGTCCTCCAGTCCGGAGATCGCCCTCGCCCAGGAGGTGCGCCTCCTCGATCAAATGTCCGCGGACTCGGATCGCCGGCACACTGAGTTCATGGGGGTTGTGGCACGGTTGCCTGAGGACATCGAATCCCTGGCTCATAGTGTGTCCGATTTCGGGGCCTCACAGGCCAGGGGTTTCGAACAACTCGGGGCAGCACAGGCCAGGGGTCTCGAACAATTCGGGGCAGCACAGGACGCGAGCCGGGCCGAATTGAGGGCAGCACAGGACGCGAGTCGGGCCGAATTCAGGGCAGCACAGGACGCGAGTCGGGACGACTTCAGGGCAGCACAGGCAGCGAGTGGCCAGTTGATCAGTGGTGCCGTGCAGTCACTGGCTGGTCTGATGCGGGCACAGACCAGGGCAGTATGTGCACTCACTGCTGCCACACTCGCTGTGTCAGGCAGGCATCGCCAGGGCACCCGCCGCGCTGCAGCAGCACAGCGGTCTGGCCTTCAGCAGATTGCTGCGCTTGCTGCAGTGCCAGCCCGGCCGAGTGCCAGTGCCTCAGGCGAGCAGCGAGCGCCTGGCATCAGCCAGCTTGCCCCCATTGCTGCAGCCGCCACTGCCACTCCCCCAGAGAAGCTGCCACGAGCTGCTGGAGAGACTGATGCTGCCCAGCCACAGCTGCAGCAGTCAGCAGCCAGCCCCTCGAGGGCCAGAGCTCGTCTAGGCCGACCCCCAAGGGCATCTGCCGTCACGCAATGTGCCTCTCAGTAGCCTTCCCCCAGCCTTGCAGCACCCACAGGGCCCAGGTTGAGGTGGAGCAGCAGGTCGGCCAGGGGCCGGAAAAGGCTGGACAAGGACTCGCCCTCTCGGCACACAAAACAGAGTGTGTTGCCAAATGTTTTTTTATATGGGGGTGGTTGTGTTGTCTATGGGGGGGTTGTTTTGGTAAGGCCGAGGATGAAGGCCATTTGGATGGAAAAGTTTTGTTATTCCTCCCCAGGTTGTGGGAGTGAGCCATGTGTTTGACTGTTTTTTGGGGGTGTTGTCTGTTTTTGGGTTTCATGTGGGAAGGGCCCTGAGTTTGTTAAATAAAGCTTTTTCTTTATTCAGCTTGTCCATGTGTGATGTTTGAAGTGGTTGTTGCGTTAACCGGCTGAGGGCTTGCGGAGCGGCTGCATTCATGTCCCTTCATTGCCACAAGCCATTCCCTGACAGGGGGCCTAGAAGTGTCATTCAATAAGCCGCCGACGGACGGCCCTTGGACCTTGTGGCTCCCTCCTGGGCTGGTACTCCTCCTCCTCCTCCTCCTCCTCCTCATGGTCCTCCTGCTCCTCCTCCTGTGGTGGTGGTCCAACGTGAGGTGGCAGTGCCTGAGTCCTGCGGATAGCCAGGTTGTGCAGCATGCAGCAAACGACGACGAACTGGGAGACTCTATGCGGCGAATACTGCAGAGATCTGCCGGAGCAATCCAGGCAGCAGAACCGTTGCCTGAGGACGCCAATCGTTTGCTCTATGATGCTCCTTGTCGCTTGATGGCTTTCGTTGTATGCCTCCTCAGCAGGGGTCCTGGGCGCGCAGAGCGGGGTCATGAGCCATGTACACAAAGGATAGCCTTTGTCCCCGATAAGCCATCCTCTTGGGGGAGGCTGTGCCTGGAACATGTCAGCCACAGTAGTCTGGCGCAGGATAAATGCATCGTGGCTGCTGCCTGGAAAGCGGGCATTGACAGCTAGGATGCGCTGCCTGTTGTCACACACCAGCTGTACATTGAGGGAATGGTAGCCCTTCCGGTTGCGGTAATCCTCGGCATTGTCGCTAGGTGCCCGCAAAGCCACATGCGTGCAGTCAATGGCGCCCTGCACCATGGGGAAGTCCGTGATCCTCGCAAATCCAACTGCACGCTGCTCCTGCCTCTCCAGGGTCATGGGGAAGGAGATGAATTGGTGTCTCCTTGTGCAAAGGGCATCGGTGACCTGCCGGATGCAGCAATGCACGGTGAACTGGGATATGTTAGCTATGTCCCCAGCAGCGGCTTGGAAGGAGCCGCTTGCATAAAAGTTCAGAGCCACCGTGACCTTCACTTCCACCGACAGAGACGTCCTGCACATCAGCTGTGGATGCAGATCTCTGTGAAGCAGCTGGCAGATCTCTGCAACCACCTCCCTTCTGAAGCGCAGCCTCTTAGCACACTGCGTGGCAGTCATGGTGAGATAGGACACCTGCTGGCGGTATTCCCTGAGTGGGTAAGGCCTACGTTGCCGACGCCTGATGCCCCCTCTGCGTCTAGGCATGGCTGCCCCTCTCACACAGCGTCTGCGAGCCCTTCGCACATAATGCTGGAACTGAGGGTTGGAACCCCATGCAGCCCCCATAATATACTTGCAAACAATGAAATCACAATGAGGCAAATTTCCAAGCTCTGGCCAGAAGACAAAAATACCTCTCCTATGTTGGGCCAAATCAGTAAGGTCTCTTCCTCGGTCTCTGTCCAGAAATCCGTTGCACAAAAGTCATTGCAGCAAAATGGCTGGCCTTTATAGTTCAGTGTAAGTGCCCTTTAATTAGCGCTCCCCGAGGCCCGCAGGGCCTCTGCTGCGTTCCACTTCACAGTTCTTAGCACCGCCACGCCCACATTGGGCGGGCGCAACTGAAGTTCCAGTTTGAGGCGCACAAAGGGCGTTGCACGACAAAATGATGTCATAAGCTGCACGCGCAGCTGAGCGCGCGCAAACACTTTGCGCCGGCGCTAAATGTCTACTGAAGTTGGGCGGAGGCGCAGGTCGCCCTGCGCCCGGCCGCTAAGTGCCTAGCGCTCGAGATCTACTCCTCCTAAGGCGCTAACGGCTGGCGCACGCAACTGAATTTCTAGGCCATTGTCTTTCACTTTCACTTTCGGGTTCTGCCATGCAGACAAAGTAAAACCGAGCCCCCTAGCACCCACTTCAGGTAACACTCGGGAACTGGGACAAACTTAATTGAAGCAAAACTCAAAACACAACACTTTATAAAATAATGGTTTGGTGTCAACTGGATTTTTGTGTCCACTTCCGGGCCCCAGTCTTTAGGAAGGACCTTAATGCCATAGAGATTTTGCAGAAAATATTTACAAGTATGGTTCCAGGGATGAGAGACATGAGTTACGTTGATAGGCTGGGGAAGCGGGGGTTCTTCTCCATAGGGCAGAGATGGTTGTGACGAGATTTGATAGAGGATTTCAAAATCATGAGGATTTTATATTGAGTAGATAGAGAGAAATGTTCTTAACTGGAGGAGGCTCAAGTGGAGCATTAACGCCGCTATGGACTGGTTGGCCCGAATGTCCTATTTTTGTATCGTATATCCTGTTTAATCCTATGTAAAACTGTCCCCATTGGTGGAAGTGTTGAGAACCAGATGACACAGATTTAAGGTAATTGGCAGAAGAACCAAAGGCTATGTGCCGAAAACAATTTACGCAGCGCATGGTTAGGATCTGGAATGCACTGCGTGAAAGGCTGGTGGAGGCAGATTCAATCATGGCTTTATAAAGTGTGGCCTAGAAATTGAGTGCCCTTAGCGCCGATTTTGCGGCGCTAGAGGGCCTAGCGCTGCATTTGGCGCCGGCGCCGAAATTGCCTGGGGCCCTTACGCCGCGGTAGACCGGTAGCGCTGCGCCGGCACCGATGACGTCATCGGTGTGCGCAGCGTCCCGGTTGCCATGACGACGGGCCCCAGCGCCGAAATTCAGTTGCGGCCGCCTCGCCCGTGGCAGCCGCAACTAAGACTCTGGCAACCGAGTCTTCCCCGAGTTAGCGCCGGCGCATTAAGGTCGCGCGGCGGCCGGCCGCTTTCCCGTCGGCTGCCTGTCCGCACCTCCCTCCCCGGACTCCTCCACCCCCCCCCCCCGCGGAACAGATGCGTCTGGCCTGCAAGCCCGGCACTTGTCCGAGGTGCCGGGCTCATTTTTACAATATTTGAACGGACAGCGGGCGGGTGCAGGCAGCTCCTCCTTAACTGAAGGAGGAGGCCTGCACTTCCCCAGCCTGCCGCACCGCATCGGGTGCCGCAGCGCCGGATTAGCGCCGCAATTCGGCACTCAGCGCCCATTGGGAGGCGCTCACGCCCGCCAGTAGCGCTGGCAGCCGTCTGGGCGCGGCGCTACTGAATCTTTGGCGCGCGCAAGGGAATTAGCGCCGGCGCTAAATTTCCGGCGCTAAAGCCCTGGCGCGGCGTCAACTCAATTTCTAGGCCTAAGTATCTGACTGTAAAAAGAAATACAGGGCTATGGGGATAGCGCGTGTGAGTGGGACTAGCTGAAGTGCTCTAACAGAGAGCTGGCACAGTCACAACGGGCCGAATGGCCTCCTTCTGTGCTGTAACCATTCTAAGATTCTATGATTATACTTTCAGATTTTCGAAGGTAACGCATGGATAACGGGAAATGTTTATGGGAGCGTAATATTCAGCACCACGACCCAATTTTAATATTATCTTTTATGCAGGTGTTTCACACTACACAGCAGAAAGTAAATGCAGCATATAATGATCAAGTCATTTACCAGTGAGAGAACCATAACGAAGAAATCACCTAATTTACATTGAGATTATGATCTCACGACATGTCGGAAGCCTAACCTGTCAGCTGTACTTCATAAGGCCACCAGACACCCTGGCCTAGAAATTCACTCGCGTTTGCGCACACTTATTGGCTAAAGAGTGGTTTGCGCCAGAAGTTTTTTAGTGCCCAAAATTCAGTTGATCCCTAAAATCAGCGTTAGCCGGAAGTGCTGCGCCGGCACCGATGACGTCATTGGTGTGCGCAGCGCCCCGGTTCCAACGCGATTCCGTGCCGACGGCCAAATTCAGTTGCGGCCGCCTCACCCGTAGCGGCCGCAAACAGCGTTTGAAAAACGGGGCCTTGCAGCTCCGAGAGGCCGGCGCATACAGGTGGAGGGGCGGCCGGCCGCTTTCCCGGCGGCCGCCTGGCCGCACCTCCCTCCCCGGACTCCTGCACCACCCCCCCGCGGCATTGGTGTCTGACTCCCGTGAGCCCGGCACTTCTCCGTGGTGCCGGGCTCATTTGCCGGGGGAATCCAGCGGCGATCTCACGGCTGCAGGCAGCTCCTCCTTAAGAGAAGGAGGAGGCCTGCAGTACCCCAGCCTGCCGCACCGCATCGGGTGCCGCAGCGGCAGCTGGACGCCTGAAATTGACTTTCATCGCCCCAAGCGAGGCGGCCAAACCCTGCAATTGCGCCCGCCTCTGTCTTGGGGCGCCGCAACTGAATTTCAGGCGGGCACTACGGGAATCCGGGCGAGCGCTAAATTTCGGGCGCTAAAGACCTGGTGCGCTGATAGCGAATTTCTCGGCCTCTGTGCCTTTGCCTCACTAGATGCCTGCAGCAAAGTGACGTCCAGCATGGAAAAAGCATTAATTCATCGCTTTGGAGGGAGAGCTGGTAATTGTCAGGAATACTGCTTGGCCTTGGTAAACCAAATTCTAAATCCATGGAACATAATTCGGTCTGGAGTCAATGCTGATTTCTTGAATTGCCATGTGTTCTCACACGGATATACCCCTGGTGGAACTATCCTGGGGTAGGCACTCAACTTATGCAGGCATAATGGTAGAGGAGCCTGGAATGGTGATACAGAGATATAAAACTTTGAGTACAACTATGTCAGGCAGCCAACAAGATAGCTTTCCTAATTTGGGCACCAGTCTGAATATGGCAGCGAGGGGTGTGTGGAAGGGTTTGTACGGTGGCCTGGGTTGTGAATTTCTCTATTTTCATGTCAGGATGTTTGCGTCAATATTAAGAGGTTTTTCAGAGTGGATGACGAATTTATTTTTTGGGATTGACTGGATGGGGGTAGGAGTGGTTGGGGGAGATTCCCTTCCCTGAAATGCACAAAGGAACCCGTTGGATTTTTACAACAATTTGATTATTTTGTTTGATGCGGCTGCCGAAAAATTACCAGGTATTCGGACATGACTTCTAGGTGGCTGGTTCAGTATCATAACTAGCACACTAACCACTCCCAGCTCGACGGACGGTTGTATGCTGAAGTGAATGCAAAGCCTTCTAATGACTCCACTTGTTCGAACTGCAGTGGATAAGATAATATTTGTTTCTTACAAATTGTAAGTACTTTTTTGTAGTTGCAAAGTTAGAAGCAGTTGTGTTGATTCTGCTTAATAGGGAAGGTGTTCCGAAATAATTTGGCAGTGGAAAATTAAAATGACTGAAACATGGTTATTACGTCGGGCGCACAGATACATATCAGCAATAACAACAGAAAACGCTGCAAAAACTCAGCAGGCCAGGCAACATCGGTGGAGAGAGAAACAGTGTCAACATCTCGGGTCAAAACCCTTCAACAGAACTGAGAACAAAAGGCAGGATATAAGAGAGATTGAAAGGCAGCTTGGGGGCTGGGAAATGGGGGAGGGGATGAAAGATGAGACATTAAGAGATATTCAAGGTGGGAAGAGATAGGAATAGGACAGGTAAAGGAACAAGGTAAAGAAACAAACAACCACCTTGAATATCTCTTAATGTCTCTTCTTTCATCCTCTCCCCCATCTCCCAGCCCCCAAACTGCATTTTGATCTCTTTCATACCCTGCCTTTTTTTCTCAGTTCTCTAGAAGGGTTTCGACCCGAAACATTGAGTCTGTTTCTCTCTCCGCGCATGTTGCCTGGCCTGCTGAGTTTTTCCAGTCTTTTCTGTTACTATTTCGGATTTCCAGCATTCGCAGTATTTTGCTATCAGATACATATCAGCGTTAGGGTCATGAAACCTGCTTCATCCTCAATACCAGGCAATGTCCTCTCTGGAATGCCTGCTGTTGCTCTAACTAGATAGCTCCACTACCAGCAATAAGTTAAACAGAAACGGATTAAGTTAATTAAGGAGAACCAGCACGGATTTGTAAAAGGCAGATCGTGTTCGACTAATACAATCGACTTTTTTGATGAAGTAACAGAGAAGGTTGATGAAGAGAATGCAGTGGATCTTGTCTACATGGATTTTAAGAATGCTTTTGAAAAATTATCAAATAAAAGGCTGTTTAACAAAATTGAGTTTCACGGAATAGGAGGGCCAGTGTCAGTTTTTATAAGAAATTGGCTTAAGGACCGAAAACAGTGAGTCATGGTAAATGGTTGTTTTTCAGACTGGAGGATGGTAGACAGTGGTGTTCTCCAAGGGTCAGTGCTGGGACCACTGCTTTTTTGATATATATATATAAATGATTTGGATATTGGAATATTGAGTAAAATTTTAAAATTTGCCAATGATACCAAACTTGCAGGTGAGGCAAACAGTGAGGAGGGTACCAATCGACTGCAACAGGACACAGATGGGCTAGCAGAATGGGCAGACAAGTGGCAGGCGGAATTTAATAGAGAAGCGTGAGGCGATGTATTTTGGCAGAGGGGATAGGGAACGTCAAAATAGAATTAATGGAAGAATTCCAAGTCATGTGCAGGGACAGAGGGACCTTGGGGGTTCATGTGCATAGATTTGAAGGTGGCAGGACATATTGAGAGTGTAGTTAGCAACGCATATAGGATCTTATGTTTCGTAAATAGAGGTACTGAGTACAAAAGCAGGGAGGTTATGCTGAATCTTTCTAAGGCTCTGGTTAGGTTTCAACTAGAGTATGGCATCCATTTATGGTCACCACACTTTAAGAAGGATATGAAGGCCCTTGAGAGGGTGCAGTGCAGATTTACCCGAATGGCTCCAGGGTTGACGGATTTTAACTACAAAGTTAGATTGTAGAAGCTGAGGTTGTTCACCTTGGCGCAAAGGAGGTTAAGGGGAGATTTAATAGAGGTATACAAAATTATGACGGATTTGGATAAGGGAGGCAGGGAAAGGATGTTCCCATTAGTTGATGGTACAAGGACGAGTGGACACAGATTTAATGTTATGGGCAAGAGATACAGGGGGGATGGGAGGAAGACCTTTGTTACACAGCGAATGGTAATGACCTGGAACTCGCTGCTGAGGAGGGTGGTGGAAGCGGACACTGTCATGGATTTTAAAAGGAAATTGGATAGGAATTTGAAGGAAATTAACCTGCAGGCCTACGGAGATAGAGCGGAGGAATGGGCTGACTGAATTGCTTTACAGAGAGCCGGCATGGACTCGAAGGGCCGAATGGCCTCCTTCTGTGCTGTAATGACTCTATGAGAACCGTTATCAGCGTGGTTGTTGCAAATAAGGAACTGTTGAAAGGCCATTTAACCAGGTTTTAATTTATACTACTTAATCCTTGACATTCATTTGAGCGACTTGGGTTTGGAGATTTCACCCGTCCAATTTCAATATTGTTGACATTGTAAATATTAATCTCCAGTATTTTCGAGACTAGAGGTGAAGTTTACAGCGTTGTCGGCTAAGGAGTTGGTATTACACAACTGCTCTTTTTGATATATAATGATCTGAACTTAAGATTGAAGGGCATAATATCAAAGTTTTCAGATGACATGAAATTCGGAAATGTAGGAAACAGTGAGAAGGACGGTAGAGACTCGGGGAGGACGTAAACAGATTCGTAAAATGGTCAGATACTTGGCAGTTGAAATTTAAAACAGAGACGTGTGATGTGATGCATTTTAGAAGGAAGGATGAGGACAGGCAAGAGAAACTAAATGGGGTAAATTTAAAGGGATTGCAGGAATATAGAGACCTGGGTTTCACATACATATATAATTAAAAGTGGCAAGACAGGCTGTTCAGAAGATTGAAAAAGCAAACGGGATCCTGGGCTTTAGTTAATGAGGGATGGAGTACAATAGCAAGGCAATTATGCGAATCCTTGATAAATCACTGATACATTGTGGCAAATTCTGGCAACACACTTGAGGGAGACTGTGAATGTTTTGGAAAGGGGAAGCTGAGATTTAATGGTATGGTATCAGGGATGAGGGACTTCAGTGATGTGGAGATGCTGGAGAAACTGGGGTTGTTCTCCTTAGAGCAGAGAAGTTTAAGGGGAGATTGACCGGAATGGTACCAGGGATGAGGGACTTCAATGATGTGGAGAGTCTGGAGAAGCTGGGGTTTTTCTCCATAGAGCAGAGAATGTTAAGGGGAGATTGACCAGAATGGTACCAGGGATGAGGGACTTCAGAGGTGTGGAGAGGCTGGAGAAGCTGGGGTTGTTTTCCATAGAGCAGAGAAGGTTCAGGGGAGGTTGACCAGAATGGTATCAGGGATGAGGGACTTCAGTGATGTGGAGAGACTGGAGAAGCTGGGATTGATCTCCTTAGAGCAGAGAAGGTTAAGGGGAGATTGACCAGAATGGTATCAGGGATGAGGGACTTCAGTGATGTGGAGAGACTGGAGAAGCTGGGGTTGTTCTACTTAGAGCAGGGAAGGTTAAGAGGAGATTGACCAGAATGGTACCAGGGATGAGGGACGTCAGTGCAGTGGAGACACTGGGGAAGCTGGGGTTGTTCTCCTCAGAGTAGAGTAGGTTAAGGGAATGATGTTACAGAGGTGTTCACAGACTTGTAGGGTTTTGATAGAATAAATGAGTATAAACTCTTTCCAGTGGCAGAAGGCTTGGTAACCAGAGGACGCAGATTTAAGATATTTCTCAACAGGACCAGAGGAGAGACGAGAATACAACGAGGGAAAGGTGGCATACTGGTTTCATTACTGGACTAGCTAATCCAGTTAGAGCTGGACTAATGATCTGATGTTCATGAATTCAAATCTCACCACCGCAGCTGGGGAACTTAAATTCAGTTAAACAAATCATAAATAATTACTATTAGTGTTGGTGACCATGAAACTACCGCATTGTTGTAAAAACCCAACTGGTTCACTAATGTCCATTAGGGGAAGAAATCTGACGTCCGTACCTGGTTGGCCTATATGTGACTCCCGACCCACAGTAATGCAGTAGACTCTTAATTGTCCTCTGAAATGGGCCAGCAAGCCACTCAAGGACGATTATTGGATGGCCAATAAATGCCAGCATAGCCAACGATGCCCACATCCCGTGAATGAGTACAATAAAATAAGCAGATAGTTTGTTTGTAATCTGGAATGCAAAAGTTTTCTGGAAACAGCTTAAACAGTATTTTTCGTTGGGGAATTGGATATATACTTGGAAAGGGAAAAATACAGGGCTATGGTGAAAGAGCTGAGCAGTGGGAATTGTTGTTTTACCCCTTTCAAAGACCAGGCAAAGATCCGATTGGCTGAAAGGTCTCCTTCTGTGCTGTATAATTCTATAATTCTACGATTCTATGATTGACGGTTATTTCGCACTGCATCCACAAGTGGGCGATAGAGTGGAACTATTGCCACCTTGTGAGATGATTCGTGATGTAAATGCTCAATATCTGTGAGCTCATCAGTGGTTTTCTCAGGTGGATTTCGGTCTACTTGTTAAATTTCGGTGCCGCCCTGTTGTGTTTCAAGTTTCTCCAGTTTCTCACCGATCTCCACTCATGACCTGGCTGCGCTGACCTTGTCCATGAGACCCACTTCCTGCTTCCTCGACCCTATTTCCATCAAACTGCTGACCACCCAACTTCGTTTTCTGGCTCCCATGTTAGCTGACATTGTTAACGGTTCTCTCTCCTCAGGTACTGTCCCCCTGTGCTTCCAATCCGCCGTTATCACTCCTCTTCTAATTAAAAACAACCCTTGATCCCTCAATCCTTGCAAAGTACCGCCCCATCTCCAACCTCCTTTTCCTGTCCAAAGTGCTGGAAAGTGTTGTCGCCTCCCATATCCGTGGCCATCTTTCCTGCAATTGCACGTTTGAATCCCTCCCAAGGCTTCAGCCCTTACGCTGCACCGAAATGACTCTCATCAAAGTCACACATGACATCCTTTGTGACTGTGACAAAGTTAAGCAATCCCTCCTCATCCTTCTTGATTTGTCTGCTGCCTTTGACACGCTTGAACACTCCATCACCCACCAAGGACTCCATCTTCCAGCTGGATGGGACTGCACTCGCCTGGTTCCATTCTTATCAATCTAATCATAGCCAGAGAATCACCTGCAATGGCTTCTCTCTTCCCGCTCCCAGATCGTTACTTTTGGTTACACCCTAGGATCTAAGAGCATAAGAAATAAGAGCAATTGTAGCCGATTTGGCCATTCGAGCCTGCTCCGCCATTCAATAACATCATGGCTGATCTTGTACCTCGTTTTCATCTCCCCGTATCCCTTGATTCCCTTAATATCAAAAAGTCTATCGATCTCTGTCTTAAATATAGGTCGTTGGATTGTTCTCTCTACAAAGATGCGGCCGGACCTGCAGTGATTTCCAGCATTTTTTGTTTTTCATGCAGACCCCAGCATCTGCAACATTTGACCCCTTGTGACCCCACCTCATTGTTCTTTGATGTAATGTTTTCCTGACTGACCTGTTTGGACACCATCCACACCTTTGATTGCTGTGATTATCTCTCTGTCGAGGTGTGATAAAGGGCAGTTAGAAAGATTACCTGTAATCACATGGCAGTATTCTCTGACTATATATGCTGTGCCTATATGCATCTCTTCACTTCACCTGACGAAGGAGCAGCGCTCCAAATGCCTGTGATTTCAAGTAAAGCTGTTGGACTATAACCTGGTGTTGTGTGACTTCTCACATTTGTCCACCCCAGTCCAAAACCGGCATCTCCACAACTTAAATATACTCAAAGACTGAGCCTTCACAGTCATCTGGGGTAGAGAATTCCAAAGATTCACCACGCTCTGAGTGACGAAAGTTCTCCTCATCCCAGTCCTAAATGGCCGACCCCATAGTCTGAGACTGTGACCCTTGGTTCTAGACTTCCCATCCAGCTAAAAAGTCTTCTCTGCATCTACCTTGTCAAGCCCTTTAGAAATGTTATATGTTTCAATGAGATCCCCTCTCATTCTTCTAAACTCTAGGAAATATAAGCCTAGACTACTCAATCTCTCCTCATAGGACATTCCCCCCTTCCCAGGAACCAGTCTGCTGAACATTCGTTGCACTCCCTCTATAGCAGTATATCCTTCCTTAGGTAAGGAAACCAAAGCTGTACGCAATACTCTCACCATGGCACTATATAACTGCAGTAAGTTGTATATAATCTTATACTCAAATCCTCTTGTAATAAAGGTCATCATACTTTTTTCTTTCCTAATTGCTTGCTGTATCTGCCTGTTGACTTTCAGTGATTCGTGTACAAGGACACCCATGTCCCTCTCAACACCATTTCCCAATCTCTCACTATCTATCCTTGGCCCCATCCTGTTTCTGGTCTACATGTTGCCACTTGGGGGCATTATCCGAAAACACAGTGGCAGTTTCCACATGTACGCTGACAACACACAACTCTACCTCACCAGCAGCTCTCTCGACCTCTCCATGGTCTAAAAATTGTCAGGATACTTTTCCGACATACATTCCTGGATGAGAACATTTTTTTTTCCAATTAAATAATGGGAATACCAAAACCATTTATTTTGGTCCCTGCCACAATAACCGTTCCCTAGCCACTGACTCCACCCCTCTCCCTAACATCTGTCTGAGGCTGAATATTACACCAAAGTTGCAAGCAGTGTGGTTCATTCTCACTGGTGCAACACGAAGATAACTTTCAAAATTTAAGGCGGTTAAGAAGGCAAATGGTATGTTGGCCATCACAGCGAGAGGGTTTGAGTACAGGAACAAGGGTGTCTTGCTGCAGTTGTACAGGGCCTTGGAGAGACCACATCTTGAGTATTGTGGGCAGCTTTGGTCGCCTTATCTGAGGAAGGATATTCTTGCCATGGAAGGAGTTCAGAGAAGATTCACCAGGCTGATACCTGGGATGGTAGGAATGACGTATGAGGAGAGATTGGGTCGATTGAGCTTCTACTCGCTGGAGTTTAGAAGAATGAGAGGGGATCTCATTGAAACTTATAAAATACTGGCAGGACTGGACAGACTAGATGCAGGAAGGATGTTCCCGATGGCCCGGGAGTCCAGAACCAGGGGTCACAGTCTAAGGATAAGGGGTAGGCCTTTTAGGACAGAAATGAGGAGGAATTTCTTCACCCAGAGATTGGTGAACCTGTGGAATTATCTACCACAGAAGGCAGTAGAGGCCAATTCATTAAATATATTCAAGAAGCAGTTGGATATATTTCTTAAGGCTAAAGGGATCAAGAGTTATGGGGAGAAAGCAGTGACCGGGTACTGAACTTGGATGATCAGCCATGATCGCATTGAATGGCGGAGCAGGCTCGAGGGGCCGAATGGCCGACTCCTGCTCCTATCTTCTAAGTTTCTATGTTTCTATGTAAACGCCTTGTAATGCTTTTAATTCCTGTTGCCGCACTACCCCGGATTGCAAATGCAATGGCTTGACTTCAAGAAGGAACAAGCATGCTCGTGCTAAGTGAACGCTGTGGCTGTACAATTTCACACTCCTGAGTGCCCTTATCACAAGCTGGCCACTTCAGAAATGCTGCTGGTTTTCTCCTATAGTCAGATGCCACGTTCCTTGCTGCTTGTGTTAACATGTGTTAACATGGTCAAACAGTATTTTACTGCTACGGGTGGGGAACGAGATGTCTGTCATGTGTGCTTTCATTCAATGCTGTAATATCTATGGTGTAAACATTTTATATTTATCTTCTGTACTGTGCCAAATGCAGCTAAAGAGAAATATCCCAGATTTTCTGTCAGCGGCGAATGAACAGAGCCGGCCATTCATTACACTTAGACTTGCTCATAAAGCTCGTATGGGCTTTTGTACTGGGACTCTCGGCAATTAGAGCACCAAAAGCGTGTGTCGCCCTCTTCAGGGTAGCTGTGTGAACAGGGCAAGGAACCAATCAGTTTGAGGAACATATACAGGAACACGCAGAATCTAAACCAGGAAATGTAAGTTATAATATTTATTTCAATGCCAAATGATGCATAGAAAGGGAAATAAAAAGAGGGCAAGAATCATGGGATTAAGAGATAAATAAAAAGAGACAGAAAGAAAAAGTTTTTAAAAAATGAGCGAATGAGTCTCCACATTTGCGAAAGCTAATGTTCAGGGCTGGGTGGATAATTGACAGCAAATACCGCTGATAAGAATCCATTTATGCTGCACATGAGCCGCCTCCTGGCTCTCTTCATCCAACACAATCAGCATATCTTCTATTCCTTCATCTCATGTTTTTATCTAGCTTTCACCTAAATGCACCTATGATATTCGGCTCAACTAATCCTTGTAGTAGAGATTTTCACATTTTAAACACTCTTCGGATAAAAATGGTTTCCCTAAGTTCCCTATTGGATTTATTAGTGACTATCCTATATTAATGTCCCTTAGTTAGGTTCTCGCTCGCAAGTGGAAACATCTTCCTATATCTACCCAAACAAGCCCCTTCATAATTTTAAAATCTTCTATTAGGTCACCCATCAGTCTGCACTGTTCTAGAGAAAATTAAAAAAACCAGGCTGTTCAATTTTCCTGATAGGTATAACATTTCAGTTCTGGCATCATTCTAGTAAATCGTTTTTTGCACCTTCACCCGTGCCTCTATATCATTTTAAAAATATGGGAACCAGAGCTGTTTGAAGTCCTCCAAGTGTGGTCAAACCACATTTGTTTTTATACAAGTTTATCATAACATCTATGCTTTTCAATTCTATCACTCTATAAAAGAAACTCTATGTTATGTTTTCTTTTTATGCCCTTATTAGACTGCATCACTACTTTTGGTGATTTATGTATCTATATCCATAGATCACACTGCTCCGCCACCCTTTTTAAATACTTATTTTCGAAGGAGCATTGTTTACTATATTTCAGATTTTCATAAGTTCTGCAATTTTATGAAGTATGTCCCATATAACCAAGTGCAGGTTATTAAAATATATCAAAAGGAGCAGTGGTCCCAATAACGATCGCTGGGGAACACCACTGTATAATTCCCCTCAATCTGAAAAACAGCCTTTCACCACTACTCTCTGCATTCTATGCCTTAGCGAAAATTGTACTCATGATTTCACAGTCCCTTTAATCGGTGGGCTTTAATTTTGCTAACAAATCTATTGTCTAACACTTTGGCAAACGCCGTTTGAAAGTCCATATCCACAACTTCAACCGTTTTGCCCTCATCAACCCTCTTATTCATTCAAATAACTCGATCAAGTTAGTCAAACACGATTTGCCTTTAACAGCTCCATACTCAGTTTTATTTATTAGCCCGTACGTTTTCAAATGCCAATTAATTATGTCCCGGAATACTGCCTCTAAAAGTTTCCGCACCACCGGCGCTAGGCTAATGGACCTGTAGTACCCAGATTTATCCCACTACCCTTTTTGAACAAGGGTGTAACATTTGCAATCCTCCAGTTGGCTGGCACCACTCCCATATCCATTGAAACATTGTGGCCAGAGGATCCGCAATGTCCAACCCTACTTCCCTCAGTAACGTAGAATCTATCGCACCCGGTTTGGGCGACTTTTCTAAGGTGAGGACTAACAACCTTTCAAGTGCATTCTCTTTATCATTTGTGATCCTATCCAGTATCGCTACTGCCTCCTTCTTTATTGCTACGTTGGCATCATCCTATGCTCCAGTGAAGAAAGATGCAAAATGCTAATTTAGTACCTCAGCCATGTCCTCTGCTCAACAAATATATCTAATTTTTGGTCCGTAATCGTCCAAAACCTTAATTTGACTACCCTTTTACTATTTATGCATTTATAAAAGACTTTGAGATTACCTTTTATATTAGCATCTAATCTATTCTGATACTCTCTCTTTGACCCTCATTCTTTTTTCCAGACCTCTTCTGAACTTTCTATATTGAGTTCGTTTCTCTTCTGTATTATGAAACTGCTGATACACCTCATTTTTCTTTTAATTTTTACCTCTTTACCCTTAGTCATCCAGGAGCTCTAGCTTTAGATGCCCTTCCTTTTCCCCTGTATAAGAATGTGTCTACTTTGTAGACGAACCAGCTGCTCTTTGAAACCTCTCATTGTATAATTACTCTCTTGCCTACCACTAAAATTCCAATCCATCTGACTAAATTTAGCCCTCCTCCAGGTAATTATTTTGATGTTTGATTGTAGCTTGTCCTTTTTCCAGAACCGTTCTAAACCTCATAATATTATGATGAATGTTCTCAAAATGCTCCCCCATGGAAACCTGCTTCATTTGCCCCGCTTCATCCATCGGTTAGAACCCATGTGGTCGATTGCTTTCTGTTCAGAGCACTATTACTCTGGAAGGAGATATTGGTTCTGGAAGGCATGCAGCATACTTTCAGCAGGGCAGCATTATGAGGACAAGTTTCATAAACGTGTCATACATTCCCTTCGGCATTGAAGGATGAGGGCGATTTGAACTTAGTGTTTGAAAAAAGTTAAAAGGGTTTGATTGTGTATATGTGGTGCAGAAATCTGCTGCGACAATCAATAATATGGGGATATGATTCTAAAGTTAGCGGCAGGCCAATCAGGAGCATAATCAGGAAACACTTTTGCGCAGAAAGGGTCGTCGAAATGTCCCCCAAAAGGCTGTGGAGGCCAGGTCAAGCTGACCCTTCAGGAGTGAGGTAGATTTTTGGTAGGTAAGTTTATCAAAGTTAAAGAAAGATTAATGGCCCGGATTTGTGTGCACGCCATTCAAAATGCCCCACAAGTTACGTGTTTCCATGTGTGATGCGCACGTGTGATAACCGCGAACTTGTGATCTGTCAAATTTCAGCTCGACAGATCTTATGAATCGGCTGGAAATGGACATTTGCTGGTGCAGAGTTGGGCTATTTGACCAACTACTGCCCAGCGAATACCCAGCAAAACCCCTACACCTGATAAAAGCCGCCATAAGGCATTCGTTTACCAGCGTATGGGTTTAAATAAATGTTAAAATAAAATTTTTAAAATCATTCAAACATTCACTTACATTTAAAATGAGTTTAGGTTATTTTTCTCCTTTTTACAAATGTTTAGTTGTTTTTCAAAAAGTAAAAAATGTATTTTAAATGTTTCATTAAATGGTATGTTAATTAATTTTGAACCGAATAACATGTTTTCTTTACAAGTACTTCTAAAATTCCCTATTGAAAATTAGTAGTAAAGTTGCTTTTGCCATCCTTTCTTGCAATGCATTCCAGATAGTAGTAATACATTTGATAAAATCCTGCTCATTGTCCGCTCCTTTTTTTTTTCGAAATATATTAAATGGTAAATTAATAAATGGTAAGTAATACAAATTCAAGAGCAAATGAATAAAAGATAAAATACATTGTACGATACATTATTAATCTTGGCAACAGGGCTTACATTAAATAAACTGAGTAACTGAGTATTACTGGCAATTACACTTATTGAAACAGGCAACAATAGTAAATGTCCTCACTGGGCTGACACATCAGATTCCTGTCATAGGCACTTAGAAGATGCTGATTCCGGCATTGTTAATTTTAACCTGTTTCCTGTGGAGAATAACTGAAAGATTCCGCAACATCCTCAATTGAAGGAGGGGCAGTTTTATGGCAACTGCACAGTGCAGAGTGGTCCCGATAAATTAGGGAAGTGAAGCTTCTGGTCTCGGATCTTCTGCAAGGCCGCATGAAAGATTTTTGAATCGTCTTTCTACCCGTTGTGTTCATTGTAGATAGGGCAGTATCGGAGTAGCTGTGCATCTGTAATAGAGCTACCCTCTAATCAATTAGAGACAAAAATACATAAATCAGTTTCTCAGAGACAGTGGCCTAGAAATTAGGTTTGCCTCCGCCAGGGCTGTTGCGCCCGAAATTTTGCGCCCGCGATAATTGCCGCTGCGCCCGCCAAAAATTCAGCTGCCCCGTGCCCAGACGGCTGCGGGCGCTAATAGAGGGTTTCAGCGCCTCGCTATGGGCGCTGAATGCAGGTTTGCGGCGCTAATCCCCCGCTGCGGCACCCAATGCGGTGCGGCAGGCTGGGGTACTGCAGGCCTCCTCCTTCTGTTAAGGAGGAGCTGCCTGCAGCCGACCGCTGACCGGTCGATTCGCCCGACAAATGAGCCCGGCACCTCGGAGAAGTGCCGGGCTCGCGGGCCACACACATCAGTGCCGCGGGAGGGTGGTGGAGGAGTCCGGGGAGGGAGGTGCGGGCAGGCGGCCGCCGGGAAAGCGGCCGGCCACCGCTCCACCTTAATGCGCCGCCGCTACGTGCTGCAACATCCCGTTGAACAATCGTTGGTTGCAGCTGCCACGGGCGAGGCGGCCGCAACTGAATTTGGGCGTCCGGCCGCGTTACCACGGCAACCGGGACGCTACGCACACCGATGACATCATCGGTGCCGGCGCAGCGCTACCGGCTAACGCCGATGGTAGGGCCCAACGCAATTTCGATCACGGCTATAATTCTGGCGCAAGGCCCTCTAACGCCTCCAATTGGGCGCTAACCCCACCGAATTTCTTGGCCAGTGTTTTTAGATCTCAATCATTCTGTGTTAATTAACTAGTTCATTTATGCTTGTATGTAAGCCTACATAAATCTCTCTCTCGCTCCTTCTGTCTCTCTCTGTATATAGACATAGTAAGTAGTATTTACAGCAAGTAAACAGACCATTCGTCCCAACAGGTCTATACAGCCGTTTATGCTCTTTATCTATTCCAAACAACTTTTCCTTCTATTCCTTTCTGATTCAGGTGTTTATCCAGCTTCCCC
The DNA here is from genome assembly GCF_052327205.1 of Somniosus microcephalus. Taxonomy (NCBI): domain Eukaryota; kingdom Metazoa; phylum Chordata; class Chondrichthyes; order Squaliformes; family Somniosidae; genus Somniosus; species Somniosus microcephalus. The sequence continues at coordinate 25,097,874 of NW_028225187.1, read as the reverse complement.
TTAAACGCACCAATGCTGGTCGCCTCAATTGCTCCTAGTGGTAGCGAGTTCCACATGCTAATCTCAATCTGGGTAAATAACTTTCTCCTGAATTTTCGATTTGATTTATTAGTGCCGATCTTATATTTCTGACACCTCATTATGGTCTCCCCTGCAAGTCGAAATATATTCTCTACATCTACAAGCTCAATCGCTTTCATAACCTTAAAGAGCACTAGCAGGTCAACACTTAGTGACCTCTGTTCTATAGAAATTTACCACAGCCAGTTCAATCTTTCCTGCAGGGTTCCCCATTCATTTCTGGTATCTTCCATGTAAATCTTTCTTGCATCTGCTCCACGGCATCTATCTCCTTTTTTTTATAATATTGAGACCAGAGCTGTTCACAATACTCCAAACGTGGTCTACCCAACGTCCTGTACAAGTTGAACATAACTTCTCTGCTGTTAAAATATATCCCATGAGAAATGAACCCCAGTGATTTGTTTGCTTTATTTGGCATTATTGAGATGTGCCGCTACTTTTTGGTGAGATGTGTAACTGTACCCCCAGACCCCTCTGCATCCTAACCCATTTAGACACTTATTTTCCAAGGAATATGCCTCCCATTCTTATTCTTCCTACCAAAAAGTACCATTATAGATATATACATATATACCGGGAGAAAGATCTCTACCACAATGAGCATTGAGTCTCTCAAAAGACCAAAAATGCTTTAAATTAACTGAATTGTCTGATGCCATTCTTGGAACAATGTAATGGATCATTAGCAGAACTGAGAGATGTGTAAAATGGCGTGTTAAATATATAATATGGGTGTCGCACATCTACCCCACTGACTGTAGAAATATTGCAATACATGAAGCTAACTGCTAGAAAAACAGCACCATTACTAATGTAGTGATTTAATTTATTGTTCAACTAAAAGCCAAACAGGTTGTTTGTTTTTTGACAAATAGATTTAATTTAAAAATGTGCACATAACACATGACAACATCAATTGTACCATTGATAGAATCTAGAGTGGAATTCAAAATTCTGGGCGTGACTATAAAAGTATTCTATTTTTTCAATTAGTGTGTTCTGTCCTTTATCATTGAAGCAAGACAATCAACGTGAAAATTAATTTTAGGAGGCACTGGTATGGTGCTTGTGATTGCCGCAAATACACGCAACACAACTACATGTTTATTTATATGCCTCATGTACATCTCAGATTCATGCTCAGAGAGAGTGTCTGGTAACTTTATGTACTGACAAGTGAGAGATGTTTTTTTCTTCCCAGTAACAGCTTGACTAATTTAGCACCGTGCTCCAATTGGTCACTTCAGTTTTCTTGATATCTGTGCTGTATTATACGATCCTGCAGCAACTGACGGGGCGTATCACTTATCTCCAGCAATCAGTTAGACAAGTAAGAGGTGGAAATAACAAACTCGTCTATTTCAAGAATCCGAAGAGAGTGTGCGATTCTGATTGGAAGATGTTTACACTCTTAATTGTACTTGGGATCGGTGAGTTTGTGTCTCGGGTCTGACAACTTTAACTCCCAGAGAGACGGGAAGCAGATTCATGGAGTTTCACAATTAGCCACTGAGAGTGTTGCAGATCTGGTTTTCACTGTCGACTCCAATCGTTTCACTAGTCGGACAGAATGAAGCTCTCCTTCGCAACACCAGCTGAATTCTTATTGATTAGTGATGTTTGCTGACACTAAGCTGCTTAAAAAATTGTGAAGTTCAAAAGTGACTCCCGCTGTTACACTGCTTCCCATCCCTACCGTGCTGATGGCCGGAATTCTGTCATGGCCATGTCATGCCCAGTTGACTATCACCCTATACATCGAAACTAAGGAGAAACTGCAGCACGGGCAGTTTAAGATAAATAGCAGAGGAACCAAAGTGGGAGATGCGAATTTGTTCTAATGCAGCAAGTTGTTATTTTCTGGGCTGCTCTACTTCAAAATGTAGTCGTAGCAGATTGAATGGCAAGTCTTGAAAGAGAATTTGAAGTATACATGTAAAATGAAAAAAAAAATGCAGGGATATGGGGAAAGAACAGGGATTAGCTTTAATTGGATAGCTCTTTCAAAGAGCCGTCACAGGCATGGTGGGCCGAATGGCTGTGTACCATTTTAAAATTCTATGATACTGATTCTACGATTCCATAACAAGTTAGGACGTGACAACATCCAGGCTTCGAGAATTATTGTCCTTTGCCTGGAGATCACTAAGCTCCTCATGTGCAAAGTTTTTCATTTGCTGCATTGTGTATTTCCTTTTAGTTCTTCTCCATCAGATGGTCGGAAAGGCGATAGAATGTGAGTATGTTACATTAAAATTAATGCACAATTTATTAACATAAAACTGAGTGCAACAGTGCGTGACTAATACATGTAAATTGATAATCGGGTTAGCTGTAGACCTCTAGGGTGCATTAAGCTATCACCAAAATTGTCATGTATTCATTCACGGGATGTGGGCGTCGCTGGCAATGCCAGCATTTATTGCCCATCCCTAATTGCCCTTGAGTATCATATAGGCCAGACCAGGTATGGACGGCAGATTTCCTCCACTAAAGGATATTAATGAACTACATGGGCTTATATGACAATCCCGTAGTTACATAATCAACATTAACGATATAAACGTTTTATTCCGGATATTTTAACTTTACTGATTTCAAATTCCCCAGCTTCCAAGGTCGCATTTGCACTCCTGACCCCTGATTATCAATCCAGGCCTCTGGATTACTAGCCCAGTAAGATTAACACTATGCTACCGTTGCCGCAATGGGACATTACAGTACAGATTCTTAAATTGATAATATAAGCAAATAATATAGCGTTTTTCTCGAGTGGTAATCTCCACTTTCCCACATGTTAAATTTGTTTTTTGTAACACAGACTTTTCTTTCCAAACAGTGTTTAATTTGGCTTCCTGTATTCATTCTTTTTTGTGTGGGCGTCACTGCCAAGGTGAGCATTTATTGCCCATCATTAATTGCCCTTGAAAAGATGGTGGTGAGCTGCCTTCTTGAACAGCTGCAGTCCGTGTGCTGAAGGTATTCCCATAGTGCTTTTAGGTAGGCAGTTCAGGACTTTGACCCAGCAATTTTAAGGGAATAAGGAGATTGATGGGGTGCCAATGAAGCAGGCTGCTTTGTCCTGGATGGTGTCGAGCTTCTTGAATGTTTTTGGAGCTGCACTCATCCAGGCAAGTGAAGAGTCTTCCATCACATTCCAGACTGTTGCCTTGTGGATGGTGGAAAGGCTTTGGGTAGTCAGGAGGTGAGACACTCGCTGCAGAATACCCAGCCTCTCACCTGCTCTTGTTGCCACAGTATTTATGTGGCTGGTCCAGTTAAGTGTCTGCTCAATCGTGACCCCCAGGTTGTTGATGTTGGATGATATGGCAATGGTAATCCCATTGAATTTCAAGGAGAGTGTAATGATCAATAACATGTCATTCTATCGTGGACATTAGGTGGAGCCGTGGAGCTGTGTAGAGCTGTATATTGCTGTATGTCTATATATATATATATGACTATATTACCCAACAGGCACGAGGCTACCCACAAGGCAATAGTCAAAATGGAAACCTCCAGAATGATGCTGCAGAAGTTCTCATGTACTGAAGTCCTCATATACTAAATAAAGTGACTAGCTTAGAAGCTAGCTGTGTTCATAATAAGAATGTCTAGTTATTAATGAACATAATATGGTACCAGAAGTGGCAAATATCTGCTAAAAAATTGTGAGAAGTGACATGGAGAATTTGAAGCCACGAGAGCGTTTGAAAATCATGGGAAATGTCGACTACAATTGGCGGATTTTTAAACAACAATTAGAACTCTACATTGCTGTCTTTGGGTTCGGTACGAAGTCAGACGCAAGGAAAGTAGCATTGCTGCTCACGGTTGCAGGCCCACAGGCGATAGAGGTATTTAATACATTTGTATTTAATCCAGAGGAGAACAGAGAAAAATTAGATGATGTGCTAAAGAAATTTGAGGCACATTGTTCTCCCAAAAAGAATGAGACCTATGAAAGATACGTGTTCTGTTCAAGGTCACAGCGGCAAAATGAGACTTTTGATAGCTTTGTGACCGATCTGAAACTGAAAGCACAGACATGTACTTTCTCTGAGCTGAAAGCATCCATGATTCGTGACCAGATTGTGTTTGGTATTCATGATAAAAAAGTCAGGGAACTACTGTTGAGAGAAACTGAACTAACATTGGAAAATGCTGTGAAAATATGCCAAGCCAGTGAGCTAGCTCAAAAGCACGCGAAGACTTTCAGTGAAATCAATAATGATGCGATTGTAGTAAGTGCTGCTGTCGGTGCTGTGTCCTACAAAGGGAGGAAACATGGGCAGAACAGAAATGAAAAGCAATCGGAGGAAGGAATTTTTAATTGTAAACACTGTGGTTACAAATACCAGTCAAAACAATCCCCAGCGTTTGGAAAAATATACACAAAATGTCATGGAATGAATCACTTTGCCAAACAATGCTTTTCAAAAGTAAAAACAAAGAAAGGGCAACAAGTCAATATATTGAGGACACTGATTTAAGTGAGACATTTTTTGTACGAATGGTGTCATGTGACACTGTCAAAAATGATACTGAAAATGTGCAGCCCTCAGATATGGACAATGCTAATAATAAAATTAATGCAGTAAAAGAGGACAAATGGATGATCCCACTGCAGATAAATGGAGCATTAGTTACATTGCAACTGGACACTGGGGCAAAAGAATACTTACTCAGTATGAGTGACATTAAAAATGTGAAAGAAAAGCCCAAAATACTGAAAAAGTCAGTACAACTGAAGAACTATAATGGACAGAAAATTGATAGCTTATGTGTATGCAGACTTAAAGTGACAGTCAAAGACAAAGTGCATCATCTCATGTTTTCTGTTGTGGCTGAAGGACTTGATTCACTACTAGGTGACAAAGCTTGTGCGTCTACTATATAAACTGTGCCATAAACAGACCAGATGACTCAGTGGATTCTGTAGTAAATATTTTCCAGGATGTGTTCAAAGGCTTTGGAGTTCTACCATTCACTTACAAGATCCAGCTGAAGGAGGATGCTCAGCCATTGGTACATGCTCCACGGAGAGTTCCAGCACCCCTGCGTGACCGGCTCAAGAAAGAACTGGACAGAATGACCACACTGGGAGTAATCAGGAAAGTCGAAGAGCCAACAGACTGGGTTAACTCCATGGTATGTGTAAAGAAAAAGAGCAATGATCTAAGAATATGCATGGATCCAAAGGACTTAAATGCAAACATAAAACGTGAACACTACCAGATTCCCAAGCGAGAAGAAATCACCAGTGAAATGTCAGGTGCCAGATACATTACAAAGCTCGATGCCTCACAAGGATTTTGGCAACTAAAACTGGATGAAGAGAGCACCAAATACTGTACCTTCAACACACCATTTGGCAGGTATTGTTTCCTCAGAATGCCTTTCGGGATAATATCTGCATCTGAAATCTTTCATAGAGCGAAATTGAAGGTCTGGAAGGAGTCCGGGTCTATGTTGATGACATCATCATCTGGGGCTCCACACTGAAAACACAAGAGACTATCCAAGAGAAGATTGATGACAATATAGCAACTGAATCTTTTCAATCACCACCAGAACAATCTCATGAAGACACATCAGACTTACCCGTGCTGAGAAGACCCACACATGTAGTAAAAAAGCCTGATAGACTTACTCTTTGAGTAACAAGAAAAACTATATTGAAAATGTATTGACTGTTGTGAAAATGTTTATGTTTATAGAGCACTAACAAAAGTGTTACTGATATCATCTTTATCGTTTTTCTTGAAAGTTGATTGAAATTGATTTTGTTTAACCTCAAAGAAAGGGGGATCTAATGATCAATAACATGTCATTCTATAGTGGACACTAGGTGGAGTTGTAGAGCTGTGTAGAGCTGTATATTGCTGTATGTCTATATATATATATGACTACAATACCCACGAGGCACTAGGCTACTCACAAGGCAGTAGTCAAGATGGAAACCTCTAGAATGATTCTGTAGAAGTCCTCATGTACTGAAGTCCTCATATACTAAATAAAGTGACTAGCTTAGAGGCTAGCTGTGTTCATAATAAGAATGTCTAGTTATTAATGAACATAACAGAGAGGTGGTTAGACTTTGGCTTAGTGGAGATAGTCATTGCCTGACAATTCTGTGGCGTGAATGTTACCTGCCACTTTTCCCCCAATCCTAAATGTTGGTTAGGTCTTTCTGCATGAGGGCTTGGACTACTTTATATTCTATGTGTTACTGTTACCTCCATAACAGACATTAAAACTTGCACATCACATACGACAGTATTTTCATTACATCACGGATGGCTTTTCTGGTAAAGAACACATTGGACTTGCTTTATTACAATAAGATAAAGAAAGAAAACTCGGCTGCCCGTACCCTAACTTGCACCAAGTCCCGTTCGCCCAACTTCCCTTTGCTCGCTGCCCATCACTGGCTCCTGGTTAAGCAATGCCTCGATATCAAAATTCTCATCCTTGTTTCCAAATCCCTCCATGGCCCCGCCCCTCCCTATCTCTCTAATCTCCTTCAGCCCCACAGCCCCGCAAGATATAGGTGTTCCACTGATTTTGCCCTCTTCAGCATCCCTGATTATAATCGCATAATCATCGGTGGTTGTGCCTTCAGCTACCTAGGCCCTATGCTCAGGAATTCCCTCCCTAAACCACTCCATCTCTCTACCTCTTTTTCCTCCATTAAGACGCACTTAAATCCTACCACGTTGCCCATACTTTTAGGCATCTGGCCTAATTTCTCCTTATGTGGTTCGGTGTCAATTTTTTGGGTATTATAGTACACCTGTGACGCGCCTTGGGACTTTTTACTATGTTAAAGGTGCTATATAAATACAAGTTGCTGTTGTTCTTTTTGTAGATTCCTTAAACTATTTCCCTTGATATACTGTTCTGCTTGTGCATTCCACAGATGATTTACTGAAGCCTACATTATATCTGAATCCACCCTTCCGAGCTTTCCTAAAGGGAGATAAATTAACCTTGAATTGTCGATGTCAGTGTCCCCTCGACAGGAACCATTATTACAGAGGACCAGTTAGGATCAACTACACGGATACTAAAGAGGGAATGTGTGAGACCTCTCTTGATTTGAAGGCAGATCAAGGCAATGAAGGGAATTATACATGCAGCTGTCTCACACAGTATGGATCATGGAGAAAATCAAATCGCAGCGACCCTGTTCAGATAATTATTCTAGGTATGTCACCAGAACTCATTGTGCCAATGGGATTACTTGAATTCGGGGTGCTCATTCAGCCATCAAGGTTTCAAACGGGTATGTGAAACTCAAGCAAACTTTTCTCATCTCTGCTGCTTAAAGCGAAACGCAAGGACACTTGGGTTAAGTTATATCAGTGTTTGGATGGGGATATGCAAAGCAACCCATGATACATCGATATGACTTTCACGGTGTAAGTCAGCGTATAGTTCAGTTTAAACTGCAGTTTAAAGTGAAGAATGGTTTGTAGTGTTTTTGGAGGAGAGAAGTTGCTGATCTTAGAAAGATTCAGCAGTAATTGTTACATATTTCTAACATTGTGAGAATGCACATCAGCCATCAGAAAAATCCGGTTTGCAGTAAGGACCCCTCCTGGCAGATAGAATGCTGCTCGAAGTCAGGGGAATCCTTCAATATAATTCCGCTCTCACTGGATACGGTGAGCACCTCTCACTGTGATGATCTTTATAAGCATTTTGTTGTTTTACGATATAAATATAAAGAGGTGAGGAGCACTGAATGCAAATTAGTACAATTAATGGTCTTAGCTCTGAAAGTGAAGAAATAGCATCGGTTTGGGTTGAGCTAAGCAATAGTACAGGGCAGAAAACATTGGTGGGAATTGTTTATAGGCCCGCAGACAGTAGTTATAATGTAGGGCAGAGTATTAATCAGGAAATTTGTAGTGCATGTAAAAAGGGTGATACAGTAATCATGGGAGACTTTAATCTACATATACACTGGGCAAACCAATTGTGCAGTAATACTGTGGAGGACGAATTCATGGACTGTATGGAAGATAGTTTTCTGGATGCGTATGTTGAGGAATCAACTAGGGAACAGGCTACTTTAGATCTAGTATTGTGCAACGGAAAGGCTTAATTAATAACCTTGTACTAAAGGGGCCTTTATGGAAGAGTAACCATAATATGATAGAATTTTATATTGAGTTTGAAAGTGACTTAGTTAAATCCGAAACTACAGTCTTAAATCTAAACAAAGCATACATAGGTATGAGGTGTGAGTTCGCTAAGGTAGATTGGATAACTACATTAAAATGAAAGACTGTGGACAAGTAATGGCTAGCATTTGAAGAATTAATACATAATTTACAACAAATATACATTCCTTTAAGGCACAAAAACCCCAGAGGAAAAGTGATGCAACCGTGGATAACAAGAGAAGTTAAAGATAGTATTAGATCAAATGAAGAGGCTTGTAATGCTAACAAAAAGAGTCGTAAGCTTGTGGATTGGGAGGAATTTAGAATTCAGTCAAGGAGGAACAAGAAGTTGATAAAGATAGTGAAAATAGAATATGAGAGAAAACTAGCGAGAGACATAAAACAGACTGTAAAAGCTTCTAGATGTATGTAAAAAGCAAGGGATTAGCGAAAGTAAACGTTTGTCCCTTACAGGCTGAGACAGGATAAATTATAATGGGGAATACAGAAATGGCAGAGAAATTAAACAAGTACATTGTGTCTGACTTCACGGAAGACGCACAAAACTTTCAAGAAATAGTGGACAACCAAGGGTCTAGCGAGAATGAGGATCTGAAAAACATTAGTACTAGTAAAATAGTAGGACTGGAGAAATTAATGGGACTGAAAGTCAATAAATCCCATGGACCTGATGGCCTACATCCTAGGGCTTTGAACGAGTTGGCTATAGAGATAGAGGATGCATTGATTGCCATTTTCCAAAATTCCATGTATTCTAGAATGGTTCCCGCAGATTGGATGGTAGCAAATGTAAGCTCAGTATTTAAGAAAGGAGGTAAAGTAGAAAACGGGGAACAACAGATTAGTTAGCCTGACATCAGTAGTAGGGAAAATGCTAGAATTTATTATTAAGGACGTGGTAACAGGGCACTTAGAAAATCATATGATTGGGCAGAGTTAACACGGATTTTTGAAAGCAAACTCGATTTTGACGAATATGTTAGTGATCTTTGAGGTTGTAAGGAGCAGAATAGATAAGTGGGAACCAGTAGATGTGGTGCATTTGGATTTTAAGAAGCATTCGAAAAGGTGCCATACAAGAGGTTATTAACATAATTTGAGCTCATAGGATTGTGGGTGCCACCTGAGCATGGATGGAGGATTGGTTAACGTTCAGAAAGCAGAGACTCGGAATAAAGGTGTCATTTTCAGGTTTGGCAGGCTGTAACTAGTGGGGTACTGCAAGACTGTTGACAATCTACATCAATGATTTGTATAAGGGGACCAAATGTAATATATCCAAGTTTGCTGATGATACAAAGCTGGGTGGGAATGTAAGTTGAGAAGAGGATGAAAGGAGGCTTCAAGGGAATATAGGCAGGCTAAATGAGTGGGCAAGGCCATGGCAAAGGGATTTTATAACGTGGAGAAATGTGAAGTTATCCAGTTTGGTAGGAAAAACAGAAAAGCAGAGTATTTTATAAATGGTAGGTTATTCGGAAATGTTGATGTTCAGGGGGGCTTAGGTTTCATTGTACACGAATCACTGAAAGTTAACATGTAGGTACATCAAGCAATTAGGAAAGCAAATGGTATGTTGGCCTTTATTACAAGAGGATTTGAGTATAAAAGTAAAGATGTCTTACTGCAATTATGTAGAATACACCTGGAGTATTGTGTACCGTTTTGGTGTCCATACCTAAGGAAGGATATACTTGCTATAGAGGGAGTGCAAAGGATGTTCACCAGACTGGTTCCTGGGATGGGGGGATGCTACTATGAGGACAGTTTGAGTAGACAAGGAAATCTCATTGAAACATTTAACAACCTTACAGGGCTTGACAGGGTAGATGCTGAGAGGCTGTTTCCCCCTGGCTGGGGAGGTTAGAACCAGGGGTCACAGTATCAGAATCTGGTGCTGGCCATTTAGGACTGAGATAGAAGAAATGTATTCACTCAGATGGTGGTGAATCTTTTGAATTTTCTGCCACTAATTGCTGTGGAGGCTCAGTCTTTGAGTATATTCAAGATGGAGATCGATAGATTTTGGAATATTAATGGAATCAAGGGATATGGGGATAGTTCGTGGAAGTGGAGATGAGGTAGATGATCTTATTGAATGGATGAACAGGCTCGACGGACCAAGTGGCCTACTCCTGCTCCTAATCCTTATGCTCTTATGTTCAATGGGTGTAAGGAGAAGGAATCGCCTTGGAAACAATGGAGACATATCAGTTTGTGAATTCTATGAGAAGCTCTCTGAATATAGAGAAGGGATGCACTGTACATATCGGAGGTAAATAAAGGCAGAGAAGCAAAGGGATCTCGGAGTCCAAAAACAAAAATCACTGAAATATCGACACAGGTTAACAATGCAATAAGAAAAGCAAACAAAGCACTAAGGGTTATTTATTTAGAGATAGAATTGAAAAGTTGTGAAGGTATGCTAAACTTGTATGGAACCTTAGTTAGACCACACTAAGAGTACTGCTCACTGTTCTGATCGCCATGTTATGAAAACATAGAGAGGCATTTGAGATGGTGCAGAGAGGATTTAAGTGGATGATACCAGAAATACGAGGGTATATCTATCGAGAAAGGCTGGTTATCTTTTCTCTTGGAAAGAGAAGGCTGAAGGGTGCACTCATCGAGGTCTTCAAATTCATGAAGGGTTTTGAGAGAGTAGATATACAGAGAGTTATCCACATTTGGGGAAGAGCAAAACTAGAAGGCATCAATATAAGATAGTCACCAAAAAATCAAATAGGATAATCAGAAGAAACTTCTTTACCCAGAGATTGTTGAGAATGTGGAAATCGCAACCACAGGGAGTGGTTGAAGTGAAGAGTAAAGATCCAGGTAAAGGGCGGTTACATAAGCATATCATATTCTTCTTAGGCAGTCCGTCGGAAACGAGAATGGCTTGCTTCCACTCTAATAATGAATTTTCAGTGACTGCTGAGTCCAATGCATGACCTACAGTCCCTGTCACAGGAGGGGCAGACAGTGGTTGAAGGGGCAGGTGGGTGGGGTGCTTGGGCTGATGTGCGCTCCTTCCGCTGTAAGCGCTTGGCTTCCGATTGCTCCCGGCAAAGAGACTCAAGGCATTCGGCGCCATCCCGGATACTTCTCCTCTACTTTGTGCGGTCTTGGGCCAGGGATTCCCAGGTGTCGGTGGGGATGTTGCACTTTTCCAAGGAGGCTTTGAGGGTGTCCTTGGCGTGCTTCTTCTGCCCACCTGGAGCTCTCTTGTTGTGTCGGGGCTCCGAGTAGAGCGTGGGTTTTGGGAGTTTCGTATTGGGCATGGGGACAATGTGGCCCGTCCATCGGAACTGATAGAGCATGGTCAAACCTTCGATGCTGGGGCTGTTCGCCTTTGCGAGATCACTGACATTGGTGCACCTATCCTACCAATGGATTTGCAGGATCTTGCGGAGGCAGTGTCACATAAGCATATGAGTGAAAAGGGAATAGAGGTTTAAGCTGATACAGCTGGATGAAGAAAGATGGGAAAAGACTCGAGTGGAGCATAAACGCTGGTCTGGACTGGTTGACCTGTTTCTCTGTTGTATATACTATGTAACCCTATGTAAAATGACGCACTGAAGTGTGTAGGTGTGACGTGAAGCAGATAGAGAAATTTTGGTGTCAGCATTGAAGGGGCAGTTATAATGTTGAGCCAAAGGAAGTTCAGGACTGTGCAGGCAGAAAGAAGAATTGCAATAAGCGTGTACACAATGTTCATTCTTAAAAGAAGAAACATAAATTACAAGGCGCAATACCAGCATAACAGAAAGAAGAGACATATTCTGATTCGTCTCGTTTGCCATCCTTGAAGTACTTAAAAAAATATGGCTTATGCGGAACCAAAGCCATAGATTACATAGAAACATAGAAACTTAGAAGATAGGAGCAGGAGTAGGCCATTCCACCCCTCGAGCCTGCTCCGCCATTCAATGAGATCATGGCTGATCATCCAAATTCAGTACCTTGTCCCTGCTTCTCCCCATATCCCTTGATCCCTATAGCCTTAAAAAATATATCTAACTCCTTCTTGAATATATTTAATGAATTGACCTCCACTGCCCTCTGTGGTAGAGAATTCCACAGGTTCACCACTCTCTGGGTGAAGAAATTCCTCCTCATCTCAGTCCTAAATGGCTTACCCCCTATCTTTAGCCTGTGACCCCTGGTTCATGACTCCCCCGCCACCGGGAACATCCTTCCTGCATCCAATCTGTCTAGTTCTGTTAGAATTTTATAAGTTTCAATAAGAACCCCTCCTCATTCTTCTAAACGCCAGCGAGTATAAGCCCAATCGACACATTCACTATGGAGAGCGACGATGTTGACATAGCAATAGGGCGGGGGGACTGTGATATGCTCGAGCACATTAACATCGAGAGGGAGGAGGTATTGGCGGTTTTAGCAGGCCTAAAAATGGATAAATCCCCAGGCCAGGACGAAATGTATCCCAGGCTGCTGTGTGAGGCAAAGGAAGAGATTGCGGGGGCTCTAACACACATATTCAGAACCTCTCTGGCCACAGGGGATGTGCCAGAGGACTGGAGAACCGCTAATGTAGTTCCATTATTCAAGAAGGGGAGTAGGGAAAAACCGGGGAACTACAGGCCAGTGAGCCTAACATCAGTGGTGGGAAAAGTATTGGAAAAAATTCTGAGGGACAAAATCAGTCTCCACTTGGAGAGGCAAGGATTAATCAGGGATAGTCAACATGGCTTTGTCAAGGGAAGATCATGTCTGACTAATTTGATTGAATTTCTTGAGGGGGTGACTAGGTGTGTGGATGAGGGTAACGCAGTGGATGTGGTATACATGGATTTCAGTAAGGCCTTCGATAAAGTCCCGCACAGGAGACTGGTCAAGAAGGTAAGAGCCCATGGAATCCAGGGTGCCTTGGCACGTTGGATACAAAACTGGCTTAGTGGCAGAAGGCAGAGGGTGATGGTCGAAGGTTGTTTTTGTGACTGGAAGCCTGTGGCCAGTGGGGTACCTCAGGGATCGGTGCTGGGTCCCTTGCTGTTTGTGGTCTATATTAATGACTTGGATATGAATGTAAAAGGTATGATCAGTAAGTTCGCGGATGATACAAAAATTGGTAGGGTGGTAAATAGCGAGGAGGGTAGTCTCAGTCTGCAGGACGATATCGATGAGTTGGTCAGATGGGCGGAACAGTGGCAAATGGAATTTAACCCGGAAAAGTGCGAGGTGATGCACTTTGGGGGGACTAACAAGGCAAGGGAATACACAATGAATGGTAAGACCCTAGGCAAGACGGAGGGTCAGAGGGATCTGGGTGTGCAAGTACACAGATCCCTGAAGGCGGCAGAACAGGTGGATAAGGTGGTAAAAAAGGCATATGGGATACTTGCCTTCATTAGCCGAGGCATAGAATATAAGAGCAAGGAGGTTATGATGGAGCTGTATAAAACACTGGTTAGGCCACAGCTGGAATACTGTGTGCAGTTCTGGTCGCCACACTACAGGAAGGATGTGATAGCTTTGGAGAGGGTGCAGAGGAGATTCACCAGGATGCTACCAGGGCTGGAACGCTTCAGCTATGAAGAGAGATTGGGCAGATTGGGTTTGTTTTCCTTGGAGCAGAGGATGCTGAGGGGGGACATGATTGAGGTGTACAAAATTATGAGGGGCATAGATAGGATGGATACTAAGTAGCTTTTTCCCTTAGTAGAAGGGTCAATAACTAGGGGGCACAGATTCAAGGTAAAGGGCGGGAGGTTTAGAGGGGATTTGAGAAAGAACTTTTTCACCCAGAGGGTGGTTGGAGTCTGGAACTCACTGCCCAGAAGGGTTGTGGAGGCTGGAACCCTCACAACATTCAAGACGCATTTGGATGAGCACTTGAAATGCCATAGCATACAAGGCTACGGACCAAATGCTGGAATATGGGATTAGATTAGACAGGGCGTGATGGCTGGCGTGGACACGATGGGCCAAAGGGCCTCTCTCCGTGCTGTATAACTCTATGACTCTATGACAATCACTTTTCATGCGTCATTCCTGCCATCCCAGGTATCAGTCTGGTGACTCTTCGCTGCACTCCCTCCATGGCAAGAAAATCCTTCCTCAGTTAAGGCGACCAAAACTGCACACAATACTCAAGATGTGGTCTCACTAAGGCCCTGTACAACTGCAGCAAGACATCCTTGTTCCTGTACTCGAATCTTCTCGCTACGAAGTCCAACATACCATTTGCCTTCTTAACCGCCTGCTGCACCTGCATGCTTAGCTTCAACGACTGGTGCTCAAGGACACCCAGGTCTCGTTGCACTTCCCCTTCTCCCAATCTACTGCCTTTCAGATAATAATCTGCCTTCCTGTTTTTGCCACCAATGTGGATAACCTCACATTTATCCACATTATACTGCAGCTGCCGTACATCTGCCCAATCACCCAACCTGTCCAATTGTATTTGAATTGGCAGTCTCAATGTATTGTTTAGTCGAATTGTGCTGCATGATTTAATTTAAGGTTTTTGAACCTTTTATATGCCTTTTACAATTAATTATGTTACAGAAACACTTCCAGTGCCAACTATCTCCATGTCCCCAGTGTCCCGTGCATTTTCAAATGGAGAAAATGTTCAATTAACCTGCCAAGGTGACACACGCTCTACAGAGGGCACATTTTCGTTACACAGTGGTCACAAAGGAAAATCTCTAATGTCACGTAATGTGTCTGCAGCTGAGCGAAGCGCAACCTTCACCATAAATACCATTAAGAAATGCTCTGCCAAAAAATATACTTGTCGATATCAAACAGAGATTCTAGGACGTTTGGTGGAATCGGAATTCAGTGATGTTGCAAGCTTTACTGTGAAAGGTAGGGACCATTAAATATCAGCACGATGCCTCATGTTCTTGTGTCTCAATGTCTGACTCTGACTCATATGTATTAGTATCGATAATGAACCCATTTCAATGCTAAACGCCATGTAACAATTTCCCTATTAAGGTCAACTGTGATTTGCTTATTGATCGACTCTATTCACATTTTACAAGCCAAGCTCCATGAGCTGGAGAGGTTAAACTTTTTGCCCGTTTAAAAACAGAGTAAACCTTAGAAACGAACCTGCAAATTGTGATAGATCGTAGACAGGATAGATGGCGTGAAGAAGTGGCGGGAACCAGAATGCTAAATATCGATGTATGGATGGGAGGTACAGTTAAACTGTCGGAGCTAAGGAATTTCACGATTGTACGGACAGAATGTCCATTCTTGAAAAACGAAAAAACAGCCTGGACAAATACCCTGCATATTACAAAGAAAAGGCACGTTCTGATTAATCTGGTTCCCATATGATATTATATACACTACCTAACAGCGATATTTAAGTGATGATTAAAGTACGAGGCTTATAATGGGGCAAACATCATTGTAAGCCTGAAGATTGGGAGAATATGAGAGTAAACTAGCAGAAGGCATAAAAACATATTCTCAATGGTTCTGTTGGCATGTAAAAAGGAAGTGAGTAGCGAAGGTAACCGTGGATACTTTTGCACAGAGAGACAAGAGAAATTATAAATGGAATAATGAAATGGCAGAGGCATTAAGGAAACATTTTGTACCTGTCTTCAGGGGGTAAGGCACAATAAACATTCTGGAAATAATGGGGAACCAAGCGCCTAGTGAAAATTAGGAGCTTAAAGAAATTAATATTATTAAAGAAAGAGTACTGGAGAATTAATGGCACTAAAAGCAGACAAATCCCCTGGACAGGGTGGGCTACATCCTAGGGTTCTAAAAGAGGTGATTGCAGAGATAATGGATGTTTTGGTTTTGATCTTCTACAATTCTTTAGATTCTAGAACAGCCCCCGTGGATTGGAAGGTAACAAATGTATCCCCGTTTCAAGAAAGGAAGGAGAGAGAAAACAAGGAATTTCGAACATTTAACCTGACATCAGTGGTAGAGAAAATGCTAGAATCTATTAATGGGACTTGGTAATAGGGAAAGTAGGAAATCATAATATGTTTGGGCAGAGTCAACACGTTTAAATTAAAGGGACATCGTGTTTGACAAATCTAATAGTGTTTTTGAGGTGGTTGCGAATCGAGTAGGTAAGGTGGAACCAGGGGATGTATGTTTTTGGATTTTCCTTAAGCATTCATTAAGATGCCTCACAAGAGGTTATTACACAAAATTAGGGCTCATGGGATTGGGGGTAGTAAACTAGCATGGATTGAGAATTGGTCAACGGACAAAAAGCAAGGCATAGGAATAAACGGGTCATTTTTGGGTTGGCAGGCTGCACCGAGTGGGGTACTGCAAGGATTCTTGCTTGGCCCTCAGCTATATACAATCTATATCAATGACTTAGAAGAGGGAACCGAGTGTATTGTGTCCAAGTTTATTGACGATACAAAGCTAGGTGGGAAAGTACGTTGTGAGGAGAATGCAAAGAGGCAGCAAAGGGATATAGACAGCTCACGTGAGTGGGTAAGAAAGTGGCAGATGAAATATAACATGGAGAAGTGTGCAGTTACTCACTTTGGTAGGAAATTGGAAAATCATAAAATTTCTAAAGGCTGAGAGACAAGGAAATGTAATTTAACGGACGGTTTTGCATGGCTTTTTACACGATTCACAGAAAGTTATCATGCAGGTGCAGCAAGCAATAAGAACATCATAACTAGGAGCAGGGGTAGGCCATTCGGCCCCTCGAGCCTGCTCCACCATTCAATAAGACCATGGCTAATCTTTTACCTCATCTCCACTTTCCCGCACTATCTCCATATCCCTTGATTCCCTTAATATTCAAAAATCAGTCGATCTCTGTCTTGAATGTACTCAATGACGGAGCCTACACAGCCCTCTGGGGAAGGAACATCCAAAGGTTCACCATACTCTGAGTGAAGAAATTTCTCCTCACCCCTGAATGGCCGTCCCCTTAATTTGAGACTGTGACCCCTGGTTCTTGACTCCCCAGCCAGGGAAATCATCCTTCCTGCATCTACTCTATCAAGTCCTGTTATAATTTTTTATGTTACAATGAGATCACTTGTTACTCTAAACTCTAGAGAATAGAGCCTTAGTCTACTCAATCTGTCCTCATAGGACAAACCCCCCATCCCAGGAACCAGTCTGGTGAACCTTCGCTGCACTCCCTCTATGGCAAGTGTTTCCTTCCTTAATGAATTAGGAAAGCAAATGGTATGCTACCTTTTATTACAAAAGGATTCATGTATGAGAGTAAATAAGCCTTATATTAGGCCTTGTTTAGACAAGACCTGGCGTACTGTTTACAGTCTTGGTCTCCTTTCACGGATATATTTGCATTGGAGGGAGTGCAAAGAAGGTGAACCAGACTGGTTCCTGGGATGGGGGGATTGTTCTATGAGGACAGATTAAGAAGACTAGGCCTATATTCCCGAGAATTAAGAAGGATAAGAGGTGGTTTCATTGAAACATGTAAAATTATTACAGGGCTTGATATGGCAGATGCTGGGAGGATATTTCATCTGGCTGGTGAATCTAGAAGTTGGGGCATAGTCTCATGATTGAGGGCCTGCTATTTGAGACTGGGATGAGGAGAAATTTCTCCACTCAAAGGAGTGTGGATCTTTCGAATTGTCTACCCGAAAGGGCTGTGGATGCTGAGTCGCTGAACATATTCAATAGATTCAGAGAAACATAGAAGATAGGATTAGGAGTAGGCCATTCGGCCCTTTGAGCCTGCACCACCATTCAATCAGATCATGGCTGATCATCCAATTTCAGTACCCTGTCCCTGCCTTCTCCCCATATCCCTTGATCCCTTTAGCCTCAAGAAATATATCCAACTCATTCTTGAATATATTTAATGAACTGGCCTCCACCGCCCTCTGTGGTAGAGAATTCCACAGGTTCACCACTCTCTGGGTGAAGAAGTTCCTCCTCATTTCAGTCCTAAATGGCTTACCCCTTATCCTTAGACTAGGGCCCCTGGTTCTGGCCTCCCCGGCCATCAGAAACATCCTTCCTGCATCTAGTCTGTCCAGACCTGCCAGAATTTTATAGGTTTCGATGAGATCCCCTCTCAATCTTCAAAACTCCAATGAGTCTAAGCCCAATCGACACAATCTCTCCTCATACGTCATCCCTGCCATCCCAGGTATCAGCCTGGTGAATCTTCGCTGCACTCCCTCCATGGCAACAACGTCCTTCCTCAGGTAAGGTGACCAAAACTGCACACAATACTCAAGGTGTGGTCTCACCAAGGCCCTGTAAAACTGTAGCAAGACATCCTTGTTCCTGTACTCGAACGCTCTTGCTACGAAGGCCAACATACCATTTGCCTTCTTAACCACCTGCTGCAACTGCATGCTTACCTTCAGCGACTGCTGCATAATAACACCCAGGTATCTTTGCACTTCCCCTTCTCTCAATCTATTGCCATTCAAATAATAATCTGCCTTCCTGTTTAGGCTGAAATAGATAGCTTTTTGGACTCCAGAGGAATTAATGGATATGGGGATAGGGCAGGTAAGTGGTGCTGGAGGTCAAAGTTCAGCCATGATCTTATTGAATGGCAGAGCAGGCTCGAAGGGCCGAATGGCCTATTATTGTTCCTATTTCTTATGTTTCCTATGTAACAAAATGTCATGTTTTGATTGCTCATTTGGATGTCTCAATATGCCATTTAGTCGAATTTTCCACGCAATTTCATTTAAAGTGTTGCAAATCTTTTCTTTTACTAATTCAAATAATTATGTTAAACCTTTAGTGCCCACAATCTCCATGGACCCATCGTCCGACGCCGTTTCAAATGGAGAAAAAATTCACATTACCTGCAAAGGTGATATTCGCTCCAAAGGGGGTGTATTTTCCTTATACAACGGTCACAAAAGAAAACATGTGCAGTCCCGTAATGTATCTGATCCTGAGCGAACTGCGACATTCACCATAAACAAAGGCTCGGAAGGAAATTATAGGTGCCGATATCAAACTGAGGTTGCAAGATGTTTGGTGGAATCGCCATTCAGTGAATATGTAAGGATTATGGTGAAAGGTGAGACCTAACAAATATCAAAACGCTGTTTTATGCTATAGTGTCTCAATGTTGAGACTCATTCGCTCATATCAAGTTAGTATAGGTATTGAAGTAAATTTACAATCCAACCAGAATGTACGAACTTACTTGCATTGCTGAACTGGGGATCGGTTTTTAATCGACTTTCTTAACGTTTCCATTCATGCTGCATGGACAGTAAAGGTCAAATCCTCAGTCTGTTTCCTCCATATTATGCTGAGGAAATTAAATTGCCATTCAGCTCTTTTACGTTATATGCGTTGGATAGCCAGCTAATGCCAGATTTCATCTTCCATTCTCTTTGGTCCCTGCATTTGTCTCTCATTGACCGAAGACAGGATAATTGCCAAGGAATGGCTCTCAAGTCTGTCTATTGGAGTGAACTGAAGCTCATCAAGCGAACTATGGCCAATATTGAGATTGTGTGCAATGGATTATTTATCTCTACTTAGGCAGACCTTTTCTCCTGCATAGTCTAATGGACGTTCGGGATTTCTCTCAACAATCTGTGACTCCATCTCCATCGATGCAGCGCTCACATTTCTGTCACATTAGTGAGCAACACTTTTGAAAGTATTCAATCATAATGATGCAACTTCCTCCAGCCCTACAAGTCTCATTCTCCTGTTCAAATTCCTCCATGGTCCTCACCTCCGCCCCCTATCTCTGTATCCTCATCCAGCCCGACAAACTTCAAAGATCTCTGTGCTCCTCCAATTCTGCCATCTTGCACATCGCCGATTTTAATTTCTGCACCATTCGCTGCAGTGCCTTCAGGTGCCAAACGTACCAAAGCTCTGGTATTCTTTCCCTAAAGCTCTCCACCGCTCTCTCACCATTTTGACGCTCCTTAACATTTATCTGTTTTAATAAGCTTTATGACGCCTGTCATAATATCTCTTTGTGTGACTCGGGGTTAAATGTTGGTTTCCCTGTGAAGACTGTAAGATGGTTTACTCCATGAAAGGCGCTATGTCTACACCATCTACAAGGCACAAGTCAGGAGTATGATGGAATACTCTCCACATGCCTGGATGAGTGCAGCTCCAGCAACACTCAAGAAGCTCGACACCATTCAGGATAAAGCAGCCCGCTTGATTGGCATTCCATCCACCACCTTCAACATTCACTCCCTCCACCACCGGCGCACTGTGGCTGCAGTGTGTACCATCTACAAGATGAACTGCAGCAACTGGCCAATGCTCCTTCAACAGCACCTTCCAAACCCGCGAACTCTACCACTTAGAAGGACAAGGGCAGCAGACGCATGAGAACATCACCACCTACAAGTTCCCCTCCAAACCACACACCATCCTGACTTGGACCTGTATCACCGATCCTTCACTGTCGCTGGGCCAAAATCCTGGAACTCCCTTCCTTACAGCATTGTGGGTGTACCTACACCATATGGACTGCAGCGGTTCAAGAAGGCGGCTCACCACCATCTTCTCAAGGGCAATTAGGGATGGGCACTAAATGCAAGCCTAGCCAGCGACGCCCACATCCCATCAATGAATTAAAAAAAAAAATTAAAAATGCAAATTTTTGCTGCTGTGTTCTCAGCAGAAGGAGATTGGACATAAATGATAGCAAAAGTGTTTCAGAAGTAGATTACCGATATTATAACCAATGAAAGGATTTATTTAGATAAGCTAGTCAGCCTAGAGAAAAAACTAGGACCCGATGGAATACATTCCTTAATGTTTAGGGAAATGGGTTCGAAATTACTAAATTGCAATGAATTTAGACATGTGTTGGAAGACTGTAGATCAGTAAAATAGGAAGAAAGCCAATCAGGTAATCACAGGTCAGTTGGTTTAGCATCAGTTGTATGAGAAATGATACAGTATTTATTGAAATTGCCAAACGTATTCATGAAGAGGAATTAGTTCGAAATAACCAGCACGTATTTCAGAAGGCACGATCGTGCAAGAGAAAACTCATAGAATTCTCTCGGAAGTAAGGGTATAAATTGCGGAGGTACAGGCCGGAATCTACCAATTCTTCCTTAGATACAGCGGTGTGGACAAAGGACTGGAGTAATGCAAATGTTCCACCCTTGTCCAAAAAAATGGCGAAGTATAAACCTGGCAATTACAGGCCAGTGGGAACTGTGGAAGCTTTAAGAAACAATAATTCGGGAAAAATTTAACAGCCACTTGGAAAAGTGGATAGAGGAATACCAGCACGGATAATGGAATGGGCTAAAAAGTGGCTATTGATATCCATATTAGTAATTTTGAGGTGGAAACATTTTTGTCAGAAAAGTTAAGATATGTAATTATAATTCGAATCGAAGTATGCTTGTTGCTGTGGAAGAACAGATGCTTTTGGAATATGGGTTCACAGGCCATTAAAGACAACTCCTCAGCTTGATCAGACCTTCAAAATGATTGGTAATGGAGTTCTAGATTCAATGATGAAGTATAGAATATAAAAGCCAAGCAATAATACTGGCCCAGCATTCGGATCCCCACGTGTGAGTACGCGCTGGGTACTCACGTGTAGGCCCAACGAAAGTGTTGGTTGCGTGGATGCACTTGAAAGAAGGGGTTGACAGGTGGAACACGTGCACCAGAGAGGCAGCGCGTGCGCATCGAACTTACGTTTTTATTGCAGGTTTCTCTGGGAGGGTAAGTCTCCAGCAGTTACACTTTTAAAAAGCAGCCGCAAGGCCTGCTTTTAAAAAGGTAAGCGGTGAATTAATTAAAATTAAAACATTTTTTCCGCAGGTTTATAATTTTTAAGTACTTTAAAGAATGGTAAGTTTATTTTTAGCCCCATTAGAAAATGTAATTAATTTTTTCCAAAATTTTAATTGTTGTTTAAAATAGTTATTTCATGTAATTTATTGTTATTTTAAAAATGTGCTGCTTTTTTTTCATTGTATTTGAAGTTTTAGTTATGTTTTGGGGCTTATAGTATTGATAGGTTTGACAGCTCTTCCTGTCAAATTTATGAATGTAGCATTCCCTGCTACCATTTGCTCTCCATGGCCCACGTTATCCCAGGGGACGCTTCGAACTCACTGTGCCCCTGGGATATGCAAGCACTGCGTGCCGGCAGTTGGAGGAGGCCCAGGATCGGAATCCCATGGGGGCCCACAGCTCAACTGCTGTCGCACAAGGTAAGTGCAGGTCAGATGCTTGCACCTGCGGGAAGCCCCCAACACGAATTTCTGGGCCACTGAGTCGATATAAAAGCTTAAGAGTTCATTACAGGGACAACTGTCACAGACTGTTTGGGCGAATGGCCTCTTTCCTTGATCTAATTTCTGTTTACATTTAACAACAATTTATATTATATAGTGCCCTTAACGTAGTAAAACATCCCAAGTCACTGCACAGGAGTATTGTGAGACAGAAAAATTGACACCAAGCCACATAAGGATAATGAGGGCAGGTGACCAAATGCTTGTTCAAAGAGGTAGCGAGGTGGAGAGGTTTAGGCAAGGTATTCCAGAGCTTAGGGCCTAGGCAACAGAAGGCACGGCCACCAACGGTTGAGCGATTATAATCAGGGATGCTCAAGAGGGCAGAATTAGAGGTGTGCAGATATCTCGGGGGATTGTGTGACTACATAGATTACAGAGATAGGAAAAGGGAAGGCCATGGAGGGATTTGAAAGCAAGGATGAGCATTTTGAAATCGAGGCTCTGCTTAACCGGGAGCCAATGTAGGTCAGCGAGCACGGGGGTGATCTGCGAACTGGACTCGTTGCGAGTTAAGACAGGGGCAGCCACATTTTGGATGTCCTCAAGTTTACATAGGGTGGAATGTGGAAGGCAATTCTAGAGGTAACAACGTGCGTTGGAATAGTCAACTCTCGATGTAACAAAGGCATACGGCTAAATTATGTGGCATCTAGGCATCTCCCAGTGGCACCCATGGGTGCCTCTCTGAAGATCTGTGTGACGATACTGCATGTTTTCACCTTGGCAATGACTGAGAACTCTGCACTTCCATAAAAGAACAATAACTGAGGTGTTATTGACAGTTGTCTCTCCAACAACTAGGATCCGGGCACATTCCCAAAGGCATTTTCATTATCGTCCCCAGGTAGCAGCAAATTCATCTCAATTGCTTGTTGCCATGTTGCCGCCTTCCACAGCTATCACACTTCGCAGTTAGAGTGCAGCCTGCTGCTGGAGGGGAGACAATTCATAGATCATATAATGTTCATATGGAAAGTTCAGGTGAGAAGCAGCAAACATTACCAAAACATACAGAATTGGCTCAAATAATTATAGAAGCCTTACATCCAATAAAATCACAAGAAGCACGTTACTTCACTGACATATAAAACATACAATTGATGCATTTAAAGTATGCCTAATCAAGGTAATATTGGTCAAGAGACGCTGTCGCCTTGTTCAACATTCTTCACAACTCCAATGGTAGGTCGGAGCTCGTGGAATGTAGTATGTGTTTCTAAGACAGTTTTTGAGATGTGGTCTTGGGGTGGAGTTAAACCTGTCCAAATAGAGAATCAGAAATTATATCAGCCGTTAATTAAATGAAATTGCGTGGAGTGCAAAGGAACAATTTAGAGATACAAACTAATTTTAAACATTGCATTCTTAAAGTTACCAACTGAATCAGAAGCATTATAACTCAAGGAATATTACTAAATAATAGCTGTAATTTATTGCACATAACGAGGCCCTCCGACATACTTCTGTAGACAATACAGACTATGCCATGGGTAATCCAAGCAATGCATTAAATGATATCAAATGCACAGCAAATTAAATTAAAAGACTTTAAATCCTATCATGTTTACCCAGCACTGTCACTG
The DNA here is from genome assembly GCF_052327205.1 of Somniosus microcephalus. Classification (NCBI taxonomy): domain Eukaryota; kingdom Metazoa; phylum Chordata; class Chondrichthyes; order Squaliformes; family Somniosidae; genus Somniosus; species Somniosus microcephalus. The sequence continues at coordinate 25,073,766 of NW_028225187.1, read as the reverse complement.
TGACGTGAATGTGCACATTTAAAATAATTCTATCTATAAGTGAGAACTAAATACAATCCAATTAACTTTGATAAGAGCATAGAATTCAACACGATTCATGACACACAAATTATGCCAGTAATTGCTTCAATGACCATGTGCAAGCACAGCGTAAACCCATTTATTAAGACTCCCTCCATTAATCAATGCAAGTGGGTGCTTTCGAAGTCATAGAATAAAGAGTAAAGCAAGTCCTCGCCTCCATTTTCAATTGTCATTGGAAACGTAAATTTCGAACATACGGCATGCATGCAACAAACTACAATCCTTCTTCTCCTCAGGGCAATTTCTCACAGTGGCCCTAATTCGGCTCTGCCTCAGTGCCTTATTACTCATCACGATGGTTATTATTGTCGTTGAGCATTTTGTGAATGCAAAGTCTTATGAAGGTAAGGCACTTTGAATTAGAATTTCTGGTGTTAATTCTCTCTTAAAGGGTTTGCGTTATTCTGTGTAATTCTACAGAAAAGAAAAACCCACGCTGCTATGTCTACTATAGAGCCTACTCTATCTCATCTTACATTCAGTCACAGGTTGAACAAGTTATGTAACTATCTTTGGTTTATATCCCCAAAAGTAACGGTTGGGCAGGAACCTGCTAGGGAAAGGCAGCAGTGCTCCTGATCCCAGATTAGCTTGTCAGCAATCACACAGAATCACAGAAACCCCACAATGCAGATAAATGCCATTTCGGCCCATCGAGCCTGCACCGACACATATCCCACCCGATCCCCGTAACCCCTACACCAACACATATCCCACCCTATCCCCACGCAATTAATCCCCCTAACACTAAGGGTCAATTTATCATAGCCAATCAGCCTAACCCGCACATCTTTGGACTGTGGGAGGAAACCGGAGCACCCGGAGGAAACCCACGCAAACACGGGGAGAATGTGCAAACTCCACACAGACAGTCGGCCGAGGTTGGATTCGAACCCGGGTCCATTGGCGCTGTGATGCAACAGTGCTAACCACTATGCCACCGTGCTGCAATGTTACAGATATTCCGCAAGTTCAGAATAAAACTTGCATCAATCTTCCTCAATTCTAACTAGTCAATCTAAAAGCCATATATACAAAAGTCAAATACAGCGGATGCAGAATATATGAAATAAAAGCAAAAATTGCTCGAAATACTCAGCAGGTCAGGCATCATCTTTGGGAAAGCAACATATTTCACGTTCCAGGCCGGTGACCTTTCATCAGAAATGGTACAGGTCAGAGATGTAATGCTCTTTTAAGCAAGTGCAGAGGTAGGAAGAGGGGAGGGGAAGAAAGAAGGAAAGGAAAGTTCTCTGATAGGGTGGCAGACAGGAGTGATTGTATGACAAAAGGGATGACGGTTCAGTGCAATAAAGGTTTAATCGGGCAAGTAAAGACATAGCGGATGGGTCTAGATATATCCATATATGTTCTTATATGTTTGATATTTCGACAGGAAAGAAGGCCATTGACAAAACTGGTTCTTAAACCGTCACAACAAAGCTGGATCGAGATCACTTTAGAGTGATTTGCTTTTTCAAGGGTGCCTTTGAAAGAACGCCAGAAATGGTTGCTTGCCCTTATTTAGGTTCTACCCGTCTTTATTTCTCTTAGGGGAAAAATCTGTCTGCATTGATGGTCTTCTCTCTCTCTCTAAAATCTGCTGAGGTTACAGCGACAACTTTGTACTGTACAGTTTACACTTATTTTATCAGAACATGGAGGAGAATCGCAAAGATTTGAAGCTGTTTTGCGAAATTAAAAATTCATCTACTTGATGGTAGAGATGATCCGAGCCAAAGCACGCAGCACTTCCTCATCATTAGCAAAGCTGTTGATATCGACTGATCTCAGCGGACATCTTCCTTGCATTCTCTCACAGGGAAGGAATCGACTGCTCTAGCAGCAGAACTGGCACGAACAAAAACAATGATGTTTTAAACTCAGCTTGGTGTAGAAGATCGACATTGCTGTAGAAGATCGACATTGCACCCCAGTTTGCTGAAACATGCCAGAATATGAATGAAAATAGAGCAATGGTTAATCAGAACCTTCAAAGCAACGTGGTGGACAGATCTTAGAAGCAGTACAGGAAAATGTTCAAGGAATGAACTGAATGTGGCTCTACTGAACGTGAATTTCATGAGTTCCAGGTAAATTTGGAAAAACAGGATGGGCTGCTAGTCATGAAGGTAGACGCTTATTGCAAGAGGTGCAGTAATGAATCTTATAATGAAATATCAGTGCCAAACGGTCATGTTTCCCGGGAGATGTTCAGATGAGGTTTTCAGTTAATGGGCACATTCTGTGCAGACTGGCTCTGGTCCTAAAACAATTCAAAACACTTTTACCATGCAAGCTGTGGAGAAAAATGAGACAGAGAATATGGCCAGCTCCAGCTTCTCTGCATCTGGATCCTAAAACAATGAATGACTTGACTAAGGACCTGACCAATGATAGACTTGAACGAAATTGCCGCAACACTGTGACACCCCGAGAAGATGTGTTGTTGTGTTTTTTTGCTGAGACCTTAGGGATCCACGTCAGGAATTCGCAATGTGGATGTGCAGTTTGGAAACAAGGCTCAGTGGGATGTGAGAGTGGCCAGCGGGTCGATTGACTGGAGTTTGTGTGTGAGGTAGCAACAGCACAGTCTGGTTACTGGAAGATAAGGCTGAGGAGTTGAAACGTATTCAGAGATCTGGCATGAGCCTCAATCTGCATGAAGCCAATAAAGATGAGAGTGTTCATGGCCTATGAAGGTGGACAATGCCATTATCCCATGCAGATAAAATGTATCATCTCTCTCCATTGACTGCTACATCGAGTGAGAAACTCTGCCGTTACGCCACACCCTGTTTACATGGGAACAGGGAAGCCGAGAACCGCTAAAAAGCTGCGGGATTGAAGCACATTTTCCTTTTTTTTTAACCTCTTGCCTCCTCAGTTCAGATACTCTTTCCTTTGCCATGTCAGAAGCAATTCCATCTGTTCGTAACTTTATAACTGGTGATTAATCTCATTGCCTTTGTGGGACCTTGAAGTGCGCAAATTGACTGCAGCGTTCAACTACAGGACAACAGTGACCAAATTTCAGGCAGTGCATCAGTGGCTGTAAAATGCTTTTCTACATCCCGAGTTCGGGACTGGCGCCAAAGTATTACAACTTGATTCCGTTGAATGAAGAGATGCCTTATTCCTGCTGTTCTTCCGTAGCTTGAAAGACTACAACAGATGTGATTTCAATCAACGTCTGATGTTCAACAAATGTTTGGTTAAATGTGTATTTCATTGTAAGACGCAGATCAGTTTAGATGATCTCATACCTGGAACTGTACCACAAAATATTATAATAACTGAATCTGCTTTGATTTATATGATCTCAACTGTGTGTCATGTCGCAACATTCTACAAATAAATTACGTTTGCTTCCGAGTGAAACCTGTGTCAAGTTCAGTCTTTCTAAAGTAACACAAGCGTAACAGAGATTGCTTCTGTGTTTTAAACTTCCACACAATTGAGCAATTCTAGTATTAGCAGTTAGGGGGCGTTGCACCCTACATGACAGAATGTAATGGCAGCATATAATGATCAACTCCCGATTGATTTAGTTGAAAACACTTTGGCCTTCTGTGATTAGTGGTAAGAGTGAATGAGATCATGCAAAGCGTTCATCTCCCAATGTCAACAGTTACAGTGATAGAACACCTACTGATGGAAACACACACAGTTCAAAGCCAAACGTGTCTGGCCACGTTTTCATTCTTTAATGCTCTTCTTACATTGAATTTGATGGAATTTAAATAAAAAAAGAGGCCTTTCGGCCAAATTGTTCCATGCCGATATTTAGGCTCCATGAGAGCCTCCTCCCACCCATTTTTATTTCACCCTTTCTTCCTCATGCGTTTTCTATCTACCCCTTAACTGCATCTTTGTTAATAGCATTAACACTCCTTGTGTTAGCAAGCTCCACATTTTATCCACACTCTGGCTGAAGACATTTCTCCTAATTTTCCTATTGGATTTATCAGTGACTCCCTTACATTTATGGCCCCTAGTTTTGGTTTCCGCACCAGTGGAGTCCTGTCAAATTCTCTCATACTCATAAAGACCTTTTCACCCCTCACCTTTTTTTTCTACAAAAGCGATCCAGAGCCTGTTCAATCGTTCCTGAGAGGTATTAACTTTGGTTCCAGATATCGCAACTCCTGTATATTGCTCTCTGAGATAAATCATTAGTCTGTCACTGTTCTAAGTATGTTCCTTGATCCTGACACACGGGTAAACTATTTGCAAATGTTCCAGCATAGATTGTTGTCCGTTAGGGAAGGAAATCTACCGTCCCTACCCGGTCTGAGCTATATATAACTTCAATCACACATCGATGTGGCTGATTCCTAACTGCCCTCTGAATTGGTCTAGCAACCACTCAGTTATGTCAATACAACAAGAAACGAATAAAGCAATAAAATCGGACTGACAATTATGCTGCGACCTAGATATCGAATAAGGACACTACAAAGGTCATCTCGCCCAGTAGACCCTGCAATGGTCTCCTCACTCGTATCTGTGGACTGCTGACCCGTTTGGGAGAACCTAGTCAAGTAAAAGTCTAATGTACGCATATTCACAGAATAATACCTTTCAGCTAACATCCGTGTTTCTCTCCTGCCCCACCAGCATTGTCTAGCTTCAAAATTGGCTCGGGAATGCCATCATGGACTGAAGAGGCCTGGATTAATGATCCAAAGAATTGAGTTCAAATCCCACAACGGCAGCTGGGGAATTTAATTCAGTTAATTAAATAAATCAGTAATGGTAACCATGAAAGTATCGGATTGTCATAACAACTCATCTGGTTCACTAATCTCTTTTACAGAAGGAAATCTGCCACCCTTACCTGGTATGGCCTATATGTGAATCCAGACCCAGAGCTATGTGGTTGACTCTTAACTGCCCACTGAAATTGTAGTGTATGTGCCTTTAAGAGCCCCATATGTGCTGTAATACCAGTAATGGCCACTCGGGCTATATAAGCCTGTATATTGTGTTATATCCGTTAGTACCCCTCCAGACTTTGCTTAGTAAACACCTATGAACCAACTCCTGACTTCAGTGTCTCTATCAACACACGGACACTACAGAAATGGCCTAGTAAAACTAATCACTATGAAACATACTGGCCCAGAAATTCGGGTCTCCACGGGTGAGCATGGACGGAGTACTCATTCGTAGGCCCAACGGAAGTGCTGGTTTTGTGCATGCACTGCGCATGCGCGGGAAACCGGAACTTTCATTCCCTTAAAGGAAGGGGTTCACAGGTCGAACGCATACGCTGGAAAGGCAGCGCGTGCGCATTGACCGTACATTTTTTTTGCGTGTTTCTCCGGAAGGGTAAGTCTCCAGGAGTTACATATATAAAAAGCAAGTGCAAGGCCTGCATTTAACAAGGTAAGTGGTGAATTAATTAAAATTATAACTTTTTTTCCACAGGTTTATCATTTTTAAACACTTTAAAGATAGCCACGTTTATTTTTAGCCCCATTAGAAAATGTAATTTTTTTTTCAAAAATGTAAATTATTTTTTAAAGTATTTATTTTATGTAATTTATAGTTATTTTAAAAATGTGATTTAATAAAAAAATTATTTGAAGTTTTAGTGATGTTTTGGGGCTTATAGTGTTTATAGTTTTGACAGCTCTTCCTGTCAACTTTATGAATGGGCATTTCCCTGCTACCTTTGGCTCTCCATGGCCCACGTGATCAAAGGCAACGCATCGAACGAACTGCACCCCTGGGATATGCAAGCACTGTGCACCGGCAATTGGAGCAGGCCCAGGATCGGAACCCCATGCAGGCCCACAGCTCAACGGCTGGCATGCTAGGTAAGTGCAGGTCGGAGGCTTGCACCCTCGGGAAGCCTCCGACCTGAATTTCTGGGCCACACGGCATCGACCTCGGCACTGGCTATAGACACTGGAACAGCACATCCAGCCCCGTCGACACTTCAAAGTCCTCTTCACCAACATCTGGGGACATCTGCCAAAATTGGTCGAGCTATCCCACAGACTAGTCAAGCAACAGCCTGACATATTCATACTCACAGAATCATAACTTTCAGGCAAAGTCCCAAACTCCTCCTTCACCATCCCTGGGTATGCCCTGTTTCACCGGCAGGACAGACCCACCAAGAGTGGTATACAGTCGGAAAGGAGTGGTCCTGGGATTCCTCAACGTTGACTCCGGACTCCATGAATTATTCAGGTCAAGCATGGGAAAGGAAACATCCTGCTGATTATCACCTACCACCCTCCATCAGCTAAGAATCAATGCTCCTCCATGTAGAACATCACTTGGAAGAAGCACTGAGAGGAGCACGGGCACAGAATCTGCTCCGGGTGGGCGGCCTCAATATCCATCACCAAGTGTGGTTCGGTAACACCTCTACTTACCGAGCTAGCTGAGTCCTGAAGGACATAACTGCCATTCTGGGCCTGCAACAGGTGGTGTGAGAAACAAAACGAGGGAAAAAACGACTTTACCTCGTCCTCACCAATTTACCTGTCACGGAGGCATCGATCCATGACAGTATTGGAAGCAGTGATCTGGAGTCATTGTGGAGTCGAAGTCCCATCTTCAAACTGAGGACACAGTCCATCGTTGTGTTGCACTACCACCGTGCTAAATGGGATAGATTCATAACAGATCTAGCAGCTCACAACTGTCCATCCAGGAGCCGCTGTGAGCCATCAGCAGCAGCATAGAGTCATAGAGTCATAGAGTCATAGATTTATACAGCACAGAAAGAGGCCCTTCGGCCCATCGCGTCCGCGCCGGCCATCACGCCCTGTCTAATCTAATCGCATTTTCCAGCATTTCGTCCATAGCCTTGTATGCTATGGCATTTCAAGTGGTAATCCAAATGCTTCTTGAATGTTGTGAGGGTTCCTGCCTCTACCACACTTTCAGGCAGTGAGTTCCAGATTCCAACCACCCTCTGGTTGAAAAAGTTCTTCCTCAAATCCCCTCTAAATCTCCTGCCCCTTACCTGGAATCTATGCCCCCTTGTTATTGACCCCTCTACTAAGGGAAAAATTGTATTCCACCACAATTTGTAAACTCATGGCCCGGTATAGCCCTCACTCTTCAATTACCACCAAACCAGGGGATCAACCCTAGTTCAATAAGGTGTGTAGAGGAGCATGCCAGGAGCAAAATGTGGTGCCAACCTGGGGAAGCTGCAACACAGGACTATATGCATGCTATAAAGCAGAAGCAGCATGTTATAGACAGGGCTAAACGATCCCACAATCAATATTCTGCAGTCCTGCCCCATCCAGTTGTGAATGGTGGTTAAGCACCTAACGGGAGGAGGAGGCTCCATGAATATCCTCTTGCTCAATGAGGATGGAGCCCAGCACGTGATCTTGAGCGAGAAGTGTTGAGGTGATGAGCTTTCTACAGACGGCCTGTTCCTGAGGTCCCCACCGTTACAGATGTCAGCCTTAAGCCAATTCAATGCATTCCACCTCACCCCAAGAAACGGCTGAGTGCATTGGACACACAAAGGATTATGGGGCCTGACAGTGTTCTGGCTGTAGCGCTGAAGAATGCCCCATCCGCCTAGTTCCAATCATCACCGCACATTCTGCGCCTTTACCTCACTTGTTGCTTCCAGTAAGTGTTGATCAACTTAGAAGAGCATTAATTTCTCACATGTGGAGGGAGAGATATTCATTGTCAGGATGGCTCCTTCAGCTTCGTTGTATTTACTTATAAATCCATTGAGTCTAGAGTCAACGTTCATTACTGCAATGACCGTGCATTTTTGACCAGATACACCAATGCTTGGCCTACCTTGATGATAAGTCTTGACCTTTGCAGGCATGAAGGTGGAGTAACCTGGGTTGCTAAGTCGTAGCTGTGACTCCTTGTATACAGCTATGGTAGGCTGACTACGGGACAAATGAACCTAAGAAATAGGAGTAGGCCATACGGCCCATCGAGCCTGCTCCGCCATTCAATGAGATCATGGGTGATCATCGTCCTCAATTACACTTTTCTGCCCGATCTCCATTTCACTTGATTCCCGTAGGGTCCAAAAATCTATCTATCTCAGCCTGAAAAATAATCAAAGACTCAGCATTCACAACCATCTGGGGCAGAGAATTCCGAAGATTCTCAAACCTCTAAGTAAAGAAATTCCTCCTCATCTCGGTCTTATGTGGCCCAAGGAGGGCACGGTGGCATAGTGGTTAGCACTGTTGCCTCACAGCACCAGGGACTCGGGTTCAAATCTGGCCTCGGGCAACTGTCTGTGTGGAGTTTGCACATTCTCCCTGTGTCTGCGTGGCTTTAATCCGGTTTCCTCCCACAGTCCAAAGATGTGCAGGTTAGGTTGATTTGGTTATGATAAATTGACCCTTAGTGTTAGGGGATTAAATACATGGGGTTACAGGGATAGGGTGGGATATGTGTCAGTGCAGGCTCGATGGGCCGAAATGGCCTCTATCTGCACTGCTGATTCTGTGATCTGTGATTAATCCTGATACTATGCCCCCTGGTTCTGGAAAGTCCAGCCAGGGAAAGCAACCTCTCAGCACCTACCCAGTCAATCCCCTTCAGCACCTTGTATGTTTCAATGAGATCACCTCTCATTCTTCTAAACTCCCCATTCCACAAAATCTATCATTTTGGGACAGTCCTTTCATCTCAATTTGGAGATCAGACTGCCCGTGGCATTGATTGTGGGGGACAATACTGGATTAGAGGATGATTTTCTTCGCTGAAAGACTTTAGTGAATCAATTGGATTTTGTATAACAATGCAGCAGTTTTGCTGTGTATCTTTGCTAATGGTAATGCTGCCGAAAAATGATCAGTTATTAGACATAATTTCTAGGCTGCTGGTTCAGTCCCATAATCAACACAGCAAATCATCCCACCTCGTCGGATGTTAAAGTGACTGCAACACCTTCTAATGAGACCACTTATTATCATTACAAAGTCATGAAAAGGTACAGGCAATTATCAAAAATGCTGATGGAATGCCGGCCTTTTTATCTCGAGGACTAGAATACAAGGGGGCGGGCAGAGGTAACGCTACAGCTGTACAAAGCCCTGGTTAGACCACACCTGGAGCACTGTGAGCAGTTCTGGGCACCAGACCTTAGGATGGATATATTGGCCTTGGAGGGAGTGCAGCCTAGGTTTACCAGAATGATACCCGGACTTCAAGGGTTAATTTACGAGTAGAAATTACACAAACTAGGCGTGTATTCCCTAGAATTTAGAATGTTAAGGGTGATCTGATCTAAGATTTGAGGATATTAAGGGGAGCAGACAGCGCAGATAGAGATAAACGATTTCCACTGGTTGGGGATTCTGGGTCTAGGGGCATAGTCTAAAAATTGGAGCCAGACATTTCAGGTGTGAAATTAGGAGATACTTCTACACACAAAGGGTTGTAGAAGTTTGAAGGTCTCATCCACAAATGGCAAATGCTGCTAGGTCAATTGTTAACAATCAATCTGAGATTGGTATATTTTTGTTAACCAAAGGTATTAAGGGATATGGGCATAAGGTGTGTATATGGAGTTAAGCCACAAATGAACTATGATCTCATTGAATGGCGGAACAGGCTCCAGGGGCTGAAAGGCCAGCTCCTGTTCCGATGTTCCTATGTTTGAACTGCAATGGATAAGGTATGAATTGTTGAAGGTATGAATTGAAGTTGCTCAAAGTAAAGCAGATGGGTTCAATCATCATATTAGTAAATGCATTACAATAATAATTCGGGAGTGTAAAAATTAAATGTTTCAATAATGTTGTTTTCACTTGAGGTGAACAGATATATGTCGACGTTTGAATCTTGAAACCAGTTCAGTCCCAATGACCAGAAAATGTCCTCTGTGGAATGATTGATTGCATGCCTGTTATCTCACTTGCCAGTTAACTTCTCCAACGGAAGGAAGTAGAACAGAACCGTTAAAAGATTGGATGGTGCAAATAGGGATGCGGTGGTAGGCCAGTTAGGCAGGAGATATATTATAATACTGAGATCTCGACATTCTTTTCTGTTTGAATATTTAACCCTTTCATTGTCAAATCTACTGGCATTGCAAACGAAAATGTTCAGTTTTTCAGACAATATGGAAGAATGCAGGTATGTCCGCAGGTATAAGTATTAGGACCACTGCTCCTTTTGATATATACTAATACTGGATTTGGTTATAAAGGCATAATTTCAAAGTTTACAGCTGACAGGAATTTTGGAACAGTCGTAAACAGTGAGGAGGTACTGAAAACAGATTCAATATTAATTTGCAATAGGGAATTGGATACATGCATGGAAGGAAACACTGGCAGGGCTATGGAGAAAGAGCAGGTGAGTGGGAATAGTTGGATAGCTCTTGCAATGAACTGGCAGAGGCACCATTTCCGAATAGTTACTTCCCACTGAAAACACAATGCGGCAATCAAAGAGAAATATTACCACCTTGTGAGCAGATTCGCCACGTAACCCAATTATTCTTCATTATCTGTGCTCAATAATTTTGAGTTTACACGCAGTTTGCACCGTTGGATTTTGCTCTGTTACAATCGTGTTGTCATGATGTTGTGTTTCTGTAAGGGGTTTTCCGATGAGACGTATCTCCGAGGTTTCTCTCTCTGGAGGCCTCTCTCTCTTGCACAGTAAAACCTTGAGTAGTTCGACCCACTCGCCCCTTATATACTGTACTTTGGACTTTGGAGCAGGAACTACAATGTAGATAAAACTCTTGTAGACCAAGTTTGATGAAACAAAATGAAATTTTATTGCATAAGGAAAAATATCAAATCAAATGCAAGCAGATAAGAGAGTACATGGGAGGGAAAAACACAAACAAATCATAACGACACGATATTAACTAAGGCAAATACAGGCATCTTATACTCTACAAAGATCATCATGAAATAAGGAAACACACGGAACATCGAGGGACAACAACTCATGTTAATTGTACCCTTAAATCCACCCCCTTATGAAACCTATCTAGATCTGATTGTGAACGGCCAGAAACATGCTCACCAATCCCACTAGGAAGTGCAAGGTTTTGAAATCAAGTCTGTGTTTTGATCCCTTCAGGCGCTCTGTCTCCTCGTGGATCGTGGAACCACTGTGAGCTGCGCCACACCTCTATCCTGAGCTGGGGGTCGGGGGTGGCTGGACACCGGCGGGCCTGGATGTCGGAGGGGTCGGGATCGTCGGCTGGACCCTGGTCAGAAGAGCCGTGGGCTGGCCCCCATATGTTTCTTTAGTACGTTCCTGTCTCTTCCCGAGCCGGAGTGGCTGGAAGGTTTCTTCTCTTGGGGTTTTTCTTTTTTGGTCTCTTCTCCCAAGTTGGTTCGATGGCCTCTTTCACTTCGGCCATGGCCAGGGGATGGTCGATGATCTCCCGATGTTTTTCCCCGGGGCGGGACGCCAGCTTCGAACGACTTTCCTGATGTTGGCTTAATTCTTCTTCCTCCTCCGATGGTGGAGAGGAGTTCATTGATCTTCTCCCAAACCAACTCCTCTTTGCCCCGCTCCAAAGCTGGACCAGCTGCGAGCTGGAAAGCCAACCAACTTCACTGCAACTGCCACTCTGCCCAGAAGTTCTCCTCCGAAGCTGTGTCTCAACTGCCGCAAACGTCTTCCAGTTATACCTTTCTTCCAGAAGCATCCACTTCCCGCCCAAAATCAGGTTAGTCTTTGTTTAACTTTTGGCGGGCTGGGAGCACAGCGGGGCAGTTATTATATATTAAAATATTTGAGATGGCCGGTAAAGGCCCATCTCTGGACTGGAATGACTGTCATTGTTTTTCATGTCCTGCTGATCATGTTATCGAGTCCTTGGTGTTGTTCTCATGAATACGAAATTGTCCCCTTTTGTCTGGGTCAACATTTAGATGGCCTCTGTCTCCAGGCCGATCTTGACTGGATCTGCATCCAATCCATATGCATATGTGGGTGTCTGGTTTCGTTCTCTCAGAAACGGCTTCCAGAACTTGCTGTGGGTTGAATCCACAAAGCTGCCTGAGGATTCGCAGGAACCATTTTAAAGTGTCCCAATAAGCTGGTCACATGGTCTGGCGGCCATTTTGTATGCCCCTTTTTCTGCGCTTCTTTTAAAACAGTCTTTAAAATCATGGCCTCTTCTGCCACTTGACCCTTATTAATACAAAGTTCAATTTAGCGAATCCTACATTTCAACGGAAAGAGAATAGAAGACTTCAAGGATTAGGAGACAATATCATCGTTCCTCGAGGTGCAATGAATTGGAGTAAGGAGAGGAACATAGACCGACAGGAATGGAAAGCTGTAACGGGCTGGAAGAAGAGCAATGGCGAGGTCATAATCCGTTGCGTAGGTAACACAACAGAAGGAGACAGTGAGCGGCAGTTCCAAAAAAACCATTGAATGTGGGCAATGTGCATCACATCAAATTCTTGTCATTCGTTTTTATCAGGTTTCCTGAATTGTATGTGTTGTCTGCTGAGAATAGACCTTAACGATGTTGACCTTTGATCCATTGTGATTGATATATTGTAAGTACTGTCACTGAAATAAATCCACCTGCAATACCAGTAAGAGTAAATTGCATGCTTTGAATGTCCACATATTTTAATGATGCTTATCAAAAACCTCTTCCGGGTATCTTATGGTTAAAATGCGAAGAAACTTTCAAAGATCTTGTAAAGCTCCCAATTTCTGTTGCTTCACTACCCCCACTCTTAATGCAATGACATGAAAGCAGGAAGGAAAGAGTACGCTCTTGCTGTGTGAACACTGTGCTGCAGAAGTTATCAGTTGTGAGTGGCCCTCAAAAGAAGCTGGCCGCTTCAGGAATGCTGATAGTATTCTCCTCTGCTTAGATTCCATATTTCTTGATACCTGTGAGCGGTGAGTATTAACATGTTCAGACAGTAAGTTATTGTTACTTCTGGATAACGGGAACTGTGCCTTGTGTGATTTCTTCCAATGCTGTCAGCTCTGTTGCTGGAATTACTCTGTTACTGTAGAGTACACAATACATTTAAACAGGCACTACAGCTCTTCTGATAGGTGATTGTAAAAGCTGCCATGCAAACGACTGATTCTAAGAACAGCACAACAAAGGGCGTTTGCAGCACGTGACAGGGCCATTCAGATCATTCTCTCTCTGCCGACTGTCTGTTGCAGCAAGCCGGAACACATCCTAATATCCTGCTGCTTCCCCACAGCCCCTGGATTATATTCCGATTATAAGGTTTATTCAATTTAAACTTTACAAGTGTCAATGTACTCTGCTTGCACATGCTGCTGGACCTGATACTTCTTCCGGGTCCCTCTTGTTCTTTCTCGACTTTCAATTCATATTTATTGATTGTAACTTCTGCAGTCATGGCTCCTTATTTTCGTTCCAACAATTACATTATTAGTAGGGCAGTAGCAGAGTGAACACAACATTGGCTAAGAGACTCAAAGCACAATGATGCTGAACGCTTGTTTAGCAGCCTTGAGGGAAGTAGTTAGTGGCGTTCCCCAGACGTGAGATATTGTGAACGCTGCCCTTATTGATATATATCAATGACCTGGACTCGTTTATAAAGGGCATAGTTTAAAATGGCAGAAGTAAGCCAGCTGAAATATAATGGAGAGAAAACTGAAGTGAAGCATTTTCGAAGAACGATGAGATGCAAACCACATGAAATGGTGTTACTTTAAAGGAAGTGCAGGAAGAGATTGACCTGGCGGTTCCCATAAACATTTGTGACGATGACAACAAAAGTAGATACGGCTGATAAAACAAAATCATACGGCTGCTGGGCTTTTCAAATAGAGGCACAGAGTAAATTAAAAATGAATACATAACAACATATCAAGTAGGAGCAAGAGTAGGCCATTCAGCCCTTCGAGCCTGCTCTGCCATTCTATAAGATCATGACTAATCTTCTACCTCCACGCCACTTTCTTGCACTATCCACATATGCCTTGATCCCATTGATATCTAAAAATCTATAGATCTCTGTCTTAAATATACTCAACGATTGAAACTCCACTACCGTCTGGAGTACAGAACTTCACAGATTCACCTCCCTCTGAGTAAAGACATTTATCCTCATTGCAGTCCTAAATGGCCGACCGCTTATTCTGAGACTGTGACCACTGGTTCTAGACTCTCAAGTCTGGAGAAACATCCTCCTGGCATCTACCCCTTCAATCCGTGTAAGAATTCGTTATGTTTCCATGAGATCCCCTCTCATTCTTCTAAATTCTGGAGAATATAGGACTAGTCTACACAATCTCTCCTCATTGGTCAATCACCCTATCACAGGAATCAGTCAGATGAACCTTCGTTGCACTTCCTCTATGGCAAATAAATCCTTCCTTAGGTAAGGAGACCAAAACTGTGCGTAATACACCAGGTGCGGTCTCACTAAGGACCCATATAATTGCAGGAAAACATTTTTATTCTTATACTCAAATCCTGTTGTAATAATGGCAAATGTACCATTATATTTCCTAATGTTTTGCTGTACCTGCATGTTAACTTTCAGTGATTCGTGTACGAAGGCACCAAGGTCCCTCTGAACCTTAACATTTCCAAAACACTCACCATTTAAAAAATACACTGCTTTCCTACTTCCTCTACCAAATAGGATAGCTTCACTTTTATTCCACATTATATTCTTGCCCACTCACTTAGCATTTATATATCCTCTTTAAGCATCTTTGCATCCTCTTCGCAACTTGTATTCCTACATAGCTTTGTATCATCAGAAAAGTTGGAGATATTATGTTTGGTCCCCTCATCCAAATCATTAATATAGATAGTGAATAGCTGAGGCCCAGGCACTGATAATTGTGGTACCCCACTAGTTACAGCCTGCCAACCTGAAAAGCACTCGTTTATTCCGACTTTCTGTTTTCTGTCCATTAACCAATGCTCAATTCATGCTAGTATGTTCCTCCCAATCCCATGAACGCTAATTTAGTTTAATAACCTCTTGTGTGGCTACTTATCAAATGCCCTCTGAAAATCCAAATACACCACATCCATTGGTTCCCCATATCTATTCAGCTAGTTGAAACCTCAAAAATTCTAACAAATTTGTCAAACATGATTTCCCTTTCGGAAATACGTGTTGACTCTGCCCAATCATATTATTATTCCCTCAGTGAAGGAAATGCAAGGGAGTTGAGCTAAAACTTCGCAAATCATTGGTTGGGACATAGCTGGAGCTTTGTGTCTAATTATTGTCGCCACATATTTGAAATGATTTTGTAGGCCTTGTAAAGGGCACAGGGGAGATTTAACAGTATGGGTCCTGAGATGAGGGACTTCAGTAATGTGGAGATAACAGAGAAACTGGGAATGCTCTCCTTTGATCAGAGACCGTTAAGGGCAGATTAAAAAGATGTGCAGTACTATGATTGTATTTGTTAGAGTAAATGAGGAGCCCCTGCTTCCACTGGACAGAGGATCGGTAACCAGTGGTCACATATTAAAGATAACTGGCATGGAGTAGATGAGGGGATGTTTTTTAATGCAGTGAATTGTTATCATCAGGGTTATGAAAGCCGATTTACTTGTAACTTTCCAAAGGGCAATTGCATATATACTTGAAAAGGAAATAAATGCAGGGCTATGGGGAAGGAACAGGCGAGTAGGTCTCATTGGATCGCTCTTGCAAAGATCCGCCACAGCCACAATAGGCTGAAATATCTCCATTGTTTTTTGTTTCTTTCTATGATTCTGTAAATGTTCAGCTAAAATAAAGTCTTCTATAGCCATAACGTGACCTCTGTTTAGCTATTCAAGTGTATGAAGTCAGTAAATGCGGCAAGCTTACAGCTGATACAAGCAAACACTTGGTTGTCACACTACTTGTTCAAAGAGAAATAGGGAACATACTGGGTCAGTCAGTAGCACTGCGATCTAACAGATGGTCCTATTTAATTTCTTGCTTAAATCAGTGATCTGTAGCCGTGCCGCAATGTGTACATTGAACAATAGGCAATATAGTGTTACTGGCAACAGGAGTATGCCATTCAGTCTCTTGAGGTTGTTCGGCATTCAATTAGATCACCTCTTATCTGTACCAAAACTTTGTCTTTGACCCGTTCTCTTTGATACACTTGCCTGACAAAAAATGTTCAATCGCAGTATTAAAGCTAAAATAGAACATGCATGTTTAGTCTTTTGGGGGGTTAATTCCTGAATTCTAAAACCCATTCTGTGTAAAAGGCTTTCCTGGTTACTCTGCTGAACGACACACCTGTAATTTTATGATATTGCAACCCTTGCTCATAATGTTCCCTGTAGATTTCGCCACACAATTTGCCCTAATTTTTCCTTTTATCAGTTCAGACATCTAGACCTTAATGCCCCTCAGTGTTCTATACTGAATGAATTCAAATCATATTTATGCACACTGTCCTCATAATGTAACCGTCCAAGCCATAGTATAATTGAGGTCTATCTGAGCTGAACCCCGTCTAAGGCCAAAATATCCTCTCTGCAGTCTGGTGGCCAAAACTGAAAGCTGTCCTCCAGACGATGCCTTACCAAGGCTCTGTACAGCTAAGAAATAAATTCCACCACTTTTTTTTATCCCTGCCCCCTTTAGACTTAGGCCAGCATTTCATTAGCTTCCAGCTTTAATGATTGGGAACTTGGACTCGCAAATCCATTGGCTCCTCTGCAGTCCCTAATCTCTCACCAGTTGGAAAATACTGCGAATTATCCCTCTTGGGTGCAACGTGGATGAGATCATACTTGCCCACATTGAGCATAATGTACCATAGGTTTTCCCATTGAATTACTCGGTCTATGACCCTTTGCAAATTCCTGCACAATTTATGCCCCTATTAACTTTGTGTTATCTGTAAAAATGTACATTATTTTCATTCATTCACAGGATGTGGGTGTCGCTGCCAAGGCCAGCATTCAGTGCCCATTCCTAATTGCCCTCCAGACGTCAATGAAGAGTCAATTACATTGCTGTGAGTCTAGAGTCATATAAAATCCAGACAACGTAAGGGTGGCATATTTGTTTCCAAAAGGACATTAGTGAGCCCAAAGGCATTTTACGACAATACAGTAGTCACATGCTCCCGATTACTTATATGATCACTTTATGGCAGACCTATTTAACTCAATTGAAATTCCCCTGGTGCCGGATGTCGAACTTGAACTCTTAGTCTCCGGATTATCAGTCCAGGTCTTTGGATTACTATTCTAGTAACATTACAACTCTATTACCTTGCCCGTTCTGGGGAGAGCTTTCACATCCAGCCATTGCAGTGTGTGTCTATCTGTCTGTCTGTCTGTCTGTCTGTCTATCTAGAAAGGGTACAGAGGAGATTTACGAGGATGTTGCCTGGCCTGGAAAGTTGTAGCTGTGAGGAAAGATTGGAGAGGCTGGGCTTGTTTTCTTTGGAATAGAGGAGGCTTAGGGGTGACCTAATTGAAGTGTACAACATTATGATGGCCGAGATAGAGTGGATAGGAAGGACTTATTTCCCAACGCAGAAGTGTCAGTAATCAAGGGCAAATAATTTGTCGGACGTTTAGAGGGGTTTTGAGGTTAATCTTTTTCACCCAGATGGTGTGGGGGTCTGGAACTCACTGCCTGAAACGGTGGTAGAGGCAGAGGCCCTCATCATATTAAAAAGCTGTTAGGTCTGCACTTGAAGTGGTGTAATCTGCAGGGCTTTGGACCAAGTGCTGGAAAGTGGGATTAGGGAGGATAGCTCTATGTCGGCCGGCATGGGCAAGATGGGTCGAATGGCTTCCTTCTGTGCTGTAATTTTCCATGAGTCTATGATTATATGCCTGTAGAACAAGCTCGATTCAGTCATTGCTAATTTTTACTTGTTTTCTGTGGCAATGGTCGGCTCTGCTCAAATAGCTTTCCTTGCATTTTCACAGTGAGAGACGCTGCACTGTGCAACAGGGAAGTAAAATTTCTGTACTCACATCCTCACAAAGAAAGCAGCTCAGGTTCTTTGAAACGTCCTTGTTCCTGATGTGTTCTGTGCATGTGGGTCAGTGTTGCAGTACCTGTTAATCTTTAACAGAGCTCCCCTCCAAACAATAGGGGCAAAAAAATCTTCAGATAATGTGTTTGTAAATCGCTTTTAGATATCAATCGACACATTCTCACAAATGTATTCATTCACTCTTTAATTTATCATGTCATATATATCTGTGAGCATGTATAAATGTCTCTGTATATATGCTGAGAGAGAGGCAGAAAGTTAGACCTAACAACTCTCAGAAGGATCCAAATTGCTTTAGATTAACTGAATTGTCTGCTGCCCTACTTGGTTGGATAAAATGTATCCTTGTCTGAGATGAGAGATGTACAAGATGGAGTGTTAAATCTCTATGGGTGTCCCATATGACCATGACATGCATGGTCAAAGAAAGCCCCCTTTTAAATTGAGTGCTGACTGCAGAAAGAGTTCAGTAAATGAAGCAAAAATCTAAAAAAAAAAGGCATCATGAACAATGTAGCGAGTTATCTTTCTTTTGTACTGAAAATTAAAGTGGCTCATTGCAGTTTTCAAAAAAGGTTTAAGAAAAAGCATATCTGCACTTAGGACACGATGACGTCATTAATAAATTTGACTGAATCGAAAATGGAAAACAGATTTTCGTCTATTGTTCCTACAACAGTATTTGGTCTACTGTCAATTGGAAATGACTTTCCTTTATCATTGATACAAAATTTTCAATGGTGAATATACTCTAGCGTGGTGAAGGGAACATCTATATGATTGCCTGAATTGCACACGTCATAAAAGATACTCTTTACTGCATGCCTCAGGCGCACATATATACATTTCGAAGGAGATTGGCTTGGTAAGTTATGTGGCGACAAGTGAGGGATGTTATTTGTCCCTTACTAACAGCTTGACTAAATTAAGCACCGAACTCTGATTGGTGATTACAGTATTCATGACGTATCTGCTGTCTCCTAGGTTGCTGCAGCAACAGCCTCGTCATATCTGTCATCTCAAAACCAATTATTACAGAACTGAGAAAATCAACTAACAAGAGTGTGTGCGAATCTCATTGCAACATGCTTACTCTCTCTTTTTTTCTTGGGATCGGTGAGTATGGGTCTCGGGTCTTGTAATGTTACTCCCAGGGAGACAAAGATCTGTATTTTAGCAGAAAGCTTGACCTGTTGAGAATACTGCCTGTACTGAAGAATTGCAGAAACAAGGCATAGTTCGGAGTTATGTTTTTTAAATGCACATTTTCGACCTATGTATTGCAATTGTATGAAAGTGGAATATATCTTTAGAGCATACAAACTGAATGTTGTGGTCTAGCATCTATAAAAAAACACAAGGATGTCACCTATGATCTGAACATTCTTATCATACAATTTTCAAAGAGGCAGTGAGGAAGTTGATCCACGATATGTTGTCTCCACAAAAAGATAATTAAAATATTTATATATCTATTTAACTGATTTATACCTACCTTTTACTTCATCAGTGCATTTACCTAACCGTGAGTTTACAGCGATATATGCTTCTATCTCCTAATAGCTTTTCAAGTGAAGAATATGTTAGATCCATTACCGAAATGGTACTGGAGAAATTAATGGGACTAAAAGTCAACAAATAACCTGGACTTGATGGCCTACTTCCTAGCGTTCTAAATAAAGGTGGCAGCAGAGATACTGGATGCATTGGTGGTTATCTTCCAAAATTCCCTAGATTCTGGAAAGGTCCCCGTGGATTGGAAGGAAGCAAATGGAAACCCACTATTCAAGAAAGCAGGGAGGGCGAAAATAGGGAACTATCGGCCTGTTAGCCTGACATTGGTAGTAGCGAAACTACTACAATATATTGCTATCGATGTGGTAACAGGTCACTTAGGAAATCATAATCTGTTTGGGCGGATTAATGAAAAGGAAATCGTGTTTGAAACATCTGTTCATGTTTATTTAGTTGTTAAAAGCAACGGAAATAAGGGGGGACCAGTGGATATGGGTTATTTTTATTTTCAGAAAGCACTCGATAAGATGCTACACAAGAGGTTATTTCACAAAATTTGGACCCATGCCATTGGACGGAATATTTTAGTAATTATTGATTATTGGTTAACGGACAGAAAATAGAAAGTCAAGATAAACGTGTTATTATTGTGTTTACGGGCTGTGGCTTGTGGTGTACCGTAAGGATTATTCCATGGACCTTAGAAATTTACAATCTATATTAATGACTTAGATGAGGGGATCAAATGCAATTACCCAATTTTGCCTATGTTAAGAAGCGTGTTGGGAGAGTAAGCTGTGAGGAGGATGCAAAGGGTCTGATAAGTGATATGAGTGGTTAAGTGAGTGGGCAAGAACATGGCAGCTGCAATATAACGTGGAGATTGTGATGTTATTCACGTCAGTAGGGAAAGTAGAACATCAGAATATTTTTAAATGGCGTGAGACGTGGAAATGTTGTTATTTAGAGGGACCTGGCTGTCCTTGTACACGATTCATAAACAGTTAGCATGCAGGTACAATAAGCACTTAGGAAAGCAAATGGTTTGTTCAATTTTATTACAAAGGGATTGGAGCATAAGAGTAAAGAAGTCTTAGTACAATTATTTAGTGCTTGGTGAGACCTCAGCTGGAGTATTGATTA
Source organism: Somniosus microcephalus (assembly GCF_052327205.1). NCBI lineage: Eukaryota > Metazoa > Chordata > Chondrichthyes > Squaliformes > Somniosidae > Somniosus > Somniosus microcephalus. Next base: position 25,053,075 of record NW_028225187.1, on the reverse strand, counting down.
TAGTTTTGTTCTCCTTACCGAAGGGAGGATATACTTGCCATAGAGGGAGTGCAACGATTGTTCACCAGAATGATTCCATGAATAGGTGGGTTGTGCTATGAAGATAGATTGTACTGACTAGGCCTATATTCCAATAGTTTATAGGAATCAGAGTTGACCCATTGAAATATATAAAATTCTTAAGTGGGTTGACATGGTAGATGCAGGGAAGATGCTTCACTAGGTTGGGAAATCTAGAACTATCGGTTACAGTCTCAGAATAAGGGGTCAGCCAATTAGACCTGAGATGAGAAGAAATTTTGCCGCTAAACGTTTTGTGAATCTTTGGAATTCTCTACCCCAGAGGGCGGTGGATGCTCGCTTGTTAATTATATTGGAGACAGAGAACGATAGCTTTTATAATACTAAGGATATTATGTGATATTTGGATAGGACGGGAAGGTTGAGTTGAGATAAAAGATCAGCCATGATCTTAGTGAATGGTGGAGGTGGCTCTAAATCCAAATGACCTACAACTGCTCCTGTTTCTAATTGTCTTAAAATTTCATGTTCCAGCAGAATGCGATATTTTAAATTTTTGATCATTCTCTCCATAATCTGATTGTTATGAATGCCTCGTCATGTAATTACACTTCATGCTGTTGGCGTCATGTACTTAAATTTGCACGTTGCCCTTTACGTGTGTTGAATTACAAAGATACGAGACAATAAAAGATTTACCTTGGAGGGGGAGCAGCGGAGATTCCATGAAATGGAGAATGTTCAGGGAAGATTTGATTGAGATATATAGCATTTTGTGAGGAATTAATGGGATAGAGAGAGAGATAATCTTTTTCCACTCCTGGGGAAAGCCAGGACCACGGAACATAACCTTCAAATCAGAGCCAAGCTATTCATTTGTGATAAAAGTAAACACTTCTTCAAACTAAGTGTGGCAGAAGTGTGGAACTCTCTCTCACAAAAAACGCTAGCTGCTAGCTGAATTAGTAATCTTAGTTCTCAGACTGGTACAATGTTGCTAGACAAGGGTAATAAGCGATATGGAGTCAAGGTAGGTGGATGGAGATGGACAGAAATCAGGAATGATCTTATTGAATGATCGAACACACTCAAAACCCGGAATGGTCCATTCCTATCTTATGTTCCTGCTCTCCGAGGAACTAAATCTTGATTTAATTTATGAAGACGGATTGCATAAATTTGAGTGCATTCCTTGAGTGTAGCAGATAATAGGTTGAACTGATCGAGTTGCTTTGGATGATAAACGGGCTTTATAGGGCAAATAAGGAGAACCTCTTTCCTCCTTTTTGTGAATAGAGAACAAGGCACAATAATCTTAAACTGAAAGCTAGGACATTCAGGAGCGAACTCAGAAAGCACGTCTTCACACGTGGGATAGTTTAATTCTGCACACTATCCCACAAAGCAGAGCTGTGGATGCAGGTGCTCAATTGGAGCTCCCAAGACTGAGAGAGAGATTTTAGTCACACGTAATAAGGAAGTAAATATGGAAAAAGTTGTTGTGGTCCAGATGTGTCATGATCTAATTGAATGGCAAGGCAGCTGCTTGGGTTTGAGTGGTCTCTTCCTGTTCCTAACGTTCCTAATCAAATGATAATTTATCTACTGGCTAAATCCAGGCTTTAAAAATTAGTGGATTTGGCTGGAGATCACTAAAATGTTGGTGCACAGAATATTTTCACTTTCTCCGTGTATTTTTCTTGCAGTTCATCTCCATACGCTTGTCGTACAGGCAATAAATTGTGAGTATGCGGCACTAAAATTATCAACCAATTAATTAAAGTAAACCTGAAGGTACAATTATAACACATGACCACTTGATAATCGGGAAAGCTGTAGATCTTCAGGTTGCATTAATCTGTTGTAAAAATTGTTACGGAGAATTACACAAGAATTTCCTCAATTTCTAATATTCTCAACAAAGTTTTATTTATTATTGAGCGGTGATCGTGGCTTTGTCTGCAATTTAGAAAAATAATAACACTGTCCTTTTCTGTCACAACAGCATGCAATTTTGCTTTGAGCCATTGCTATTGCGTGAGAACTAACAGCATGTGTTTAGAATGAATGCAGTTGTACCTTCGATTTATGTTTGTTGAAACCTGCATTTTAATATTACATCTGTAACACTCGTTAAAAATTGGACGTTAACAGCATGGATGAATTTTCCGGTAAAGAACACATTGAACCTGCATTATTACAATAATATAAACATAGATTCATTACAATAATTCCCATATTCTGTTTGCACATTCCTCAGATGATTTACCGAAACCAACCTTATTTCTAAATCCACCCTTCCAAGTTTTCATCAAGGGAGAGATGATAACATTGAATTGTCGCTGTCAGTGTCCCGTCAACAGGATCCACTATTACAGAGGTCAGAATTATATCATATACTAGGATCCCGAGCACGGAAATTGTGAGACCTCTTTTGATTTCATGGCAGGTCCGGGCTATGATGGGAGTTACACATGCTCCTGTCTCAGAGAGCATGGAGGATGGCCTGAATCAGATCGCAGCAACACTGTTGAAATAATTAGTAAAGGTATGTTAGCAAAACAGATTCTTCCAATGAGATTACCTCAATTTGGGGGGCTTGTTCAGCTATCAGGGATTCAAGCAGGCATGTCAGTCACAAGGAATCTCTTCTCGTCTCTGCTGGTTAAAGCGGAACGGAGGACACTTGGGCTGCAGTTATATTAGAGATTTGATGGGGATATGCAAATCAACCCGTGATACATATATTTGCAATTGACGTTGTATATCAGCGCACAGCTCAGATTACATTTTAGATTAAGTTGTATTCTCTATATAATGTTATAGGTGAGAGCAGTTGCTGATCCTGGGCAGTTCCAGTAGTTATTGATACATAAATTCTGTCAATGTGAGAATGCACAACACCCCCTCAACTTCAGCCATCTGAAAAGTCCCGGGATTGCGAATAAGGGACTCTCCTTGTGGACAGTGTGTGGTTCGCAGCCACAGGAAACCTTCAATAGAATCCTACCAGATGCGCTTCCAGCTCATGATGTACTGTTCCGATACAGAGATAGCATTATTGTCTTATCTTTGTTACAAGCTTCTATCATTTGTAGACCATTGAACAGAGTATTAATCAAGCAATAATAGGAGCTAGTAACAAAGATATTACCATAATCGTGGGAGACTTTAATATGCATATAGTTTGGGAAATCAAATTGGCAAGGTAGTCTGGAGGACTAGTTCAAGGAATGTATTCCTGGAACAATGCGTCACGGAACAAACCAGGGAAGAGGCTATTTTAGATCTTGTTTTGTGCAATGAAGCAGGGTTAATTAAGTAATGTTATAATAAAGGTTCCTATAGGAAAGTGTGATCAAATGATAGAATTTCACATTGAGTTCGAAAGTGACATTCTTATGTCCGACACTTAAGTCTTAAACTTAAACAAAGCCAATTGCATAGATTATGAGGGGCGAGATGGCTAAGGTAGATTGGGAAATTAGATTAAATGTATGATAGTAGATAAGTAGTGGCAATCATTTAAAGAAATATTTCTAAATTCTTCATGAATATACATTCCATTGAGAAATACAATCTCAACGGGAAAATTGACCCATCCATGGCTAACTAAAGAAGTTAAGATTAGATTAAAAGAAGCGGTTTTTAAAATTGCAAAGAATCGTGGTGAACCTGAGGATTGGCAGAGCTGTAGAAACCAACAAATGATGACCAAAAATGTAAAAGGAGGGAGACAAAATAATATGAGAGTAAATTCGCAAGAAATATAAAAACAGATTGTGAGAGCTTCTACAAGTATGTAAAAAGGAAGAAAATAGCAAAAAAAAACATTTGTTCCTCAGAAGCTGAGACAGGAGAAATTATATTGGGGGACAAGGAAATTGCAGCGAATTTAAACACATATTTTTTATCTGTCTTCACAGTAGAAGACACAAAAGTTTACCAAAAATAGTGGGGAAACTAGGGGCTAATGAAAGCGTGGAACGTAATTACTTGAGAAAAAAGAACTTGAGAATTTAATGGGACTATAGGCCGACATATTCCCTGGACCTGATGGCCTACATCCTAGGTTTCTAAAAGAGGTGGCTACGGAGATAGTGGATGCATTGATAGTGATCTTCTAAAATGCACTAGATTCAGGAAAGGTCCCAACAGATTGGAAAGTAGCTAATTTTACCTAGCTGTTGAAGAAAGGAGGGAGAGAGAAAACCGGGAACTACAGGCCAGTTAGCCTGACATCAGTCATCAGGAACATGCTGGAATCCATTGTTAATGAAGTGGTAATAGGGCACTTAGAAAATCATAACATGATTAGGCCGAGGGAAGATGGAACTCAAATTTCTCTCCACGGATGTTGCCTGACTTGCTGAGTTTTTCCAGCATTTTCTGTTGTTATTTCGGATTTCCAACATCTGCAGTATTTTGCTATCGTACTTATGAAAGTTAAATCCTGTTTGAAAAATGTATTAGAGGTTTTTGAGGGGATTATGAAAGATAAATCGTATTTCAAAATGTACTAGAGATTTTTGAGTGGGTAGCTGGCAGTGTAGATAAAGGGGAACCAGTGGATACAGTATATTTGTGTTTCAAAAAGGCATTCGATAAGGTGACATATAATATTATTAAGCAATATTTGGGTGTAATATGCTAGCATGGATAAAGTATTGGGTAACATACAGAAAGCTGAGTGTAGGAATAAACGGGTCATTTACAGATTGTCAGGCTGTAACTAGTGGGGTGCTGCAAGCATCAGTGTTTGTCCCTCAGCTATTTACAGTTGAGATCAATGACTTAGATAAAGGGACCGACTGCACTGTATTCAAAAGTTTCTGATAAGACAACGTTATGTTCAAAACTAAGATATGAGGAGGAAGCAAAGACCCTGAAAACTATGTAGAGAGGTTAAGTGAGTGGGCAATAAGGTAGCAGATGGAGAATAATGATGGATGTGTGAGGTTATTCACTTCAGTAGGAAGAATAGAAAATCATAATATTTTTAAATGGTGAGAAACTAATTAATGCAGGTGTTCAGAGAGATGTAGGTCTCCTAGTAGAAGAAACACAGAGAGTTAGCTTGCAGGTACAAAAATCAATTAGGAAGGCAAGTGGCATGTTGGCCTTTTTTGCAAGAGCGTTGAAGTAGAGTAGAAAGTCTCCTACAATTGTGCAGGGCTTTGCTGAGACCACACCTGGGGTACTGTGCACAGTTTTCAACTCCGTATTTAAGGAAGGCTATACGTGCCTTGGCGTCGGTGCAACGAAGCATCACTGGATTGATTTGTGGGCTGATAGTGTTGTCCTATGAGGAGAGATTGAGTAGACTGGGCCTACGTTTTCTGGAGTTTAGAAGAATGAGAGGTGACCTCATTGAAAAATATAAGATTCTGAGCGGGATTGACAGGATAAATGCTGAGATATAGATCCCCCTCACTAGAGAGTCTATAACTAGGGCACATAGTCACAGGATAAGAGGCCGGGCTTTTAAGACTGAGATGAGGAGGATTTTTTTCATTCAGAGGGTTATGAATCTTTGGTATTCTCTCCCCCAAAGTGTTGTGGATGTTCCATCATTGATTAAATTCAAGGCTGAGAGAGATAGATTTATTGACTCCAGAGGAATCAATGATATGGGGATAGGGCTGCAAAGTGGAGTTGAGGTCGAATATCAATCCTGATCTTAATGAATGTTGAAGCAGGCTCGAGAGGCCATCTGGCCTATTCCTGCTCCCAATTTTTTTGCGCTTATGTTCCTATGTGTATTGTACTTAACAGCAATCATGCAATGGAAAAAAAATTAGCAGTGAGGGCGTGATATTGAGTTCGACAATTTTATATGTGTCTAAACCTGTTATATGATTTTAAGAAAGTTTCCTTTGCTCTGAAGGAAATTGGAATTCCAGAATACGCATCTTATGCATATATATTGGGAACCACACACTACTGGAACATTTCTGATTGTTTTAGAGAGTTAGAGTGGGAATTTCACAGAGTGTTTCCTCCAACTGGCCACGTGCATGTTTTTTGCTTAATGTTGTCTTACCTGGGAACTAACAATTAGTATTTTGAGTGATTGTTGTGCAAATTCACACTCTTTATCAGATACGATGAGCAATATCCATCGTGATGTTCTTTCAACAACGTAGGTTGTTTTATTACATAGACATAAGAAAGGGGAGAGTAGCACCAAATGCAAGTATGAACAATGGGTTGCAAACTGCAGGAATGGTTTGGGAAATGGTGGAGGCATATCGGTCTGGGGATTATAAAATCAAGGCTCTGAATAGAGAGAGGGGCTGCACAGTACATATCGGGATAAAGAAATGAGACACTGATGTGTGCAGAGGAACCTTGGAGTGCATTTCCACAGATCCTTGAAGGTAGCAGGCCAGGTAGATAAGGTGGTTAAGAAGGCATACGGAATGCTTGCCTTTATTGGCCGAGGCATAGAAGGCAAGAGCAGGAGGGGTTACACTTCAACTGTATAAAACACTAGTTATGCCTCAGCTAGAGTACTGCGTGCAGTTCTGGTCACCACATTACAGGAAAGATGTGATTGCACTAGAGAGGGTACAGAGGAGATTTACAAGGATGTTGCCGGGAGTAGAGATTCTTAGTTATGAGGAAAACTGGATAGGCTGGGGCTGTTTTCCTTGAAACAGAGGAGGCTGAGAGGGACCTTATTGGTATGTATAAAATTAGCCTAGATAAAGTGCATAGAAAGGACCTATTTCCCCTAGCAAATTTGTCAAAATCCAAGGGGAACAGATTTAAAGTAATTGGTGGAAGGTTTAGAGGGGTTTTGAGGGTAAGTTTCTTCACCCAGAGGTTTGTGGGGCTATGGAACTCACTGCCTGAAAGGGTGGTAGAGGCAGGAACCCTAACCACATTTAAAAAGTACTTGGATGTGCAGTTGGGATGCTGTAACCTGCAGGGCTATGGGCCAAGAGCTGGGAAGTGGGATTAGGCTGGATCGCTCTTTGTTGGCCTGCATGCACATGATGGGCCGAAATGGCCTCCTTCCATGCTGTAACTTTCTATGATTCTATGAACGAATCAGATAGAGAACAGTTGTTGTTAAATGGGAGAGGCAGTTAAAGTGTTGAGCCAAAGGAAGGTCAAGGTTGTGTGGTCAGAATGGAGCTGTTCAATAAGCACCAACACAATGTTTAATCTGGAAAGAAGAAACAAATAACTTGACGCAATGCACCGCATTACAGAAAGACAATGCACATTCTGATTTATCTCGTTTGCCATCCCTTCCTCACTTAAATTACTTAAAAACTTGGAACAACGGTCATAGATTTGTTTTTGAATTGAATGACTCAGTGCATCGTTCAGTTGAATTGCGACACAAGATTTAATTTAAAGTTTTTGGAATGTATCTATTACTTTTTAAAATAATTCTGTTACAGATAAACTTCCAGTGCCGGCTATCTCCATGGAGCAACTGCCCAGTGAAGCTTCAAATGGGGAAGTTATCATTACCTGCAAAGGAGACATTCGCTCAACAGGGGGGATATTTTACTTATATAAAGGTCACGACAGAACTGTTCTGCAGTCGCATAGTGTGAATGGTGCTGAGTGGAATGTGATCTTCCTCTTAAACATGCTAAATGAAGGCAATGCAGGAAAATATAAATGCCGATATCAAACAGAGATTAACGGAAGTTTGATGTATTCGCCGTTCAGTACATACTTAAAAATTACTGGGAAAGTTAAGGAATAACAAATACCAACACGAGGTTACCTGGTCTGGCCTATGTGACTCCAGACACACAAAAATGTGGTTGACTCTTAACTGCCCCTCTGAAATGGCCTAGCCAGCCCCTTAACTGTTATTGGTGATGGGCAATAAATCCTGGCCTTGCCAGGGACGCCCACATCCTGTGAAGGAATATAAAAAACAGGTTTTAGTTTCCTGTTTTGGAACGTCTAACTCATTTGTCCCAATGAAATAATGGCCCAGAAATTCGGTTCGGAGGTTTCCCTCGGGGACAAGTCTCTGACCTGCACTTACCTAGCGTGCTGGCCATTGTGCAGTGGGCCCACGTGGGATTCGGATCCTGGGCCTGCTCCAACAGCCGGCGTGCAGTGCTTGCATATCCCAGGGGCGAAGTTAGTTCGAAGCATCCCCTGGGATCACGTGGGCCATGGAGAGCCAATGGTAGCAGGGTATCTGTATTCATAGATCTGACAGGAAGACCTGTCAAATCTATAAATACATTTCAGCCACAAAATATCACTAAAATTTCAAATAAATTTGAAAAAACATCACATTTTTAAAATAAATATAAGTTACATAAAATAACTATTTTAAACAATAATTGAAATGTTTGTAAATAATAATTACAGTTTCTAATAGGGCTAAAAATAAACTTATGTTTCTTAAAATATTAAAATATAATAAACCTGCGGATAAAATGTTTTAATTTTACTTAATGCACCACTTACCTTGGTAAAAGCAGGCCTTACGATTGCTTTTTATAAGCATAGCTGCTGGAGACTTACACTCTCGGAAAAACCAGGAAAAAAAATGGAAGTTCCAGGCGTAGGAGCTGCCCCTCCAGAGGGGCCATGCAAGTTCCGGGTTTAGACAGATCCCCGGGAGATGGGACCCCACGGGTCGAGAGTTGCACTATTTGCCAAACTTCCACCCGCTGAATGCCCGTGAAATTCTTATGCCAGCCTGCCTTTACCAGCGTAAGAGTTTTGAAAAATAGAAAAAGAATATTTAATCACTCATTTATACATTAACAACCCTGTCCAACAATGTAAGTTTATTTATAGCCCCGTTAAAACATAACTTGGGCTAGATTTTCAGTATAGACAGTTTTGGGGCGCTAACCTTAGCGCCCGCCCGAAGTTAGCGCCCGCCCCAAAGTAGCGCCCCGCTGCCGGAAATTCAGTGGCTTCGCCCTAAGAGGTTGGTGGAGCGCTAAAAGAGGTGTTCCACTACTATCTTTAGGTGCTAAGCCGGTGGTGCAGAGCGCAACACCCGAGCTCGGGCGCAGCGCACGGTAGACACTCTGGTGCCAGTGAGCTCCTAAAGGGGAAGGGTGCATGTGTTTTAGGAGGAGGAGGAGGAGGAGGAGGAGGAGGAGGAGATAAATACACCGTTCACAACAACACACTGGATCCTTCCACACAACACATGCAGACTGCCTTTTATGGTGCAGGAGGAGTGCCCTTTAATTTGCGCTCCCCAGGGTGTGTTGCGTTCCAGTTTACAAACGCTCTGGACGCCAGCCACACAATGGGGCGGTCTGACTGAAGTTTGGATTCGGGGCGGCCAAAGGGCATTGCACGAAGATGTGACGTCATTTTCTGCGCGCGCATCCGGGCGCGCATCCGGGCGGCCGCTAAACTTTGCGCCGGCGCTAACGGGCAACTTAATTTGGGGCGGGGTGCAAACTGCGCTGCACCCGGGTGCTACATGCATAGCACCCAAAAATCAGTTCTCTTAAGGCGCTAACTGTTGGCGCAAGCAACTGAAAATCAGTTAACATTTCTTCTTTCAAAAAATTGACTTTTGTTTAAAATATTTAATCAAATGGCATTTTAAATCATTTTAAATATTTTTGTTTTAATGAGTTTGTGTATTTTTCAAGTGATCCCCATTCATACTTATGGGAGTTCCCAACACACGGAACTCCCATAAGTATGCATGGGGTTTTCCCTTCTTTCATTGGGTGGGTCTGCCCACGAGATCCCAGTGGCGCTCGCGAGCTGCCTGCGCGCATGGGATAAATGGTCCCCTGCCCGCAGGTACCCGGAGAGGCCCAGGATTGCAGGCCTCCATATCTCCCGGACCGCCAGATAAATTCGTAGATATCTTGCAGATCGGAGGCATCCTCCGGCGGGAAGCTTCCGAAGGCAAATTTTGGGCTAACATGGATATTGAAACTATTTAAATTTCAAACGTCCTGTAAGAATTTCCCTGCAATGGTCAATTGGGGGCTTGATTACTGATCTATTACTAATGGCCCATATTATCCGATTCCTATGGGTGTGTAGGCGCTATGTACACCGCCGTAGGGACATCGGAAATGCCGGTTTAAGACATGCGAATTGCATGCGCTGAAAACCGACATTTCCCATCTGTCAATAATGCTCTTGACAGATCGGACACCTGCTATAGAGATGGGCCACTGTGGGGGAGAGATTTCTGCTCTATGCAGAACCTCCGCCCGCTGAATACACTTCAAAATCTTACGCCTGGCGTAAGGCCTGCTTTTAGCTGCATAATAGTTGAAAAAAGTGAAACAACTATTTTTTTTTACCTAATTTATATAACTTAAAAATACGTTAAAAAAGGTAAGATTATTTTAAGAATTTTTTTTCAAAAAATTCCTTTTTGTTTATAATATTTTAAATTTAACTCATTTTAAAAAACGTGATTAAAACTTTTCCTTTAGTGTTTTGATGTGTTTTTGGGGTGAACTCCATTCATACATTTGAAGGGGCTAACTGTCAAAAGTATGAGTGGAGATTCCCTTCTCCTATTGGCTGGCTTTCCCATCATGATCCCAGGGATGCTTGCGAACTGCATGCGCCCCCGGGATACGTGGGCCCTGCGCATTTCCACTGTGGAGAGGCCCTGCATTGGAAGTGTCCAGACCATGGGAGCCCGCAGGTAAGAGCGTATAGTTTTTTCTGATGGGAGGCGTGCGCACGCAGGAAGCCTCCTATCGGAAATTACGGGCCGCTGGGGGAAAAATTCTGTTGATTGAGCCTCCCGTTAGTGCCTTAAGAGGGCACCAATTGGGGCAAAAACAACTAGAGGTCAGGCGTGGCGATGTTTGTGATGCTCTCAAAATTAACTAGACATTTTGTGGCGGCGCTAAGCACTGCTGCCACGATCTTCAATGCCGGCAGAGTGCGACGTCAGTCGAGTGCGCAACGCCCCGTTAGCACCCTGGACTGGATATTGAGTGACGCCCCCTGCCTTACTGCCTGCCACTAGCAATGACAGTTTGAGGGGAGCGTTATGCTGTCAGAAAGGGACTAGGGGAGCGCTATTTGAAGGCGACCGCTTCCTGCCTTTTTTTCTCGGTGACATTTTTGCACTACGCTGTCTGAGAGAGAGAGAGAGAGAGTTCTGGAGATATTGAACGCTGTGTGAAGGAGTTTTGAGTATTGAGCAGCACTTTGCAGGTTTATTTTGATTTGCCCTTCCTTGCTTTGCCAGCACTCTGAGGTAGCGCCTCACTCCTCGGCCTTTGCGCCTTAAGACAGGTGTGAAGCGCCTGATTTAGCGCTCCAATCACCTCCAGGGGTGAGGAAAGCCAAGGTTACTGTTGGTGGTGATAATTAGCGCCAGGCGCTAAACTTTGCGCACGGCCAATAACGGCGGGGCGATACGGAATTTTTCCCCCATTAACATTTCCCCGTGCTACATGCGTTGAAGCAGCTAAGCACTTCGCAATTTCAAAAACAGAGTAAACCTAAAAAGGAACCTACCAATTGTGACAGATCATAGAAAGGATAGGTGGCATGAAGAAGTGATGGAAGCTAGATAGACAAATATCGAGGTTATGATGGGAGTTACATTGTTGGGCCTCATTAAGTTCAGGGTGTTGCAGGCAGAATGGAGATGTTCAGTAAGTGGCTACCCAATTAAAAAAGGGACATGTCGAAATATCCTGCATAAAAGAATGAATAGACATGATCTGATTCACCCTGGTTTCCATCCGTTCTTGTATTGTATAGACTATCTAAAAGCGATGTGTATGTCGAATCAATGTCATATATCATTTTTAATTGGATGTCTCTATGGGGCATTCAGTCTAATTTTCCTGCAGAATTTCATGTAAGATGTTCAAATGCTTTTCTTTGACTTTTTCAAATAATTCTGTTACAGTTAATCTCCCAGTGCCGACCATTTCCATGGAGCCAGAATCTGATGCTGTTTTAATTGGAGAACAAATTCACATTACCTGCAAAGGTGACATACGCTCCAAAGGTGGGATATTTAACTTATACAGCGGTCACAAAGAAAAACCTGTGCTGGTCCGTAATGTGGCTGATGCTGAGCTAACTGTGACCTTCACCATATACACCCTAAACAAAGGCTCGGGAGGAATTTATAGGTTTTGATATCTAACTGAGGTTAAAGGAGTTTGGGTGGAATCGCCCTTCAGTGAAGATGTAAGGGTTACAGTGAAAGGTGAGGACCAACAAATATCAAAACGATGCTTTATGTTATTGTGTTTCAATTTCAACGTTCACAACATGTAATTAAATTAATTTACAATCCAACCGACAAGTACGAATTTACTTACATTGCTGAACTGGGGATCGGTTTTTGATCGACTGTCTTAACGTTTCCATTCATGCTGCATGGGCAGTAAAGGCCAAATCCTCAGCCTGTTTCCCCCAAATTATGTCGAGGAAATTAGCGCTGGAAGCAGTATTTCACGCTTTCCCGTTATATGCATTGGATAGCCAGGTAAATCCCGATTTCATCTTCCATTCTCTTTGGTCCCTGCATTGGTCTCTCATTGGATGAAGGTAGGGGAGATACCAGGGAATGGTTCTCTGCATACTTTCAATTCAGCCTATTGGTGTGAACTGAAGCTCATCAAGTCAAATATGTCCAATACTGACAATGTGTGCAGTGGCCTCTATATATATTTAGGCACGTTCGTGTTTTTCCCAAAGCTTGTGACTCCATTTACATCTAAGCAGCTCTCACATTTCTTTAACAATAGCGAGCGAAACTGGCGGATGTATTTAATCAGATGTCTGTAATCTCATCCAGCCCTACAATCCTCATCCACTTCCTCAAATTCCTCCAAGGCTCTCGTCCCCTCCCTATCACTTTAACCTCCTCCAGCCCTATAATTCTCATGCTGCTGTTCAATTCTCTCCATGGCCCTCGCCCCTCCCTTCTTCTGTACGCTCCTCCAGTACAATTCTCATCCTCGTCATCAAATCCCTCCATACACTCGCCTCCTCCCTATCACTGTAACCTCCTCCAGCTCTGCAATTCTCCATGGCCCTCGCTCCCTCCCTATCTCAGTAACCGGCTCCAGTGCTACGGTTCTCATTCACCTGTTTAAAATCCTTCATGGACCTTACCCCCGCTCCCTATCTGTATCCTGCTCCAGTCCGACAAACTTTGAAGAACTCTGTGCTCCTCCAATTTTGGCAGCTTGCTCATCCCCAATTTGAATTGCACCACCATTGGTTGCTGTGCCTTCAGCTACCTAGTGCCCCAAGCTCTGGAATTCTCTCCTTCAACCTCTCTACCTCTCTCCTTTTTGACGCTCCTTAATATGTATCTGTTTTACCAAGCTTTAGTTCGCCTGTAATAATATATCTTTGTGTAGCTCGGTGTCAAATTTTGTTGGTTGGCCCCGTGAAGCCCGTGGAACGTCTTACTCCATTAAAGGCGCTATATAAATGCAAGTTGTTGCTGCTATGTTCTCAGGAGAAAGAAATTGGAAGTAAATGATAGCTGACGTGTTTGGGAAGTAGATTAGCGATGTTATGAGAGATAAAAGGATGTATTTAGCTAAACTATTTAGCCTAGTGAAAGACTAGGCGCTAGGACTTGAAGGAAAACACTCGAGAACATTTAGAGAAATGAGCTCGAAATTATCAAGACGCAATAAATTTTAATTTCTAAGCTGCACTGAGTGTGGACTTGTGGTGGAAGACTAGATCACCAGTACCCATTTCTAAAATAGGAAGAGAGCCAATCAGGTAATCACAAGCCTGTTAGTTTAGCATCAGTTGTCGGAGAAATTTTACAGTATTTGATTAAGAATGAAATGGCCAAATGTATAAATGAAGAGGAATTAGTCAGAACTACTGACCGCGTAATTCAGAAGGTGCGATCGTCCATGAGAAACCACATAGAATTCTTTAAGATGTAACAGTATAAATTTCGGAGGCAATAGCCACAATCTACCATTGGGCTTACGGGTGAGTACCACATGCGTAGTCACAGGTGGAGACCCGAATTTCTGGGCCAATAATTCGGAATATAGATAACAGCCATTTGGACAAACTTCGACTATTTCAGGAAAACCAGCGCGGATAATGGAATGGGCTAAAATGTGGCAAATGAAATCCATATTAGTAATTTTGAGAAGGTAACTTTTTTTTAGAATAGTTATGACCTTTAATTATAATCGGAATCGAAGTATGCTTGTTGCTCTGGAAGAGAAGAATCATTCGGAATAATGGTTCACGGGGCATTAAACACAACTCCTCAGCTTGACCAGACCATCAAAGTAAATGTTAATGGAGTTCTAGAATTCATGAAAAGAGGAATAGATTAAAAAAGCCAAGCAGTATTAATGACTCGATACAAAACCTTAACATTTCTGTACAGGGGCAACTTTCATACACTGTTGGGGCCGAATGGCTTCTTTCCATGATTTACTTTCTGTATACCGTTAACGACAACCACAACCACTTGTATTTATATAGCACCTTTAATGTAGTAAAACGTCCCAAGTTGCTACACAGGCGTATTGTGAGACAGCAAATTTGACACTGAGCCACATAAGGATACATTAGGGCTGGGGAACAAAAGCTTGGTCAAAGAGGTAGATATAAAGCAGCTTCTTAAAGGAGGAAAGAGAGCTAGCGGGGTGGAGAGGATTATGCAAGGAATTCCCCAGATTAGGGCCTCGGCAACAGAAGGCACGGCCACCAAAGGTTGAGCCATTTTAATCAGGGATGCTCAAGAGGGCAGAATTAGAGGAGTGCAGATATCTTGGGGGGTTGTGGGGTTAAAGAGATTACAGAGAGAGGGAGAAGCGAGACCATGGAGGGATGTGAAAACAAGGATGGGAAACTTGAAATCGAGGCGCTGCTTAGCCGGGAGCCAATGTAGGTCAGCGAGCGCAGGGGTGATCTGAAAACGGGACTCGCTGCGATTTAGAACAGGGGCAGCCGAGTTTCGGTTGACCTCGAGTTTACCTAGATCGAATGTGGGAGGCGATTCTAGAGGTAACAAGATGCGTTGGAACAGTCAATTCTAGAGGTAACAAAGGCATATGTATAACGTATGTGGCATCTGGGCCTCACCCAGTGGCATCCATGGGATGCACTCTGAAGATCTGTGTGACGATACTGCATCTTGTCACGTTGGCACTGCCTGAGAAATCTGCACTCCTGTGAAAGAACAATAACTGAGGTGTAACTGACAGTTTTCGGTCCAACAACTAGTATCCGTGCCCATTCCCAAACGCCTTTACATTATCGTCTCCAGTTAGCAGCAAACACATCTCAGTTGCTAGTTGCCATGTAGACCTCTGCCCCAGCTATCACAGTTTCTCGTTAGAGTTCAGTCTGCTGCTGGAGGGCAGACAATTCTTAGATCAGTTAATGTTCATGTGGAAATTACAGGAGAGAAGCAGCATTCATTATTGCAAATACACAATAGTTTCAAATAATTATAGAAGCCTTACATCCAATAATATCACAGCAAGCCCGTTACTTCACTAACATATATAACTTATGATAGATTCAGTTAAAGTATGCATAATCAAGGGAATATTGATCAAGAGATGCTGTCGCCTTGTTCAACATTCTTCACAATCCCATCTGTAGGACAGAGCTCACCGAATTTAGCATGTGTTTGTAAGACAGTTTTTGAGAGGTGGTCTTGGTGTGGCGTTATACATGTCTAAACATAGAATCATAAATTATATCAGCCATTAAAAAAATGAAAATGCGTGGAGTGCACAACACGACTTTGGAAATATAACCTAATTTAAAGCATTGTATTCTAAAAGTTACCAAGTTAATCTGACGCATTATGACTAAAGGAACGTTACTTAATAATATCTGCCATTTGTTGCGCATAACAAGGCATACGGACATAATAGACAATACCGACTATGCCACTATGCATTAAATGATATCAGCTACAGTGCAAAGGAAAGTAAAATGCATTAAATCCTTTTTTTTTTCCCCAGCACTGACATTATGATGTGTATGTGCAAAGCTAAATGAATTCTCTCTATCGGTGAGAACCAGACATATCCCAAAGAACTTTGATAAGATCATAGCCTTCAAAACGGTTCGCTGCAGACAAATTATGGCAGCAATTGCTACAGTGAACATGTGCAGGTATATCATAAATCCATTGATAAAAATTCAATCCATTCTTCAATGTTAGCAAAAAATACAACAGGTTCTGAAGGAATGTTTTAAGCAGTTTAAATGAAAACTGTTAAACTCCTACAAGTGTTAATCTGAACATGAATTGTTTGTCTTGAATATTTTCCGTTGCAAAATAAGAAAAGCCAGCGGGTGGTTCTGAAGTCATAGAATAAAGAGTAAAGCAAGTCTTCGTCTCAATTTTCACTTGCCTTTGGAAATGAAAATTTTGAACATACTACAATCCTTCTTCTCCACAGGACAACATCTCACAGTGGCCCTAGTCCGGCTCTGCCTCAGTGCCTTATTGCTCATCGTAATGGTTATTATTGTCATTGAGCATTTTGTGAATGCAAAGTCTTACGAAGGTAAGGCATTTTGAATTAGAATTTCAGGTTTTAGTTCTCTCTTAAAATGTTTCCGTTATTCTGTGTAATTCTACGGAAAAGAAAAACACATGCTACTATGTCTAATACAGAGCACACTAGATCGCATCTTATATCTAGTCATAGATTGAAAAAGTCATGTAACTATCTTTGGTTTATATCCCTTAAAGTAACTGTTGAGCAGGAACCTGCTAGGGAAAGCCAGCAGTGCTCCTGATTTCAGATTACCTTCTCAGCAATGATACAGATGTTCCGCAAGTTCAGAATAGAACTTCCATCAATCTTCTTCAATTCTAACTAGTCAATCTCAAGGCCATATATACAAAAGCAAAATACTGCGGGTGCAGGAAATCTGAAATAAAAGCAGAATTTGCTGGAAATGCTTAGGAAGTCAGGCCTCACCTCTGGGGAGCGAAACAGAGTTCTTGTTCAGGTCGTTGTCCTTTTATCAAAAATGAAAAATCTCGGAGATGTAATGGTGTTATAAGCAAGTAGAGAGGCAGGGAGAGGGTAGGGGAAGAAAGAAGGAAAGGGAAGTTCTCTGATAGGGTGGGAGGCAGGAGTGATCGTATGACAAAAGGGATGATGGTTCAATGCAAAAAAGGGGTAATGGGTCAAGGAAAGACACAGAGGATGGGTCTAGATATATCCATATAAGTTCATATATGTTTGACATTTCGACAGGAAAGAAGGCCGTGGACAAAACTCGTTCTTAAACCGTCACAACAAACAAACTGAATCGAGATCACCTTAGAGTGATTCGCTTTTTCAATGGTGCCTTTGAAAGAACGCCAGAACTGTTTGCTCGCCCGTGTTTAGGTTCTACGCCTCTTTATTTCTCTTAGGGGAAAAATCTATCTGCATTGATGTTCTTCTCTCTCTCTCTCTAGAATCTGCTGAGGATACAGCGACAACTTGGTACTGTACAGTTTAGACTTATTTTGTCAGAACATGGAGGAGAATCGGAAAGATTTGAAGCTGTTTTGAGAAATTAAAAACTGATTCAAGCCAAAGCACGCAGCGCTTCCTCATCATTAGCAAAGCTGTTGATATCTACGGATCTCTGCGGACATATTCCTTGCATTCTCTCACAGAGAAGGAATCGACTGCTCTAGAAGCAGAACTGGGACGAACAAAAACAATGATGTTTTCAACTCAGCTTAGTGTAGCAGACCCACATCGCACCCCAGTTTGCTGAAACATGCCAGAATATTATGAAAATAGAGCAATGGTTAATCAGAACCTGCAAAGCAACGTGGTGGACAGATCGTAGAAGCAGTACAGGAAAATGTTCAAGGAATGAACTGAATGTGGCTCTACTGAACATGAATTTCATGAGTTCCAGGTAAAAATGTAACAACAGGATGGGCTGCTACTTATGAAGGTAGATGCTTATTGCAAGAGTGCATTAATGAAGCTTATAATGATGTATTAGTGCTAAACGGTCATTTGTCCCGGGAGGTGTTCTGATGAGCTTTACAGTTAATGGGCACATTCCGTGCAGACTGGCTCTGGTCCTAAAACAATTCAAAACACTTTTACCATGCAAGCTGTGGCGACAAATGAGACAGAGAATATGGCCAGCTCCAGCATCTCTGCTTCTGGATCCGAACATAATGAAAGAATATTCCACCTTGTCTAAGGACCTGACCAATGTCAGACTTGAAAGAAATTGCCACAATACGGTGACACCCTGGAGATATTTTGTTGTGTTTTTTTGCTGAGACCGTAGGGATCCACGTCAGGAACACGCAATGTGGACGTGCAGTTGGGAATCAAGGATGAGTGGGATGTGAGACTGGCCAGCGGGTCGATTGACCGGAGTGTGTGTGAGGTAGCAACAGCATAGTCTGGTTACTGGAAGATGAGGCTGAGGAGTGGACATGTATTCAGAGATCTGACAGGAGCCTAAATCTGCACGAAGCCAATGAAGATGAGATTAATATTGGCCTATGAGGGTGGACAATGCCATTATTCCATGCTGATAAAATGTCTCATCTCTCTCCTTTGACTGCTACATCGACTGAGAAACTCTGCTGATAGGACACACCCTGTTTACATGGGAACAGGAAAACTGAGAACCGCTCAAAACCTGAGGGATTGAAGCACATTATCTATTATTTTTACCTATTGCCTCCGCATTTCAGATACTCTTTCCTTTGTCTTGTCAGAAGCAATTCCGTCTGTTAGTAAATATATAACTGGTGATTAATCTCATTGCCTTTGTGGGACCTTGCAGTGCGCACATTGACTGCGGCATTCACCTACAGGACAACAGTGACCAAATTTCAGGTAGTGCATCAGTGGCTGTAAAGGGCTTTTGTACATTCCGACTTCGAGATCCCTAACTCCTGCTGTTCTTCTGTAGAGCGAAAGACTGCAACAGATGTGATTTCACTGAACGTCTGATGGTCAGCAAATGTATGGTTAAGTGTATATTTCATTGTAAGACACATCAGTTTAGATTATCTCATACCTGGAACTGTACTACAAAATATTATAACAACTGAATCTGCCTTGATTTATATCACCTTAGCTGTGTGCCGTATCTCAACATTTTACAAATAAATTACCGTTGCTTCCGAGTGAAACCTGTGTCAAGTTCAGTCTTTCTAAAGTAACACAAGCCTAAGAGAGATTGTTTCTGTTTTGAAAAAGGTCCACACAGTGAACCAATTCTAATATTACCAATTATGGGCGCATTGCTCCCTTCATGACAGAATGTAATGGAGGCATATAATGATCAACTAACGATTGATTGAGTTGAAATCACGATGGCCTTCTCTGATTAGTGGTAAGAGTGAATGAGATCATGCAAAGAGTTCATCTCCCAATGTCAACAGTTACAGTGATTGAATACATACTGATGGAAACACTCTAAGTTCAAAGCCGAATGTCTCGGGCCATGCCTTCATTCTTTAATGTTCTTCTTACATTACATCACAGAAACAGGCTCTGTGGCCCAATTGGTCCATGCCGATGTTTAGGGTCCACACGAGCCTCCCACCACCCTGTTTCATTTAACACTTTCTGCATAACCTTCTATTCATTTCTACTTCGAGATTTCTCTATCATCCCCTTAACTGCACCTATGCTCTTAGCATCAAGACACACTCCATGTGTTAGCGAGCTCCACATTTTGACCACGCTCTGGCTAAAGAAACTTCTGCTAAATATCAGGCTGGATTTATCAGTTTTTGGTTTCTCCACAAGTGGTATCCTGTCAAATTCTCTCATAATCTTAAAAAGCTCTTCAATCCTCAGCGTTTTTTATCTAGAAAAAGGATCCCCAGCCTGTTCAATCTTTCCTGAGAGGTATTACATTTGGTTCCAGATATCGTGACTCCTGTATATTGCTCCCTGAGATAAATCATTAGTTTGTCACGACCCTGAAAGTAGGTTCCCTAATCCTGACAGATGGGTAAACTATTCGCAAATGTACCAGCCTAGCTTGTTGACCTTTAGGGAAAGAAATCTGCGGTCCTTACGCATTCTGGGCTATAAATAAATTCAGTCACACATCGATGTGGTTGATTCCTAATTGCCATCTGAAGTGGTCTCGCAACTAATCAGTTGCATCAATACAACTAGAAACGGATAAAGCAATAAAATCGGATTGATAATTATGCTGCGACCTAGATATCGAATAATGACACTACAAAGGCTCATCTCGCCCAGTAGACTCTGCAATGGTCTCCTCACTCGTATCTGTGGACTGCTGGCCCATTTGGGAGAACCTAATCATGTAAAAGGCTGATATTCGCATATTCACAGATTAATACCTTTCAGCTAACATCCGTGGATTTGTCCTGCCCCGCAAGCAATGTCTAGCTTCAAAATTGGCTCGGAAATGCCAACATAGACTGAAGAGGCCTGGAATAATAATCCAGAGACGTGAGTTCAAATTCCACAACGGCAGCTGGGGAATTTAAATTCAGTTAATCAAATAAATCAGTAATGGTATCCATGAAAATATCGGACTAACATAAAAACCCATCTGCTTCATTAATGTCCTTTAGAGAAGGAAATCTGCCATCCTTATCTGGTCTGGTCTATATGTGACTCAAGACCCAGAGCTATGTGGTTGCCTCTTAACTGCCCTCTGAAATGATCTAGTAAAACTAACCACTATTAAACATAACAAGATTGAAAGCAGATGGACCACCCATCATCGACCTCAGCACCAGCTACAGACACGGCAATGACACACCCAGCCCAGTCAACACTGCAAAGTCCTCCATACCAACATCTGGGGACTTGTGCCAAAATTGGGAGTGTTGTCCCACAGACTAGTCAAGCAACAGACAGGCATACTCATATTCACAGAATCATACCAGTAGTGGTTCGATATCACCACTACGGACTGAGCTGGCCGAGTACTGAAGGACATAACTGCTATTCTGGGCGTGTAACAGGTGGTGAGAGAACCAACACGAGGGAAAAAAGCTTCTTGACCTCGTTCTCACCCATTTATCTGTCGCAGATGGATCTATCCATGACAGTATTGGAAGCAGTGACCACCACACAGTCATTGTGGATTCGAAATCCCATCTCCACACTGAGAACACACTCCATCGTTGTGTGAAACTACCACTGAGCTAATTGGGATAGATTCAGAACACATGTAGCCGCACAAAACTGGGCATTAGCAGATTATTATTTGAATGGCAATAGATTGGGAGAAGGGGAAGTGCAAAGAGACCTGGGTTTTCTTGTGCACCAGTCGCTGAAGGTAAGCATGCAGGTGCAGCAGGCGGTTAAGAAGGCAAATGGTATCTTGGCCTTCGTAGCAAGAGGGTTCGAGTACAGAAAGAAGGATGTCTTGCTACAGTTGTACAGGGCCTTGTTGAGACCGCACCTTGAGTATTGTGTGCAGCTTTGGTCACCTTCCCTGAGGAAGGACGTTCTTACCATGGAAGGAGTGCAGCGAAGATTCACCAGGCTGATACCTGGGATGGCAGGAATGATGTATGAGGATATATTGTGTCGATTGGGCTTATACTCACTGGAGTTTAGAAGATTGAGAGGGGATCTCATCGAAACCTATAAAATTCTGTCAGGCCTGGGCAGACTAGATGCAGGAAGGATGCTTCTGATGTCCGGGGAGTCCAGAACCAGGGGTCATAGTCTAAGGATAAGGGGTAAGCCCTTTAGGACTGAAATGAGGAGGAATTTCCTCACCCAGAGAGTGGTAAACCTGAGGAATTCTGTGCCACAGAGGGCGGTGGAGGCCAGTTCATTAAATATATTCAAAAAAGAGTTGGATATATTTGTTAAGGCTAATGGGATTAAGGGATATGGGGAGAAGGCAGGGACAGGGTACTGAATTTGGAGGATCAGCCATGATCTCATTGAATGGCGGAGCAGGCTCGAGGGGCCGAATGGCCTGCTACTGATCCTATCTTCTATGTTTCTATGTTTCTATGTTTCTATGCTCTGTGGGCTATCAGTTACCACAATTTGTAACATCGTGGCCCGGCATACACCTCACTCTACCATTACCACCGAGCCAGGGGACCAACCCTGGTTCAATAAGGAGTGTAGAAGAACAGGCCAGAAGCAGTACCAGTCGTACAAAAATGAGGCTAGAAGCAGTACCAGTCATACCAAAATGAGGCCAGAAGCAGTACCAGTCGTCCCAAAATGAGGTGCCAACCTGGGGAAGCTGCAACTCAGGACTACATGCATGCTAAAAAGCCGAAGCATCATGTTATAGACAGGGCTAAGTGATCCCACATTCAAAGCTTTGCAGTCCTGCCACATCCAGTGGTGAATGGTGGTGGACCATTTAACAACTGACGGGAGGAGGAGACTCCATGAATATCCCCATCCTCAATGATGGTGGAGCTCAGCACGTGAGTGCAAAATACTAGGCTAAAGGGTTTGCAACAATCTTCCGCCAGAAGTTCCGAGTGGATGATCCGTCTTGGCCTGCTCCTGAAGTCCCCACCATCACAGAAACCAGTCTTCAGCAAATTCGAATCACTCCACGTGATATCAAGAAATGCTGAACGCACTGGATAGAGCAAATGCTATGTGCCCTGACCACCTCCCAACTATCGTGCTGAAGACTTGTGCTCCAGAAGTAGCCACGCCTGTAGCCAATCTGTTCCAGTACAGCTACAACACTGGCATCTATCCGAAAATAGGGAAAACTTCCCAGGTATGTCATGTCCACAAACAGCAGGACAAATTCCACCTGGCCAATTACTGCCCCAGCAAACTACTCTCAATCATCAGCAAAGTGATGGAAGGTGTCATCGAACATGCTATCAAGCGGCTCTTACTCACCCAAAACCTTCTCACTGATGCCCAGTTTGGGTTTCGCGAAGACCACTCAGTTCCCGACCACATTACAGCCTTGGTACAAACATGCACAAAGGAGCTGAGTTCCAAAAGTGATGTGTGAATTACTGCCCTTGACATCAAGGCAGCATTTGACCGAGTGTGGCATCAAGGTGCCTAGTAAAACTGAATTAAACGACAATCGGTGGGAAAACACTTCATTGAATAGTGTCATACCAAGCACCAAGAAAGATGTTCTTGGAGGCTGTAAGTCGATCATCAGGATATCGCTGCAGATGTTCCTCAGCGCAATGCCCTAGCCCAAACGATCTTCAGCTGCTTCATCTATGTCCTTCCCTCCAACATATTGTCAAAAATGGGGATGTACGCTGCTGACTGCACAGTGTTCAGCGCCTTCCACAACTGCAAGCAATTACCCCATCCCATTAAATGGCATGTGAATGCAAAAGGCAAGGCTGAAGTGTTCATGTTCAGCTTCAGCCAGAAGTGTTGAGCTGATGATCTTTCTCGGCCAGCTCCTGTGGTCCCTACCATTACAGATGCCAGCCTGAAGCCAATTCGATGCACTCCACGTAACCTCAAGAAACGGCTGAGTGCATTGGACACCTAAAGGACTATGGGGCCTGACAGTTTCCTGGCTGTAGTGCTGGAGACCGCCCCATCAGCATAGTTCCAATCCTTAGCACACATTCTGCACATTTACCTCACTTGATGCTACTGGTTAATGTTGATCAACATGGAAGAGCACTAAATCATCACTTGTGGAAGGAGAGATATTCATTGCAAGGAAGGCTCCTTCAGCTTGATTGAATTAACTCCTAAATTCATTAGACACTTTTGACTCTAGAGTCAATGCTGATTACTGCAATGACCGGGCATTTTTCAGCAGATAAACCACTCTTTGGCCTATATGATGTTAACACTGGATGTCTGCAGACATGATGGTGGAGGAACGTGGAATGCTAAGTCATTGCTCCGACTCTTTGTATACAACCATGGCAGGTGGCCTACGGAACAGAAGGACATAAGAAATAGGAGCTGGATTGGCCATACGGCCCGTCGAGCATGCTGCACCACTAAATAAGATCATGGTTGATCATTGACCTCAAGTCCACTTTCCCACCCAATCTCGATATCCCTTGATTCACCCAGAGTCTACCTATCTCAGCCTGGAATATACTGAAAGACTCAGCATTCACAGCCCTCACGGGGAGAGAATTCCAAAGATTCACAGCCATCTGAGAGAAGAAAAT
This sequence comes from Somniosus microcephalus, assembly GCF_052327205.1. Taxonomy (NCBI): domain Eukaryota; kingdom Metazoa; phylum Chordata; class Chondrichthyes; order Squaliformes; family Somniosidae; genus Somniosus; species Somniosus microcephalus. The sequence goes on along the minus strand of NW_028225187.1, from coordinate 25,028,987 downwards.
CCTCCTCATCTCGGCCTTATGTTGCCTAACCTTTATCCTGAGATTATAAGCTCTACTTCTAGACACTCCAGCCAGGGTATACAACCTCCCAGTAATCCTGTCAATCCCCTTCATAATCTTGTGTGTTTCAAAGAGATCAACTATCATTCTTCTTAACTCCAGAGAGTATAGTCCCATTCTACACAATCCCTCATCATGGGACAACTCTATCATCTCAACGGGGAGCCCAGTCTGCCCATTGCACTGATTTTGGGGGACAATACTGGATTAGAGGCAGATTCTCTTCGGTGAAATTCTTTAGTGTAACAATTGTAATATTTACAGCAATGGAGCATTTTTGCTGAGTATTTTAGCTACTGCTGCCGAAAAACGATCAGTTATTAGCCATAATGTCTATGCTGTTGGTTCAGTCTCATTATCAACACACCAAATCTTCCAACCTTGTCGGTGACTAAAGTGACTGCAACACCTTCTAATGAGACAACCTATTATCATTTCAATGTCATGAAGAGGTACAGACAATAATCAAAATGGTTGCTGGAATGCCAGCCTTTACATCTGGGGGACTAGACTACAAGGGGGTGGAGAGATGTTATGCTGCAGCTACACAAAACCCTGGTTAGAGCACACCTGGAGCATTGTGAGCAGTTCTGGGCACTACACCTTAGGAAGGATGTATTGGCCTTGGAGGGAGGGCAGGGTAGGTTTACCAGAATGATAACCGGACTTCAAGGGTTAAGTTACGAGTAGAGATTAAACAAACTAGGCTTGTATTCCCTAGAATTTAAAAGGTTAATGGGTGATCTGATCGAAATTTTCAAGATATTAAGGGGTACAGATAGCATAGATAGAAAGAAACTATTTCCGCTGGTTTGGGATTCTAGGACTAGGGGGCGTAGTCTAAAAATTGGAGCCAGACCTTTCAGAGAGAAATTAGGAAACACTTCTAAACATAAAGTGTGGTAGAAGTTTGGAACTGTCTTCTGCAAATGGCCAATGGTGCTAGGTCAATTGTTAATTTAAAAGCAGAAACTGGCAGATTTTTGTTAATCAAAGTTATTAAGGGATATGGGCGGTTATATGGAGTTAAGTCGCAGATCAACCATTATCTCATTGAATGGTGGAACAGGCTCGAGGGGTTGAAAGGCCTACTGCTGTTACTCCGTTCCTATGTTCCAACTGCAATGGATAAGGTGTGAATTGTTTAAGGTATGAATTGCAATTGCTGAGAATAAAGCAGATGGATTCAATCTTCACGTTAAGAAATGCATTACAATAATAAGTCGGGAGTGTATAAGGTAATTGTTTGAAAAATGTTGTTTTCACTTGAGGCGTACAAATGTATGTCTGCGTTTAAATCTTCAAACCTGTTCAGTCGCAATGCCCAGAAAATGTCCTCTGTGGAATGATTGACTGCATGCCTGTTATCTCACCCACCAGCTAACTTGTCCAACGGCAGGAAGTAGAACAGAACCTTTATCAGATTGGATGTTACAAATAGGGAAGTGGTGGCAGGCCAGTTAATCAGGAGATATATAGGAGACTGAGATCTCGGCACACTTTTGTTCACCTTTTGTTTGAATATTTAACCCTTTCATTGTCAAATCTACTGGCATTGAAAACGTTATTGTTCAATTTTTCAAACAATATGGAATAATGCAGTTATGTCAACAGGAATAGGTATTAGGACCACTGCTCTTTTTGATATATACTGATAATGGATTTGGTTATAAAGGCATAATTTCAAAGCTTACAGCTGACAGGAAATTTGGTACAGTCGGAAAAAATGAGGTGGTACTGGAAACAGATTCAATATTAATTTGCAATATGGAATTGGATACATGCATGGAAAGAAATACTGGCAGGGCTAAGGAGAAAGAGCAGGTGAGTAGGAATAGTTGGATAGCTCTTGCCGAGAACTGGCAGCAGCACCATTTACCAAATAGTTACTTCCCACTGAAAACACAATGTGGCAATCGAAGTGAAAAATTACTGCCTTGTGAGCAGATTCACAACGTAACACAATTATTCTTCGTTATCTGTGCTCAATAATTTTGAGTTTACAAGCAGTTTGTACCGTTGGATTTTGCTCTGTTACAATCGTGTTGTCATGACGTTGTGTTTTAATGGAAAGAGAATAGAAGAGTTCAAGGATTAAGAGACAATATGATCATTCGTCGAGGTGCAATTAATTGGAGTGAGGAGAGGAACATAGATGGACAGGAATGGAAAGCTGTAACGGGCTGGAAGAAGAGCGATGGTGAGGTCATTATCCGTTGCGTAGGTAACACAACAGAAGGAGACGGAGGGCGGCAGTGCCAACAAAACCATTGAATGTGAGTAATGTGCATCACATCAAATTCTTCTCAGCAGCACAGCCTTCATTTTTGTCAGGTGTCCTGAATTGTAGGTGTTGTTAGCTGAGAATAGTCCTTAAAGACGTTGAGCTTTGCTCCATTGTCATTGTTATATGGAAAGTACAGTCAGTGAAATTAATCCACTTGCAATACCAGTAAGAGTAAATTGCATGCTTTGAATGCCCATATATTTGAATGATGCTTATCAAAAACCTCTTCCAGGAATCTTATGGCTAAGATGCGAAGAAACTTTCAAAGATATTGTAAAGCTCCCAATTCCTGTTGCTGCACTACCCGCACTCCTAATGCGATGATATGAAGGCAGGAAGGAAAGTGTACGCTACTGCTGTGTGAACACTGTGGCTGCAGAATTTATCAGTTGTGCGTGGACCTCAACCGAAACTGGCAGTTTCAGAGATGCTGATATTTTTCTCCTCTGGTCTGATTCAACATGTCTTGATACCTGTGACCGGTGAGTATTAACATATTCAGACAGTAAGTTATTGCGACTTCTGGGTAACGAGAAATGTGCCCTGTCTGATTTCTTCCAATGCTGTCAGCTCTGGTGTTGGAATTCCTTAGTTATCTTCTGTAGAGAAGGCAGTTCATTTAAACAGTTACAGCTCTTCTAATAGATGATTGTAAAGCTGTCATGCAAGAGTCTGGCTTTATGACCAGGACAACAATGGAAATTTGCAGCACTTAACAGGGTCTTTCAGAACATTCTCTCTCTGCTGGCTGTTTATTGCAGCTAGTCGGAGCACATCCTAATATCATGCTGCTTCCCCACAGCCCTTGCATTTTCTTCCGATTATAACGTTTATTCAATTACAACTTTACAGGTGGCAATGAACTCTGTTTGTGCGTGCTGCTGGACCTGATACATCTTCCGGGTCCCTCTTGTTTTTTCTCGACTTTCATTTAATAGTTATTGATTGTAACTTCTGCAGTCGCGCTGCTTATTGTCATTCTATGAATTACATTATGAATAGGGCATGAGCAGCGTGCCCACAACATTGGCTAAGAGACTAAAAGCACAGTGGTGCTGAACGCTTGTTTATCAGCCTTGAGGGAAGTATTTAGTGGCGTTCCCCAGACGTGAGATATTGAGAACACAGAAACATAGAAGATAGGAGCAGGAGTAGGCTATTCGGCCCTTCGAGCCTGCTCTGCCATTCAATGAGATCATGGCTGATCATCCAAATTCAGTACCCTGTCCCTGCCTTCTCCCCATATCCCTTGATCCCTTTAGCCTTAAGAAATATATCCAACTCTTTCTTGAATATACCTAATGAACTCGCCTCCACCGCCCTCTGTGGCAGAGAATTCCACAGGTTCACCACTCTCTGGGTGAAGAAATTCCTCCTCATTTCAGGCCTAAATGGCTTACCCCTTATCCTTAGACTATGACCCCTGGTTCTGGACTCCCCGGCCATCAGAAACATCCTTCCTGCATCTAGTCTGTCCAGGCCTGACAGAATTTTATAGGATTCGATAAGATCCCCTCTCAATCTTCTAAACTCCAGTAAGTATAAGCCCAATCGACACAATCTCTCCTCATACTTCATTCCTGCCATCCCAGGTATCGGCCTGGTGAATCTTCGCTGCATTCCTTCCATGGTAAGAACGTCCTTCCTCAGGTAAGGCAACCAAACCTGTGCAAAATACTAAAGGTGTGGTCTCACCAAAGCCCTGTACAACTGCAGCAAGACATCCTTGTTCTTGTACTCGAACCCTCTTGCTACGAAGGCCAACATACCATTTGCCTTCTTAACCACCTGCTGCACCTGCATGCTTACCTTCAGCGACTGGTGTACAAGAACACCCAGGTCTGTTTGCACTTCCCCTTCTCCCAATCTTTTCCCATTCAAATAATAATCTTCCTTCCTGTTTTTGCCAACAAAGTGGATAACCTCACATTTATCCACATTATAGTGCATTTGCTATGTTTCTGCCCAATCACCGAACCTGTCCAAATCATGCTGGAGTTTCACGACATCCTCCTCACGGCATACCCTCCCACCGAGCTTTGTGTCGTCTGCAAATTTGAGATATTAGATCCAATTCCCTCGTCCACATCATTAATATATATTGTGAACAGCTGGGGTCCTAGGACCGAACCTTGCGGTACCCCACTAGTCACTGCCTGCCACTCGGAAAACGACCCGTTTATTCCAACACTTTGCTTTCTGTCTGCCAACCAGTTCTCTATCCAAGTCAATACCTTGCCCCCAATCCCATGTGCCTTAATTTTGCACGCTAATCTCTTTTGCGGGACCTTATCGAAAGCATTCTGAAAGTCCTAATACCCCACATCCACTGGTTCTCCCTTATCTATTTTATCAGATACATCCTCAAAAAATTCCAGTAGATTAGTCAAGCCTGATTTACCTATTGTAATCCATGTTGACATTGTCCGATCCAGTCTCTGCTTTCCAAGTGCTCTGCTATTACATCTTTTATAATGTACTCTAGCATTTTCCCCACTACAGATGTCAAGCTTACCAGTCTATAATTCCCCACCTTTACTCTACCACCTTTTTTGAATAGTGGGGTAACATTAGCTACCCGCCAATCCATGGGTACCGTTCCAGAGTCTATCGAGCTCTGGAAGATGACCAGCAATGCATCTACTCTTTCTAGGGCCACTTCCTAATGTAGACTGGGATGTAGATTATCAGGCCCTGGGGATTTATCGGCCTTCAGTCCCATCATTTTTCCTAACACCATTTCCCTACAAATACTGATTTCTTTCAGTTCCACCCTTTCATCAGACCCTATGTTCCCCGGCATCTCTGGGAGGTTATTTGTGTCCTCAATTGTGAAGACAGATACAAAATATGTATTTAGTTGTTCAGCCATTTCTTTGTTCCCCATTATGAATTCCCCCGATTCTGACTGCAAAGGACCTACGCTTGACTTCACCAATCTTTTTCTCTCCACATATCTATAAAAGCTTTTACAGTCAGTTTTTATGTTCCCTGAAGCTTACTCTCATATTCTACATTCCCTTTCTTAATTAATCCCTTTGCCCTCCTTTGTTGAATCCTAAACTGCTCCCAATCCTCAGGATTATTGCTTTTTCTGGCCAATTTATATGCCCTCTCCTTGGACCTTATGCTATCCCTAATTTACCTTGCTAGCCACGGTTGGGTCACATTTTATGGTTCATTTTTATGCCAAACTGGGATGAACAAATTCTGTAGATCATCCATTCAGTCTTTGAATGTTTGTCATTGCCTATCCACCGTCAACCATTTGAGGGCCATTCCCCAATCAATCCTACCCAACTCACTCCTCAGACCATCGTAGTTTCCTTTATTTAAATTCAGGACCCTAGTCTCCGAGTCAACGACTTCATTCTCCATCTTAATGAAGAATTCGATCATATTATGATCGCTCCGAACCAAGGGGCCTCGTACAACAAGATTGCTAATTAATCCTTTCTCGTTACATAATCCCCAGTCTAAGATGGCCTGATCTCTGGTTGGTTCCTCGACTTATTGGTCCAGGAAACCATCCCGTAAACATTCCAGGAATTCCTCCTCCACAGTATTGTTACTCATTTGGTTGGCCCAATCTATATGTAGATTAAATTCACCCATGATGACTGCTGTGCCCTTATTGCACGCTTCTTTAATTTCTCCTTTAATGCCATCCCCAACCTTCACCTCACTGCTTGGAGGTCTATAAACCACTCCCACTAAAGTTTCTTTCCCCTTAGTATTTCTCAATTCTACCGATACAGATTCCACCTCATCAGAGCTAATATCCTTCATTACAATTGTGTTAATCCCTTCTTTAACCTTTAATGCTACCCCACCTCCCTTTCCTTTTTGCCAATCTTTCCTGAATATCGAATACCCCTGGATGTTGAGTTCCCAGTCCTGGCCTTCCTTGAGCCACGTTTCCGTAATCCCAACCAAATCATATTTATCAACTTCTATTTGCGCAGCCAATTCATCCACCTTATTACAAATGCTCCTCGCATTAAGACACAAAGCCTTCAGGCTTGTTTTTTTTAACCTATTAGAATTATTATTTACTGTGGCCATGTTTGATTTAAACCGTTGATTTCTCTGACTGCCACTTTTGTTTTTCTCCTTCCTAACTTTTGATTGTATCCTTATTTCCCTTTCCTCTGTCTCCCTGCTCAGGTTCCCAACCCCCTGCCATTTTAGTTTAAACCATTCCCCACAGCACTAGCAAACACTCCCCCTTGGACATTGGTTCCAGCCCTGCCCAGGTGCAAACCGTCCGGTTTGAACTGGTCCCACCTCCCCCAGATCCAGTTCCAACGTCCCAGGAACTTGAATCCCTCCCCCTGGCACCATTCCTCTAGCCACGTTTTCAGCTGAAGTATCCTTCTATTTCTACTCTGACTAGCACGTGGCACTGGTAGCAATCCTGAGATTACTACCTTTGAGGTCCTGTTTTTTAATTTATCTCCTAACTCCCTATATTCCGCTTTTAGGACCTCATCCCGCTTTTTACCTATATCGTTGGTGCCTATATGCACCAGGACAACTGGCTGTTCACCCTCCACTTCCAAGATGATCAGAACGATGCCCTTTTTGATATATATTAATGAACTGGACTCGTTTATAAAGGGCATAGTTTAAAATGGCAGACAAATGCTGGCTGAAATATAATGCAGCTAAATCTGAAGTGAAGCATTCTCGAAGAACGATGAGCCGCAAACCACATTAAATGGTGCTACATTAAAGGAAGTGCAGGAAGAGGCAGGCCTGGCGATTCCCATAAACAATTGTGACGACGACAACAAAAGTAGATACGGCTGATAAAGCAAAATCATACGGCTGCTGGGCTTTTTCAAATAGAGGCACAGAGTAAATTAAAAATGAATGCAAAACAACATAAGAAGTAGGAGCCAGAGTAGCCCATTCGGCCCTTCGAGCCTGCTCTGCTTTTCTATAAGATCATGGCTAATCTTCTACCTCCACGCAACTTTCTTGCACTATCCCCATATGCCTTGATTCCCTCAATATCAAAAAATCTATCGATCTCTGTGTTGAATATAATCAACGATTGAGCCTCCACAACCCTCTGGGTTACAGAAGTCCAAAGATTCACCACCATCTAATGGAAGAAATTTCTCCTCATCTCAGTCCTAAATGGCTGAACCGTTATTCTGAGACTGTGACCAATGCTTCTGGGCTTACAAGTCAGGTGAAACATCCTCCTGGCATCTATCCTCTCAATCCATGTAAGAATCCGGTATATTTCCATGAGATCACCTCTCATTCTTCTAAATTCTGGAGAATATAGGCCTAGTCTACTCAATCTCTCTTCTTAGGACAATCAGCTCATCACAGGAGTCATTCAGATGAAACTGCGTTGCACTTCCTCTACGGCAAGTAAATCCTTCCTTAGGTAAGGAGACCAAAACTGTGCATAATACACCAGGTGTGGTCTTACTAATGCCGCACATAATTGCAGGAAGACATTTTTATTCTTATACTCAAATCCTTTGTAAGAATGTTCTACATACCATTTCCCTATATTTTTGCTGTACCTGCATGTTAACTTTCAGTGATTCGTTTACAAGGGCACCAAGGTCCCTCTGACTCCCAACATTTCCAAAACACTCACCATTTAAAAAATACACTGCTTTCCTACTTTTCCTACCTAATAGGATAGCTTCACTTTTATTCCACATTATATTCCATTTGCCATATTCTTGCCAACTCACTTAGCATTTATCTATCCACTTTAAGCATCTTTGCAACCTCTTCACAACTTGTATTTCCACATAGATTCGTATCATCAGAAAAGTTGGAGATATTATTATTTGTCCCCTCATCCAAATCATTGATATAGATAATGAATAGCTGAGGCCCAAGCACTGGCAATTGTGCTACCCCACTAGTTACAGCCTGCCAACCTGAAAAGGACTCGTTTATTCCTACTTTCTCTTTTATGTCAATTAACCAATGCTCAATTCATGCTAGTATATTACTCCCAATCCCATGAACACTAATTTAGTTTAACAACCTCTTGTGTGGCTATTTATCGAATGCTCTCTGAAAATCCAAATACACCAAATCCACTGGTTCCCCTTAGCTGTTCAGCTAGTTGCAATCTCAAAAACTGTAACAGATTTGTCAAACATGATTTCCCTTTCATAAATACGTGTTGACTCTGCACAATCCTATTATTATTCTCTCAGTGAAGGGAATGAAAGGGAGTTTAGCTGAAGCTTCGCACATCATTGGTTGGGACTTAGCTGGAGCTTTGTGTCTAATTATGGGCACCCCATTTTAGAAATGGTGTTGTAGGCCTTGTAAAGTGCACAGGGGAGATTTACCAGCATGACTCCTTAGATGAGGGACTTCAGTAAGGTGGAGATAACAGAGAAACTGCGAATGCTTTACTTTGATCAGAGAACGTTAAGGGCACATTTAAAAGGTGTGCAGTACTATTGTTAGAGTAAATGAGGAGACCCTGCTTCCACTGGATGGACGGTCGGTAACCAATGGTCACATATTAAAGATAACGGGCATGGAGTAGATGAGGAGATATTTTAAAGCAGTGAATTGTTATCATCAGGGTTATTGTAGCCGATTTTCTTGTAACTTTCCAAAGGGTAATTGGAGATATACTTGAAAAGGAATTAAATGCAGGGCTATGGGGAAGGAACAGGTGAGTGGGTCTCATTGGATCGCTCTTGCAAAGATCCGCCACAGCCACAATAGGCTGAAACACCTCCATTGTTGTTGTTTCTTTCTATGATTCTATAAATGTTCAGCTTAAAAAAAGCCTTCTATTGCCAAAACGTGACCTCTGCTTAGCTATTCAAGTGTATGATGCCAGTAAATGCGACAAACTTACAGCTGATACAAACAAACACATGGTTGTCACATTACTGGTTCAAAGAGAACAAGGGAACATACAGGGCCAGTCAGTAAAACTGCGATGTTACAGATGGTCCTTTTTATTTCCTTGCTTAAATCAGTGATCTGTAACCGTGCCACAATTTGTACATTGATAATAGGCAACAAAGTGTTACTGACAACAGGAGTATGCCATTCAGTCTCTTGAGGTTGTTCAGCGTTCAATTAGATCAGCTCTTATTTGTATCTCAACTTTGTCTTTGACCCATTCTCTTTGATACCCTTTCCAAACAAAAAATGTTCAAGCGCAGTCTTGAAAGCTACAATAGAACTTGCAAAATAACAACAGAAAATGCTGGAAAAACTCAGCAGGCCAGGCAGCATCCGTGGAGAGAAATTAGAGTTGACGTTTCGGGTTGAATCCCTTTTTCAAAACTGTAAAGGAAATAAAATAGATCGAAGTCAGGGCTGCGATAGAACAAAAGAAGTAAAAGAGACAGTAAGAGGAATTCAAAACCAGACAAGATGCTAAAGGACAGTGGAGACAAAAGACGGCTCAGTTTAGGTGTGAAGTGTACTGGCAGGATAAGAGACAGCTGCCATGTGGGAGAGAGAAAATAAAGGAAAGGGGGGGGAAGGGAAAACCCAAAACCAAAGGGGTGGAAAAAAATATAAGTAAAAATGTAATGGGGGTCGAGGTTATTATCTGAACTTATTGAACTCGATATTGAGTCTGGAAGGCTGTAAAGTGCCTAATCGGAAGATGAGGTGCTGTTCCTTGAGTTTACGTTGAGCTTCTGTGGAACAATGCAAGAGGCCAAGTAGGGTGAGGTCCGAGTGGGAATAGAGTGGTGAATTAAAATGACAGGCGACCGGAAGCTCGGGGTCACCCTTACGGACTGAACGGAGGTGTTGCACAAAGCGGTCACCCAATCTGCGTTTGGTCTCCCCAATGTAGAGGAGACCGCATCGTGAGCAGTGAATACAGTGTACTAGATTGCAAGAAGTACAAGTACAGGGAGCCTGCCTAAAGGAGTTGAATACCAGCAGTTTACTTTTAAAATACTGGGGTGTTTTTACTTCGGGGCAGTGAAGATCAAAGTTCGCAGGGCACGGAGCAGGCGTTTTCATTGGTGAGCATATAATTTCTGGCCCATTACAAGGCAACTTAGGATAGGTATAGGGGTGGAAACTAAGGGGAATTTCGTAAGAACTGTGATGTTAGTCGATTTTCCCTCGCTGTGTCCGTTTTCTCCTCCCCTATTTAAGTACCAGTGTTGCACTAGCAGAAGAGTGCTGTAGTGAACGCTAAGAGTTCTGTATTAAAAGGGACTTTTAAGTAACAGTGTTGCACTGAGCAGAGAAGTGCTGTAGTGAACACTAAGTAGCTGTATTTAAAGGTGCTCTATTTGAGTAACAGTGTTGTGCTAAGCAGAAAGGTGCTTCTGTGGACACTAAGTAGCTTTATTAAAAGTGCTGTATTTAAGTAAGAGTGTACTGCATTAAAAGTGCTGTATTCAAGTAAAGGAGTGTTGCACTGAGCAAAGAGCGTGTTTAGTCTTTTGGGGGGTTAATTCCAGAATTCTAAAACCCATTCTGTGTAAAAAGCTTTCCTGGTTACTCTGCTGAATGACGTACCTGTAATTTTACGATATTGCACCCTTGCTCATAATTTTCCCTGTCGATTTCGCCACAGAATTTGCCCTATTTATTCCTTTTAACAGTTCAGACATCTAGATCATAGTAGCCCTAAATGTTCTATACTGAATGGAATTCAAGCCATATATATGCACACTGTCCTCACAGTGTAACCGTCCAAGCCCCAGCATCATTATAGTCTATCTGAGCTGCATCACCTCCAAGGCCAAAATATCTTTCCTGCGGTGTGGTGGCCAAGACTGAAATTCCACCCATTTTTTGTATTCCTGCCCCCTTGAGACTTAGGTCAGCATTTCCTTAGCTTCCAGCTTTAATGACTGTGATCTTGGACTCCCAAATCCATTGGCTCCTCTACAGTCACTAGTTCCTCGCCAGTTGGAAAATACTGCGAATTATCCCTCTTGGGTGCAACGTGGATGAGATCATACTTGCCCACATTGAACATAATGTACCACAGGTTTTTCCCATTGATTTAATCGCTCTATGTCCCTTTGCAAAGTCCTGCACAACAAACGCCCCTATTAACTTAGTGTTATCTGTAAAAAAGCTTTTTTTTTCATTCATTCACAGGATGTGGGTGTCACTGCCAAGGCCAGCATTCAGTGCCCTTTCCTAATTGCCCTCCAGATGACAATGAAGTCAATTACATTGCTGCGAGTCTAGAGTCATATATAAGCCAGACAACGTAAGGATGGCAGATTTGTTTCCGAAAGGTCATTAGTGAACCCAAAGTTTTTATATGACAATCTGTTAGTCACACACTCTCGATTACTGTTATGATCTCTTAATTGCAGACTAATTTAACTCAGCGTAAATTCCTCAGGTGCGGCATGTTGAACTTGAACACTTATTCTGCGGATTATTAGTTCAGGCCTTTGGAATCCTACTCTAGTAATATTAGTCATCTATCACCTTTCCCCATTGCAGTATATATGTATGTATTTACTAGCAGGGGTGCCTGACGTTGCCAGGGCAATTTTGGGGCGCGCAGGCTCCCTGCCCCTGTCTGTCCCCCCTGTCTCTCCCTCTTCCTCTGTCCTCTCCATCCCCCTCTCTATGTCCCTCCATCCACTGTCCCTGCCTAGTGCGTCAGGCCCGGTGCCGATGTGGTACCGGCGGTGTGGGGCCTAGCGCTTCAGGCCCGGCCAGGCTCTGGGTCCGAGGTGGACCACAGCTGAGCTCCCCCGCGGATTGCATGGTTGACGGCAAGCTGCTGCCGATGACCCGCCCGCTGTGTGTAAACTCACCTGCCGCTCCCGGAGTCACAATGTGGGGGTTTGTTTGACTGGTGCTGTCCCTGTGGGGATGAAAAAAATGGCGGCGAAGTATAGGGAGACTGGAGGATTAGGTCCCGCCCGTGATGCACCGATTGGTGAACCATCAGGTCACTGAACTGTAGGATTGGTCAAGCAGCACGTCACTCAACGCTAATTAGAGGTAGAACTGGGCAACCGCTAATGAGCGGAGTTTTGAGGATTTTTGAAAGATTTTTGTATACTGTCCGAACAATTTTTGAGTGACCAAAAAGTAAATATCCCTATGAGAGTCCGCTAATGATAAGCTTTCTTTTGATATAAGATATGTGTAGGTATGCTCTATAACTTTTGATTGAAAAGCCGGACACACAGACGGAAAGACAGACCGTTTTATATATATATATGTATCGATCTATCTTACTATCTATCTTACTCTCTATCTATCTATCTGTCTATCTGTCTCTCTTTCTATCTATCTCTCTATCTGTCTATCTGTCTCTCTTTCTATCTATCTATCTATCTATCCATTTATATATCTATTTATCTATCTAGCAAGCAAACTACGATACTTCTAACCTCAGTATCCTTGCCCACCTATCTCAGGTGCCCGTCTTGGCTCAGTGCTTGCCCTCTTGCTCCTATGTCGGTTGATTGTGGGTTCCATATCCCACTCCAAAGACAAGAGCGGTTAATCCAGGCTCACACCTCAGTGCAGAATGTTGAGGTTAAACAGAGACACCGTCTTCCAGTTCAGTTGCAGATAAAAGTTCCGAAGGTAGTGTTTGAAGAAGGGCAGGGCATTCCCCTAGGACTCTTCGCCAATATGTAGCCATAACGCAAACCTATAGTTTGCCGACCCTCGGTATACAATGTGTGGCAAGGCATCCAGCAACCATGGAATCATATCACCTCGACATTAACCAGCGCCTCCTCGGGAAAGCCAGTGAGACTGCAGGTGTTAAGTGGAAAAAAAAGAAACATTTTTATAGCAACTATGGAGACACATGACTATACAGAAATTGGATTAATGCATGAAATATGGTCATGAACTGAGTAATCCTGTCGCCTGCAGTTGTAGCAGAGTAATTGGTAAATGTCTTTACTGGCATGACTCACGAGATGGGAGGTGGAATGGATATGACTGGGAGAGCAATTGAGGACAGTGATCATAATGCAGTTAGATTTAGGCGAGGAATGGAAAAGGACAAGAATAGACCAGGAAGTAACTTTCTCAATTTGGGAAAAGCCAATTTTACGAAGCTGAGATTTGGTTTAGCCAAAGTGGACTGAAAGCAACTACTTGAAGGTAATCAGTGTCAGAGCAGCAGAAGGCATTAAAGATAATGGCCTAGAAATTCAGTTGCGTTCGCCAGCCGTTAACGCCATAAGAGGGGTATATTTCCAGCGCTAGGCACTTAGCGCCCGGGCGCAGACCGATCTGCGCCTACGCCCAAATTCAGTTGACATTTAGCGCTGGCGCAAAGTGTTTGCGCCCGCTCAGCTGCGCGCGCAGCTTATGACGTCATTTCGTTGTGCAACGCTGTTTGTGCACCCCAAACCGGAAATTCAGTGGCGCCCGCCCAATGTGGGCGTGGCGCTGTTAAGAACTGTGAAGTGGAACGCAACAGAGGCCCTGTGGGCCTCGGGGAGCTCTAATTAAAGGGCACTTACACTGACCTATAAAGCCCAGCCAGTTTGCTGCAATGACTTTACTGCATTGGATTTCTGGACAGAGACCAAGGAACAGAGCTTACTGATTTGGGACAACATAGGAGAGGTATTTTTGGCTTCTGGCCAGTGCTTTGACATTTGATTCATTGTGATTTATCGGTTCTCAACTTTATTATGCGGGCTGTATGGGGGGCCAACCCTCAGTTGCAGCATTATGTGCGAAGGGCTCGGAGACGCTGTGAGAGAGGGCCAGCCATGCCTAGATGCAGAGGGGTCATCAGGCGTCGGCAACGTAGGCCTTACCCACTCAGGCAATACCGGCAGCAGGTGTCCTATCTCACCATGACTGCGGCGCATTGTGTGAAGAGGCTGCGCTTCAGAAGGGAGGTGGTTGCAGAGATCTGCCAGCTGCTTCACACAGATCTGCGTCCACAGCTGATGTGCAGGACGTCTCTCTAGGTGGAAGTGAAGGTCACGGTGGCTCTGAACTTTTATGCAAGCGGCTCCTTCCAAGCTGCTGCTGCGGACATAGTGAACATCTCCCAGTTCGCCGCGCATCGCTGCATCCGGCAGGTCACCGATGCACTTTGCACGAGGAGACACCAATTCATCGACTTCCCCATGACCCGACAGAGGCAGGAGCAGCGTGCAGTCGGATTTGGCAGGATCGCGGGCTTCCCCATGGTGCATGGTGCCATTGACTGCACGCATGTGGCTATGCGGGCACCTATCCACAATGCCGAGGATTACCGCAACCGGAAGGGCTATCATTCCCTAAATGTACAGCTGGTGTGTGACCACAGGCAGCGCATCCTAGCTGTCAATGCCCGCTTCCCAGGAAGCAGCCACGATGCATTTATCCTGTGCCAGACTACTGTGGCTGACATGTTCGAGGCACAGCCTCCACCAAGGGGATGGCTTATCGGGGACAAGGGCTACCCTTTGTGTACATGGCTCATGACCCCGCTCCACGCGCCCAGAACCCAGTGGAGGAGGCATACAATGAAAGCCATCAAGCCATAAGGAACATCATCGAGCAAACGATAGGTGTCCTCAAGCAACGGTTCCGCTGCCTGGATCGTTCCGGAGGATCTCTTCAGTATTCGCCGGATAGAGTCTCCCAGTTCGTCGTCGTGTGCTGCATGCTGCACAACCTGGCTATCCGCAGGACTCAGGCACTGCCACCTGGCATTGCACCATCACCTCAGGAGGACGAGCAGGAGGAGGAGGAGGAGGAGGAGGAGGAGGACCAGCCCAGGAGGGAGCGACAAGGGCCAAGGGCCGTCCGCCGGGGGCTTATTGATCGACACTTCTAGGCCCCCTGTCAGGGAATGGCCTGTGGCAATGAACGCACCTGAGGCAGCCGCTCCGCAAGCCCTCAGCCGGTTAACGCAACAACCACTTCAAACATGACACCTGGACATGCTGAATAAAAAGAAAGCTTTATTTCACAAACTCAGGGCCCTTCCCACATGAAACAGAAAAACAGACAAGACCCCCAAAAAGCAGTCAAAAACATCTGTCACTCCCAAAACCTGGGGAGGACTAACAAAACTTGCCCATCCAAAAGGCCTTCAACAGCGGCCTTATAAAAATAAGCCCCCCTCCACGACAGAGACACCCCCATGAAAACAAAAAATGCCTTGATCCTCGGCCTTAACAAAATAATGCCCCCCACAACACAAGCCCCCCAATATAAAAGAAACCGCTCTCACAACACTCTAATGGGTGTGCCGAGAGGGCGAGTCCTTAGACAGGCTTCTCCGGCCCCTGGCCGACCTGCTGCTCCGCCTCAACCTGGGCCCTGCGGGTGTGGTGAGGCTGGGGGAAGGCTCATGAGGGCCACAAAGCGTGTCGGCAGATGCCCTTGGGGGTCGGCCTAGACGAGGCCTGGCCCGGGAGGGGCCGGCTGCTGACTGCTGTGGCTGGGCAGCATCAGTCTTAGCAGCAGCTCGTCGCACCTTGGCTGGGGGAGTGGCAGTGTCGGCAGCACCATTGGGGGCAAGCTGGCTGATGGCAGGTACGCGCTGCTCACCAGAGACACTGGCACATGGCCGGGCTGGCAGTGTAGCAAGCGCAGCAATCTGGGGGAGGCCAGACCGCTGTGCTGCAGCAGGGCGGCGGGTGCCATGGCGATGCCGCCGTGCCACAGCGAGTGTGGCAGAAGTGAGTGCCCGAACTGCCCTGGTATGTGCCCTCATCAGCTGTGCCAGTGTCTGGACGGCACCACTCATCTCGCGAGTCGCGTCCTGCGCTGCCACCAGTTGCTGCACACCCGCGTCCTGCGCTGCCGCAATTTGCTGCACACCCCTGTCGTGCGCTGTGGCCAGTTGCTGGACACCCCTGTCGTGCGCTGCCGTGAGTTGTTCGAACCCCCTGGCCTGTGATTCCCCGAAAGACACCACACTCTGAGCCAGGGACTCAATGGCGTGAGGCATCTGTTCGACCACCCCCTTGAACTCCTGGTGGCGCCGCTCAGACGCCGCCGACATCTCATCAAGGACGCGCACCTCCTGGGTGAGGACCGTGTCCGGACTGGAGGGCGGACTCTCCCTCCGGGGAGAAGGCCGCCGAGCTGGCCGACCCTTCCCGCGTGCATCGACCCCACTTGGGCCAGGTTCTGCCCTCCCCACCAACGCCTCCCCCCTCTGGGCAGAAGGCCGGCGTGCTGCCGGAGCCTTCCCGCATGCGGCCACCCTACTGGGACCAGCTTCGGCCCTCCCCTCCAGCACCTCCCCCTGGCTCTCCTGCATGCCAGACGTCTCCCCTCCATTGCCATCCCCTGGTGCGGAGGAGGGTTCCCCCGAAGTGCCGCCGTCCTCCTGATCCTCGGCGTCCTCCTCCTCCAAGGGCCTGGCTCTCTGCGCTTCAGGGACCACCTCCTCCTCACCAGCTGAAAGCAGGAAGGCACAAGAGTAGCTTTAGAGTGAGGACAGGCCGTCAGCGAGGGAGGCCTGAGTGGTGCATTATGCGCATTTGTCGGTCAGTGGGAAAGGATGTAGATCTGAAGCGCGAGGGCAATGAGAGAGGTGCAACCGGTCATGTCCTTACCAGTGGGTCCCAGTACAGGGTCCACCTCGCCGATCGTGACAGGGCCAGTCACCCGGCCACGCATGAGTCGTGCCACGCTCTCCTCCATTTCAATTATCGCCTGGTACTCGGGACGGCCTCCACCAGTGACAGCCTGGCTCCTTACATTGCTCGCCAGCTTGGCCTGCAAGAGAAAGGGCGGCCTCTAAGTACAGTGTGGTGCCCTGTCGCTGTGTGCACTGCCTCCCATGGTGGAATAGCTTGGCCAGTGTGGTGCCCTGTTGCTGGGTGCACTGCCTCCCATGGTGGAATAGCTTGGCGTTATTAGGCCGATCGCCGGCTTAGCGCCGGAACACAGCATTTCAACGCCAGTTTCAGCGCTCGGCCAAACTTAGGGCCAACTCTACTGAATTTCGGCGATGTGGCCTACACTTTCCGGCGGGCGCTAACTTTAGCGAGCGCCCGACTTTAGCGCCCCTAAAGTGTCCAAACTGAATTTCTAGGCCAGTATGTGTTCAGAGCAAGTATGCCCGCTTAAAGAAAAAGGGTGGGACTAACAAATGCAGTGGCCCCTTAATGTCAAGGTGTATACAGGGGAGGTTAATGAAAAAAAGGGAGGCTTATGACTGATACCGAGTGATCAATACCATCGAAATCCTGGAGGAGTATAGAAAGTGCAGGGGTGAAATTAAAAAATGAATTTAGCAAAGCACAGATAGCGCATGAAAAAATATTGGCAGGTAAAATCAAGGAAAACCCAAAGATGATTTATGAATAATTTAAGATGCTTTATGTATAATCATTAAAGTGGAAAAGTCCATATGTTCGGATGAACTGTGTCCCAGACTGTTAAGAGAAGTAAGAGAGGAAATAGCACAGGCTCCGACCATCACTTTCCATTCATCTCTGGCTACAGGTATGGTGCCAGAGGGCATGAGGACTGCTAACGTTGTACAGTTTTTAAAAAAGGAGAAAGGGATAGAACGAGTGATTGCAGGCTATCCAGCCAAAACCCCGTGGGGGGAAAATTATTGGAAAAGTTCTGACGGACAGGGTATATCATCATTTAGAAAGATACGAATTAATCAAGGACAGTCAGGGTGGATTTGTTAAAAGGAGGTCTTGCCTGACAAACTTGTTTGAATTTTTTCCGAAGGTAACAACGAAAGTCGCTGAGGGTTGTGCAATTGATGTAGTATATATGGATTTTAGCACGGCTTTTGATAAGGTCTCACATGACAGATTGGTCAAGAAAGTAAAAGCCCATTGGGATCCAAGGCAAAGTGTCAAGTAGGGTCCAAAAGTAGGTTATGGTCGATGGATGTTTTGTGACTGGAAGGCTGTTTGCAGTGGGGTTCCGCACGGCTTAAAACGAGGTCCCTTGCTTTTTGTCATATATATCAATAATTTAGTCTTGAATGTAAGGTGTTTGATTAAGAAGTTTGCTATTGATACAAAAAATGGCCGTGCACTGGTTTATGAAGAAGAAACCTGCAGACTGCAGGAAGATATCAATGGACTGGTCAGGTGGGCAGTAAAGTGGCATATAGAATTCAATCTGGTTAAGTGCGAGGTAATACATTTGTGGAAGGCTAACAAGGCAAGGGATTACATTGTAAATAGTAGGCCACTGATAAGAGCAGAGGAACAGAGGGACCTTGGAGTGCATGTCCACAGATCCCTGAAGGTAACAGGACTGGTAGATAAGTTGGTTAAGAAGGCATACGGGATAGTTGCGTTTATTAGCCAAGGCATAGATTAGAGAGGCTGGAGTTGTTTCTTTGGAACAGATGAGGCTTAGGGGTGACTTAATTGAAGTGTTTAAAATTATGATGGCCTAGATAGAGTGGATAGGATGAACCTATTAACCTTAGCAGAAGGGTCAATAATCAAGGGGCAAATACATTTTCGGAGGCTTAGAGGAGATTTGAGGATAATCGTTTAACACCCAGAGGGTGTGGGGGTCTGGAACTTACTGCCTGAAAGGGTGGTAGAGGCAGAGACCCTCATCACATTTGAAAAGCACTTACATATGCACATGAAGTGCCGTAACCTGCAGGGCTACAAACCAAGTGCTGGAAAGTGGGATTAGTGAGGATAGCTCTTTGTTGGCTGGCATGGACGAGATGGGTCAAAAGGCTTCCTTCTCTGCTGTAATTTGCCATGATTCTATGCCTGTAGAACAAGCTTGATTCAGTCATTGCTAATTTTAACTTGTTTCATCTGGTAATTATCGGCTCTGCTCAAACAGCTTTCCTTGCATTTTCACAATGAGAGACGCTGCACTATGAAACAGGGAAGTACAATTTCTGTACTCACATCCTCAAAAGAAAGCAGCTCAGATTCTTTGAACCGTCCTTGTTCCTGGTGTGTTCTCTGCATGTAGATCCCTGTCGCAGTACCAGTTAATCTGTAATAGAGCTCCCCTCCAAACAATAGAGGCAAAAATATCTTCAGATCATTTGTTTGTAAATCGCTTTTAGATATCTTCGAAACATTCTCAAAAATGTATTCATTCACTCTTTAATTTAACATCATGTCATATATATCGGTGAGCATGTATAAATGTCTCTGTATACATGCTGAGAGAGAGGCAAAAAGTTAGACCTGACAACTGTGCGTTATGCCTCTCAGAAAGATCCAAAGTGCTTTAGATGAACTGAATTGTCTGCTGCCCTATTTGGATGGATATAATGTATCATTGCCTGAGAAGAGAGATGTACAAGATGGAGTGTTAACTCTCTACGGGGGTCCCATATGACCATGATATGCCTTGTCAAAGAAAGCCCCCTTTTAAATAGAATACTGACTGCAGAAAGAGTTCAGTAAATGAAGCAAACAGCTACAAAAAATACGGCATCATGGACAATGTAGCGAGTAATCTTTCTTTTGTACTGAAAATAAAAGTGGATCATTGCAGTTTTCAAAAAGGTTTAACAAAATGCATATCTGCACTTAGGACACGATTACGTCATTAATAAATTTGACAAAATCAAAAATGGAAAACCGATTTTCTGGTCTTGTTCCTATAACAGTATTTGGTCCACTTTCAATTCGAAATTTCTTTCCTTTATCATTGAAACATAATTTTGAATGGTGAAAGTACTCTAGCGTGGCGAAGGGAACATCTATATGATTGCCTGAATTGCACACATCATTAAGATACTCTTTACTGCATGCCCCATACGCAGATATATACCGTTGCAACATGATCAATTCATTTTGAAGGAGTTTGGCTGGGTAACT
This sequence comes from Somniosus microcephalus, assembly GCF_052327205.1. NCBI lineage: Eukaryota > Metazoa > Chordata > Chondrichthyes > Squaliformes > Somniosidae > Somniosus > Somniosus microcephalus. The sequence continues at coordinate 25,008,914 of NW_028225187.1, read as the reverse complement.
TATGTGGCGACAAGTGAGGGATGTTTTTTGTCCCAAAGTGACAGCTTGACTAATTTTAGCACCGTGCTCTGATTGGTGACTACAGTATTCATGATGTATGTGCTGTCTTCTAGGTTGCTGCAGCAACAGCCTCGTCATATCTGTCATCTCAAAACCAATCATTACAGAACTGAGAAAATCAACTTACTCCGAGCAGTGTGCGTGAATCTTACTGCACCATGTTTACATTCTCCCTTTTTCTTTGGATCGGTGAGTATGGGTAACAGATACTATCGGCTGAAAATTCAGTAGCCTTAGCGCCTCATTTGAGGCGCTAGAGGGCCTTGCGCCGGAGTTATGGCCAGTAGTGAAATTCCCTGGGGCCCTAAATCGGCGTTGCTCCGGTAGCGCTGCGCCGGCACCGATGATGTCATCGGTGTGCGCAGCGTCCCGGTTGCCGTGGTAACCCGCCCGAACTCCGAAATTGAGTTGCGGCCGCCTCGCCCGTGGCAGCCGCAACCAGCGTTTTGTCAGAGGTGCCTTACTGCAGTTAGCGCCGGCGCATTAAAGGCCCCGCGGCGGCCGGCCGCTTTCCCGCCGGCCGCCTGCCCGCAGCTCCCTCACCGGACTTCTCCCCACCCCCCCCGGAACAGATGCAAGCCCGGCACTTGTCCGAGGTGCCGGGCTCATTTTTAAGCAGATTTGCGCGGGCTGTGGCCGGGTGCAGGCAGCTCCTCCTTAACGGAAGGAGGAGGCCTGCACTTCCCCAGCCTGCCGCACCGCATCGGGTGCCGCAGCGCCAGAATTGCGGCGCGAAACGGCAGTTCGCGCCCTTTTCCAGGCGCTAAGACCCTTCAGTAGAGCCGGCAGCCGTTTGGGCGCGGCGCCACTGAATTTTTGGCGCGCGCAGGGGACTTAGCGCCGGCACTAATTCTGGCGCTAAAGCCCTGGCTAAGCCAAAACCCAATTTCTAGGCCATTAACTTTAACTCTCAGAGCTCAAAGATCTTTATTTCAACAGAAAGTTTGAACTGTTCTGAAAACTGCCTGAATTGAAGAATTGCAGGAAGAGGAAGTAGTTCGGAGTTGTATTTTTTGATTGCGCATTTTTGACCCATTTATTGGAATTGTATGAAAGTGGGCTATATCTTTACAGCATACAAACTAAATGTCGTGTTCTAGTCTCTTAAAAAAGAAACCACACGGATGTCATCCATGATCTGACCACACTTATCATACAGTTTTACAAGAGGCTGAAATGAAGTAGTCACGACATGTATGTCTCTGAATAAAAATTTTGAAATATAACCTATCTCTCTAATTGAATGTATGTCTATCTCTCACCTATTTAGTCTATTTCTCTATCCGTGTATCTATAGCGATGTATGCACTATCTCCATTTGAAATAGCAGAGTGGAAAATGAAGAGCATTTTAGATGCACAACTTAACACAATGTGATATTATTAATTTCAGATAATTTTCTGCATTATTTAATTTCTGTGATTTCGTAGTGGTGTAGTTACACTTCAACCTTTTCTGAACTGCACTAAATTTGCATTCTGCACTTGTGTTGCATTAGCCAGTTAACAAAATATTAAAGTATTGGCCTTGGAGGGAATGCAGCGCAGAATCACCAGATTGTTAATGGGATATTTGGCTGAGCATTGAAAGGGTAGATAGAGAGAAAAGTTCTTCACTGGCATTGCAATTCCAGGATAAGGGGACATAACCTTCAAATCAGAGCCAGGCCATTCAGAAGAGAACAACAGAAAATGCAGGAACGACTTAGAAGGCCAGGCAGCATCCGTGGAGAGAGAAACAGAGCTAACGTTTCAGGTCTGGGACCCTTTTTCAGAACTAGATATGGCTAGAGATGGAACAGATTATAAGCAGGCGCAGAGGCAGGGGGAGGAGAGGAGCCGAAGGAACTGTCTGTGCTAGCGTAGGAGGCAGGAGAGAGAAAATGTTGCAAATTGGGATGGCAGAATCATACAGCCTGAAAAATAGGGGTGGGGGTTGTACTCTTAAATTGTTGAAGTCAATGCTGACCATACCAGTACTTCCAATATTTGTTCCTTTTTCCTCAACCAAAGATTCCCCTCTACTGTGGTTGACAGAGCCATTGACAATGTCCGTTCTATTACCAGCACTCCTGCTCTCACCCCTCCCCCACCCTCCCAAAACCACGGTAAGTTCCCCCTTGTCCTCAAATTTCACCCCACCAGCCTCAACATTCAATGAATCATCCTCCACAATTTCCGCCACATCCAACAGGAGCCCACCACCAAACGCATCAACCCTTCATCTCCCCTTCCAGCATTCCAAAGGGTCCGCGCCCTCTGCGACATCCTGGTCTACTCAGCCACCCCCAACAACCCTTCCACTTGGTCTGGCACCTTCCCTTGCAATGCAGGAGATGCAACACCTGCCTTTTTACCTCCCCCATTCCCGCTGTGCAGGGCCCCAAACATCCCTTCCAGGTGAAACAGCGATTTACTTGTACTTCTTGCAATTTAGTATTACTGTATTCACTGCTCACGATGCGGTCTCCTCTACACTGGGGAGACCAAACGCAGGTTCAGCGACCACTTTGAGGAATACCTCCCCTCAGTCCGTAAGTGTGACCCCGAGTTTTTGGTCGCCTGTCACTTTAATTCTCCGCATCACTCCTACTCTGATCTCACTGTCCTCGGCCTCCTACACTGTTCCAATGAAGCTCAAAGCAAGCTCGAGGAACAGCACCTCATCTTTCAATTAGGCACTTTACAGCCTGCTGGAATATACACTGAGTTCAACAATTTCAGACTATAAGCCCTGCCCCCATTTTTCAGGCTGTATGATTTTGCCATCCCCTTGTGCAAAATGTCATCTCTCCTGCCTCTTACCATAGCACAGATTGTTCCTTCAGATCCTCCCTCCCCCTGCCTCTGCACCTGTTTAAAATCTGTTTCATCTCTAGCCTTTTCCAGATCAGAAGAAAGGTCCCAAAGCTGTTTCTCTCTCCACGGATGCTGCCTGGCCTGCTGAGTGTTTCCACCACTTTCTGTTGTTATTTCAGATTCCCAGCATTCGTAGTATTCAGATTTTCCATTCAGGAGAGAAGCAAGAAAATACGTCTTCACTTAAAATGGTGGCAGAATTGTGGAACGCTCTTCCAGAAAATGCAGTAGCTGCTAGCGTTTAATTATTTGTAATTCTAAGATTGATAGAATGTTACTAGCCAAGGTATATGGACCCAAGCCAAGCTGGATGGTTGGAATTTGGATCCAAAGTGTTATCTCGAAGAGGCTCGAGGGGCAGAATGGACTCATCCTCTCCATACTTTGAGAAAGAAAAGCTGCAATTAAATTATGAGAACAGGTTGCAAAACTTCCATTGTATTCCTTGATTCTAGAAGATTGAATTTGAGCTGATCGAGGTGATTAGACTGAACACTCTCGCACAAAAGACTCTGTGGATCCAGGCGCTCAATTGGAGCTTTCATAGTCGAGATAGATCATAGAAACATAGAGACAGGAGCTGGAGTAGGCCATTCGGCCGCTCGAGCCTGCTCCGCCATTCAATGAGATCATGGCTGATCATCCAAATTCTGTACCCTGTCCCTGCCTTCTCTCCATATCCCTTGATCCCCTTAGCCTTAAGAAATATATCTAACTCCTTGAATATATTTAATGAATTGGCCTCTACTGCCTTCTGCGGTAGAGAATTCCATAGGTTCACAACTCTCTGGGTGAAGAAATTCCTCCTCATCTCTGTCCTAAATGGCTTACCACTTATCCTTAGACTGTGACCGCTGGTTCTGGACTCCTGGACCATTGGGAACATCATTCCAGCATCTAGTCTGTCTAGTCCTGTTAGAATTTTATAAGTTTCAATGAGGTGGCCTCTCATTCTTCTAAACTCCAGTGAGTACAAGCCCAATCGACACAATCTCTCCTCATACGTCATTGCTGCAATTCCAGGTATCAGCCTGGTGAATCTTCGCTGCACTCCCTCCATGGCAAGAACATCGTTCCTCAGATAAGTTGATCAAAACTGCACACAATACTCAAGATGTAGTCTCACCAAGGCCCTGTACAACTGCAGCAAGACATCCTTGTTCCTGTACTCAAACCCTCTCGCTACAAAGACCAACATACCATTTGCCTTCTTAACTGCCTGCTGCACCTGCATGCTTACCTTCAGTGACCGGTGCAAAAGGACGCCCAGGTCTCGTTGCACTTCCCCTTCTCCCAATCTATTGCCATTCAGATAATAATCGGCCCTCCTGCTTTTGACACCAAAGTGGATAAACTCACATTTATCCACATTATATTGCATCTGCCATGCTTCTGCCCAATCACCCAACCTGTCCAAATCATACTGGAGTTTCTCGGCATCCTCCTCGCAACACACACGCCCACCCAGCTTTGTGTCATCTGCAAACTTGGAGATATTACATCTTGTTCCCTCGTCCAGATCATTAATATATATTGTGATTAGCTGTGGTCCAACGACCGATCCCTGCATTACCCCACTAGTCACTGCCTGCCACTCGGAAAAAGGGCCGTTTATTCCAACTCTTTGCTTTCTGTCTGCCAACCAGTTCTCTATCCAAATCAATACCTTGCCCCCAATCCCACGTCCCTTAACTTTACACGCTAATCTCTTATGTGGGAACTTATCAAAAGCATTTTGAAAGACCAAATACACCACAACCACTGGTTTTCCCTTATCTATTTTACCAGTTACATCCTCAAAAAATTCCAGTAGATTAGTCAAGCACAATTTACCTTTTGTAAATCCATGTTGACTTTGTCCGATCCGGCCACTTTTTTCCAAGTGCTCTGCTATTACATCCTTTATAATGGACTCTACCATTTTCCCCACTACCGATGTCAGGCTTACCAGTCTGTAATTCCCCGTTTTCTCTCTACCACCTTTTTTGAACAGTGGGGTAATATTAGCTACCCGCCAATACATGGGTACTGTTCCAGAGTCTATCGACTTTTGGAAGATGACCAGCAATGCATCTACTATTTCTAGGGCCACTTCCTTAAGTACCCTAGGATGTAGGTTATGAGGCCCTGGGGATTTAACGGTCTTTAATCCCATCAATTTCCCTAAAACCATTTCCCTACAAATGCTGATTTCTATCAGTTCCTCCCTTTCATTAGACCCTATGTTCCCCGACATCTTTGGGAGTTTATTTATGTCTTCCTTTGTGAAGAAAGAACCAAAGTACGTATTTAATTGTTCTGCCATTTCTTTGTTCCCCATTATAAATTCCCCTGATCCTGAATGCAGGGGACCTATGCTTGACTTCATCAATCATTTTCTCTTCACATATCTATAAAAGCTTTTACAGTCAGTTTTTATGTTCCCTGAAAGCTTACTCTCATACTCTATTTCCCCCCTCTTAAATAATCCCTTTGTCCTCCTTTGTTGAATCCTAAACTGCTCCCCATCCTCAGGTTTACTGCTGTTTCTGGCCAATTTGTATGTCCTCTCCTTGGATCTTATGCTATCCCTTTTTTCCCTTGTTAGCCACAATTCAATAGTTCATCCATGCAATCTTTGAATGTTTGCCATTGCCTATCCACCAGCAACACTTTGAGTGACATTCCCCAATCAATCCTACACAACTCGCGCCTCAGACCATCGTAGTTTCCTTTATTTAAATTCAGGACCCTAGTCTCTGAGTCAACTCCTTTACTCTCCATCTTAATGAAGAATTCTATCATATTATGATCGCTCCGACCCAAGGGGCCTCGCACAACAAGATTGCTAATTAAACCTTTCTCATTACATAATACCCAATCTAAAATTGCCTGATCTCTAGTTGGTTCCTCGACATACTGGTCCAGGAAACCATCCTGTATACACTCCAGGAATTCCTCCTCCACAGTATTGTTACTAATTTGGTTAGCCCAATCTATATGTAGATTAAAGTCACCCATGATAACTGCTGTGCCCTTATTGCACGCTTCTCTGATTTGCCATTTAATGCCATCCCCAACATCTGCGTTACTGTTTGGAGGTCTATATACCACTCCCACTAACATTTTCTGCCCTTGGTATTTCTCAGTTCTACCCATCTAGATTCCACATCATCAGAGCTAATATCCTTCCTTACAATTTTGTTGATCCCCTCTTTAACCAGCAATGCTACCCCGCCTCCTTTTCCTTCTTACCTATCTTTCCTGAATATTGAATATTCAATAACCCTGGATGTTGAGTTCCCAGCCTTGGCCACCCTGGAGCCATGTTTCCATAATCCCAATCATATGATATGCATTTACCTCTATTTGCACAGCTAATTCATCCACCTTATTACGAATGCTCCTCACATTAAGACACAAAGCCTTCAGGCTTGTTTTTTTTAATGCTCTTCGATCTTTTAGAATTATTATTTACTCTGGCCATGTTTGATATAAACCCTTGAATCTCTGCCTGCCACTTTTGTTTTTCTCCTTCCTGCCTTTTGCTTTTATCCTTGTTTCCCTTTCCTCTGTCTCCCCGCTCAGGTTCCCAGCGAGCGATTTTAGTCAGTGGTATTCATGGAGCAGATCTGGGAAATGTTGTTGATGTGCAGATGGGCCATGATGTAACTGAATGAAGAGGCAAGTGCGTGGGGTTCAATGGCCACCTCCTGTTCCTAATGTTCTCAATCTAATGCAAATGAATGAAATGACTAAATCAAGGCTCTGAGAATTGTTGGACTTTGCTGCTGATATTTAAAATGTTGATGTGCACATGTTTTGACTCTCTCCGTGTGTTTTTCTTGCAGCTCATCTCCATATGCTGGTCGTACAGGCGATACATTGTGAGTATACTTCATTAAAATTAATAACCAATTAATTAATGTAAACCTGAAGGTACCATTTTTATACCTGACTACTTGATAATCGGGAAAGCCGTAGCGCTCCTGGGAGCATTAATCTATTGCAAAAATTGTTATAGAACATTATTCAACAGTTTCTTAATTTTCTAATACTCCCAACTAAGTTTTATCTATTGTTGAGCGGTGATCATGGATTGTTCGCAATTTAAAAAAATTAATGACACTGTCCTTTTCTGCCACAACAGCATGGAATTTTGCTTTGAGCCATTGCTATTGTGTAAGAACTAACAGCATGTGTTTAGAATGACTGCAGTTGTACCTTCAATTTATGTTTGTTGAAACCTGCATTTTACGGTTACATCCATCACCGTCATTTAAAATTGGACGTTAGTTCCAAATATGTAGAAATGTTTAAAAGCAGACTGTGCACTCGCTTCTGACAATATTGCCATTGCAGCACTGATGCGTTTTCCGGTAAAGAACACAATGAACTTGCTTTATTACAATAATATAAAGGTAGAATCATTAAAAGAATTCCCTTGATATAATGTGCTGTTTGTTCATTCCACAGATGATTTACCGAAGCCAACCTTATCTGTGAATCCACCCTTCCGAGTGTTCCTAAATGGAGAGAAGATAACATTGACTTGTCATTGTCAATGTCCCAGCATCAGGAACCACTATTACAGAGGTCAGGATAGATTCATGCACATGGATCCTGAGGATGGAATGTGTGAGACCTCTTTGGATTTCATGAAAGATCAGGGCTTTGAAGGGAATTATACATGCACCTGTTTCAAAGAGCCTGGAGATTGGAGGGAATCAGATCACAGCGACAATGTTCAAATAATTATTAAAGGTATGTTAGCAAAACAGATTCTGCCAATGATATTACCTGAATTTGGGGCGCTTCTTCAGCAATCACGGATTCAAACTGCCATGTCAGTCACAAGGAATCTCTCCTCGTCGCTGCTGCTTAAAGTGGAACAGGAGGACACTTGGGCTGCAGTTATATTAGTGTTTTGATGCGGATATGCAAAGCAACCCGTGATACACCGATCTGCAATTGACGTTGTAAATCAGCTGACAGCTCAGTTTACATTGCAGTTTAAACTGAAGTCTGTATATAATGTTATAGGGGAGAGAAGATGCAGATCCTGGGCAGTTCCAGTAGTTATTGGTACATATCTCTCTCATTGAGAGAATGCATATCATCCCGTTTTCTTTAGACTTCTGAAATGTCCCGGAATTGCGAATAAGCGACTCTCCTGTTGGACAGCGTGTGTCTTGCAGCCAGACGAAACCTTCAATATAATTCTACCAGAAGTCTTTCCTGCTTTTTATGTTCCATTCTTGTACAGAGATAGCCTTATTCTATTAACTTTGTTACAAGCTCCAATTATTTCTATATCATTGGACAGAGTATTAATCAAGAAATATTAGGAGCTAGGAACAAAGACAATACAATAATTGTGGGGGACTTTAATATGCATATAGCTTGGGAAATCAAATTGGGAAGTGAAGTCTGGAGGACTAGTTCTAGGAATGTATTCCTAGAACAATACGTCATGAAACAAACCAGGAAGAGGCTATTTTAGATATTGTTCTGTGTAATGAGACAGGGTCCTTTAAGTAATTTTATAATGAAGTGTCCTCTAGGAAAGAGTGATCATAATATGATAGAATTTCACATTGAGTTTGAAAGTGACATTCTTAATTCCGACACTAGAGTCCTATACTTAAACAGAGACAATAATAGAGTATGAGGAGCGAATTGGCTAAGGTAGATTCGGAAATTAGCTTAAAACGTATGATAGTAGAAAAGCAGTGGCAAACATTTAAAGAAATGTTACAAAATTCTCAAGGAATATACATAGACTGAGAAATAAAACCTCCACGGGAAAAGTGATCCATCCATGGCTAACTAAAGAAGTTAAGGATAGTATTCGATTAAAATAAAAGACTTATGAAGTTGCAAAGAATAGGAGTAAACCTGAGGATTGGGCGAGCTATGGAAGCCATCAAGGGATGACAAAAAATGTATATAAAGGGAGACAATAGAATATGAGAGTAAATTCGCCAGAAATATAAAAAGATTGAAAGAGCTCCTACATGTATGTAAAAAGGAAGAGAATAGCAAATGAAAACATTGGCCTCTCAGAAGCTGAGACAGGAGAATTAATATTGGGGAACAAGCAAATTGCAGCAAAGTTAAACAAATATTTTTATCTGTCTTCATAGTAGAAGACACAAAAGGTGTACCAAAAATAATGGGGAACCAAGGGGCTAATGAGAGCGAGGAACGTAATTATTTGAGTAAAAAGTACATCCTAGAGTTGTAAAAGAGGTGGCTATAGAGATAGTGGATGCATCGGTAGTGATCTTCCAAAATGGCCGAGATTCAGGAATGGTCCCAACGGATTGGAAAGTAGCTAATGTAGCTATTCAAGAAAGGAAGGAGTGAGAAAACCGGGAACTACAAGCCAGTTAGCCAGACATCTGTTATCGGGAAAATGCTAGAATCCATTATTAATGAAGTGGTAACAGGGCACGTAGAAAATCATAACATGGTTAGGCAGAGTCAAGATGGTTTTATGAAATAAATATCGTGTTGAAAAATGTATTAGAGGTTTTTCAGGGGTAGGCTAGCAGGCTAGATAAAGGGGAACCAGTGGATGCTGAATATTTGGATTTCCAAAAGGCATTCGATCAAGTGCCAAATAAAAGATTGTTAAGCAAGTTAAGGCCACATGCCCTTATTTGGGGTAATATACCAACATGGATAAAGCATTAGTTAACTTAGAGATAAGAGAGAGTAGGAATAAAGGGGTCATTTTCAGACTGACAGGCTATAACTAGTGGAGACCCGCAAGCATCAGTGTTTGTGCCTCAGCTATTTACATTCTATATTGATGACATAGATCAAGGGGCCGACTGCAATGTATTCAAGTTACCTGACGATACACAGTCAGGTGGAAAAGTAAGATATGAGGAGAAAACAAAGACTCTGCAAAGATATATAGACAGGTTAAGTTTGAGGGCAATAAGATGACAGATGAAGTATAATGCTGGAAGTCTGAGGTTATTCACTTCAGTAGGAATAATAGCAAAACAGAATGGCCTAGAAATTCGGTTGTGGGTTCGCTAGGGCTTTAGCGCCGGAAATTTAGCGCCGGCGCTAAGTAACCCTGCGTGCGCCAAAAATTCAGTAGCCCCACTCCCAAACGGCTGCCGGCGCTACTAGAGGGTGTCAGCACCTCGAAATGGGCGCTGAGTGCCGCATTGCGGCGCAATTCCGGCGCTGCGGCACCCGATGCGGTGCGGCAGGCTGGGGAAGTGCAGGCCTCCTCCTTCAGTTAAGGAGGAGCTGCCTGCACCCGCCCGCTGGCCGCTCAAATGTTCAGAAAAATGAGCCCGGCACCTCGGACAAGTGCCGGGCTTGCAGGCCAGACGCATCTGTTCCGCGGGGGGGGGGGGGTGGAGGAGTCCGGGGAGGGAGGTGCGGGCAGGCGGCCGGCGGGAAAGTGGCCGGCCGCTGCGCGACCTTAATGCGCCGGCGCTAACTCCTGCAAGACTCGGTTGCCAAAGTCTTAGTTGTGGCTGCCACGGGCGAGGCGGCCGCAACTCAATTTCGGCGCTGGGGCCCGTCACCACGGCAACCGGGACGCTGCGCACACCGATGATGTCATCGGTGCCGGCACAGCGCAACCGGTGTAACGCCGACGGAAGGGCCCCACTGAATTTGCCAACTGGCCATAACTCCGGCGCTAGGCCCTCCAGCGCCCCAAATGGGGCGCTAAGCCTACTGAATTTCTAGGCCAATATCCTTTAAATGATGAAAATCTATTAAATGTAGGTGTTCAGAGGGATATAGGTGTCCTAGTAGAAGAAACACAGAGAGTTAGTTGCAGGTACAATAAGCAATAAGGAAGGCAAGTGACATGTTGGCCTTTATTGGAGTGCAACGGAAAGGAAGTCTTGCTACAATTGTACAGGGCTCTGGTAAGACCACACCTCGAGTACCATGCACAGTTTTGAATTCTGCACTTAAGTAAGGCTATGCGTGCCTTAGAGTCAGTGCAACGAAGGTTCACTTCATTGATTCCTGGGATGAGGGTGTTGTTCTATGAGGAGAGATTGAGTAGACTGTGCCTATATTCTCTGGAGTTTAGAAGAATGAGAGGTGATCTCATTGAAAAATATATGATTCTGAGCGGGATTGACAGGATAAGTGCTGCGAAATAGTTTCCCCTAACTGGAGAGTCTATAACTAGGGGGCATAGTCTCAGGGTAAGAGGCCAGCCTTTTAAGTTGAGGAGGAATTTCTTCATTCAGAGGGTTATGAATCTTTGGAATTTTCTTCCCCAGAGTGGTGTGAATGCTCCATCTTTGATTAAATTCCAGGCTGAGAGCGATAGATTTATGGACTCAGGAGGAATCAGTGATATGGGGATAGGGCAGGAAAGTGCAGTTGAGGTCCAAGATCAGCCGTGACGTTTTTGAATGTCGGAGCAGGCTCGAGAGGTTGTCTCGTTTATTCCTGCTCCTTAATCTTATGATCTTATAGTCCTACGTGTATCTTACTTAACAGTAATCTTGCATTGTAAAACATTTAGTGGTGAGGACGTGATATTGAATTGGGAAAGTTTATACGTGTCTAAACCTGGCATTTGATTTTAGGAAAGTGTCCTGTGCTCTTAAGGAAATTGGAATTCCAGAATACACATCTTATGCCAATGTATTGGGCACCACGATTGACTGGGAAATTGTCTTAGGGGTTAGTGTGGGAATTTCACAGTGTGCATCCTCAAAATAAAAAAGTGCATGCTTTTGCTGAACTATGCCCTACCAGGGAACTAACAATTAGTATTTAAAGAGGTTATTGTACAAATTCACACTCTCTATCGGATATGATGAGCACTATCCATCGTGATATGCTTTCAATGCCTGTGGTTGTTTTATTATGTGGACATAAAGGCAAGTATGAAAAATGGGTTGGAAACTGAAGGAATCATTTGGAAAATGGTGGAGACATATGGGTGTGGGTATTCTAAAATCAGTGTTCTGAATAGAGAGAGGGGCTGTACTGTATATTTTGGGATAAACAAATGAGACGCTGAATTATGTAGAGGTGAATGAACCAGATAGAGAACTTTTGGTGTTAGAAAGGCAGAGGCAGTTAAAGTTTTGAGCCAAAGGAAGGGCAGAATTGTGAGGGCAGAATGGGGCTACTGACCAAGCGCCTACACAATGTTCAATCTTGAATAAACAAAAAAATGACTCGATGCAATATGCAGCATAACAGAAAGACAATGCACATTCTGATTTATCTCGTTTGCCATCCCTTCCACACTTAAAATACTTCCAAAATGTTGGAAGAACTGTCCTACATTTGTTTTTGAATTTGATGACCCAATGCATCATTCATTAGAATTGTGACGCAAGATTTCATTTAAGGTTGTTGAAACGTATCCATTATTTCTTAGTAATTCTGTTACAGATACGCTTCTAGTGCCGACGATCTCCATGGAGCAATTGCCCAGTGAAGTTTCAAATGGGGAAGTTAACATTACCTGCAAAGGAGAAATTCGCTCGTCAGGGGGGACATTTTACTTATATAAACAGCCCCACAGAAAAGTTCTGCTGCGGCGAATGGTGAATGGTGCTGAGCGTACTGCGACCTTCCCTATAAACACCCTAAAGGAAGGCAATGCAGGAAGATATAGATGCCAATATCAAACAGATGTTACAGGACATTCGGTGAAATCGCCATTGAGTACATATGTGAGAATTACTGTGAAAGGTGGGGATTAACAAATACCAACACGAAGTTTGAGGTTCTTTTATCTGAAGGTCTGACGCATTCGTTCTAATGAAATGATGGGCCACAATTTATAGGCCCTAAAGGTGCGCACGCGGCCAGAGGGGCCGCGCAAATTCCGGGTTTGGACAGATGCTCTGCATCGCAGGGAGATGGGCGTCGGCTGGTGGAGATTGCGCTATTTACCCAACTTCTGCCCGTTGAATGCCCTTGAACCTCTTACGCCTGGTAAAAGCCGAAATAAGGCATGCTGTTAGCAGCGTGAGAGTTTCAAAATTAGAAAAATAAAATGTTTTCTCTCACTATCAGTTATTAAAAACTGTCCAACAAGCTAAGTTTATTTGTAGCCCCATTAAAACATATCGGGCCAGTAATTCCTGTCCCAACGCGTGAGTACGCACGGGGAACTCACGCGTGGGCCTGGAGGAATTGCCAGTTTTCAGCATGCAGAGCGCATGCGGGTAAAAACGGCATTTCCTCTCCTCTGACCCAAGGGGTTAAGAGGCGGAACGCGTATGACATGTCAGGCAGCGCGTGCGCGCTGAATTTTCTATTTTTGTAAGAGTTGCCCGTGCGTACAGGCCTCCGGTTTTTACGCTTGCAAATACCAGACATAAGTACTAAGTGGTCTATTAATACAATTTAGAATTTTCTTTCCACAGGTTTATTATTTTTAAAGAATTTACAGTAAGTTAAGAGTATTTTTAGAACCTATTTGTTAAAAAACTATTTTTTTTTAAATTTGATTAATTGTTAAAATAGTTTTTTACACTTATTCATAGTTCATTTATTTAGTGGGATGTTCTTTTAACATTTATTTGTAGTTTAAGTGCTGTTTTGGGCGCCTGAGTTTTCTTGAGTTTGACAGTTCTTACTATCAAACTCATGAATGAACTTTTGCAACCTCCCATTGGTTGCCCAGTGCCCACGTGATCCCAGCCGCTCATCAAAATAACTACGCTTTAATTCTGTTAAAAACTACTTTACATTCTTCAAAATAATTTTAAAGTATTTAAAACTTTATAAAAGTTACCTAAAGATTAATAAAAATACAAAAAAATTATTTAAAATGCTGCTCTGCATGTAGAATTGCATTGCAGCTTGTGTTAATAATTTGGGGCGTGGCCTATGTTAAGGAATCCTCAAGGGGCGTGTCTAACTTAGACTCCGCGCTCGAGGCTTCATGCTGGCTGCACTCCTGGGCGGCGTGACGTCGGTCGCTGCCCGGGAGTAATCAACTGAAAACAGGAATTGCAAGCGTCCCGGGAGCCGAATGGCAGGTGCGCCGGGTAAGTGCTCATCGGGGGCTTGCACGCAGGGCAAGCCCCCGAGCCTAATTTCTGGGCCATCATTTCCTTTTTACAAAAAAATACATTTTTGTTAAAAAAATTAATGAAATTGCATTTTAAATTATTATAATTAAGTAATTGGCCGAATTTTTTCCTTTTGGAGGCTACCTGCATGCGGAGACCACCTTTCTGGAAAAAATCTATGAACTTACCTGGGACTCCCGAGCTGCATATACTTCCGTATCTGGGACTCTCCAACTGGAAATGCCCAGGGCCACGTATCCCAGAAGCGTATGCAGTTTGCAAGCTTCCCTAGGATCACGTGGGCCATGGGGAGCCAATAGGAGCAGGGAATCTCCCTTCATATACTTGACAGATAGAGCTGTCAATTGTATGAATGAAGATCACACAAAAAAAGTGTATGACATTAAATTGATTTTTTTTTAAATAACATTTTGAAAATGAGTTGAAATTACAATAAATTTAATGGCCCAGAAATTCAGGTCTCCACGGGTGAGTACGCACGGGGCACTCACACGTAGTCCCAATGAAAGTGCCAGTTTTGTACATGCACTGCGCATGCGCGGGAAACCGGAAATTCCGTTCACTTAAAGGAAGGGGTTCAGAGTCCGAACCCGTGAGCCGGAGAGGCATTGCTTGCGCCTGGAACTTATGGTTTCTTGCAGGTTCTCCGGGAGGGTAAGTCTCCAGGATTTACACTTTTGAAAAGCAGGCACAAGGCCTGCTTTTAACAATGTAAGTGGTGAATTAATTAAAATTAAAACAATTTTTTCCACAGGTTTATTATTTTTAAATACTTTAAAGAAAGGTAAGTTTATTTTTAGCCCTGTTAGAAACTGTAATAAATTTTTTCAAAAATTTAAATTATTGTTTAAAATAGTTATTTTATGTAATTTATAGTTATTGTAAAAATGTGAAGTTTATTATTAATTTATTTGAAGTTTTAGTTATGTTTTGGGGCTGATTTGTATTTATAGGTTTGACAGCTCTTCCTATCAAATTCATGAATGGGCATTCCCTGTTACCATTTGCTCTCCATGGCCCACGTGATTCCAGGGGACGCTTCGAACTAACTGCTCCCCTAGAAATTAGAATAAATTTAATATTTCAAAGCAAAATTTCATTTTTTGAGAAAAATATTTAAAGTTGCTTACGAGGCTAAAAAATTTTTTGCTTTTCTACAAGTATTTTTAAATGATAAACGATTGAAATGTAGTTTTTTACGTTTTTCAACTCTTATGCTGGTAAAAGCAGGCCTTTTACCAGGCCTAAGATTTCTAAGGGTTTTCTGCCAGGGCAGAGGTTCACCAGAAAGCGGAACTGTCTGCCCGCAGAGGCCCTTCTCTAGCACAGGCATTCTTGACTGATTGGAAATGCCGGTTCTCAGCTCATGCTTCTGGCGTGCCTGATACCAGCACTTCCAATGTACCTATGTGTGGTTACACATCGCGTACACACCCGTAGGGACCATAATATAGGGCCCATAATGTTTTTTATTGCTTTCATTTGTTCGTGTATTTTTTAAGTGACCCCCATTCATACTTTTGGGATTTCGTTCATACGGAAATCCCATAAGTATGAATGGGGATTCCCCTTCTTTCATTGTTTGGGCCGACCCCTGCGATCCCAGGGGGCGCTTGCGAGCCACGTATGCCCCTGGGACATGTGGGCCTCTGCCCGCGGGTACCTAGAGAGGCCCAGGATCGCAGGCCGCCATAACCCCCGGACCACAAGGTAACTTCATAGATTTTTTGCCGGTCGGAGGCATCCGCCCGCGTGAAGCCTCCGACCACAAATTTTGGGCCAATATAGATATTGAAACTATTTAAATTCCAATCGTGTTGTAAGAATGTCCCTGCAACGGTCATTTTTGGCTTAGTTATTGACCTATTATATTAACATTTTCCCACACTCCATGCGCTTAGCACTTTTAAAAACAGAGTAAACCTAAAAAGGAACCTACAGATTGTGACAGATTGTAGCAAGCATAGATGGCATGCAGAAGTGATAGAAGCCAGATAGACAAAGATCAATGTTATGATGGGAGATGCAGTTACAGTGTTGGGCCAAAGGAAGCTCAGGATTTTGCAGGCAGAATGGAGATGTTCAGTAAGCGGCTACCCAATTAAAAAAGGGACATGTCGAAATATCCTGCATAAAAGAATGACTAGACACGATCAGATTCACCCTGGTTTCCATCCATTCTCATATTGTACAGACTATCTAACAGCGGTATGTATGTCGAATCAATGTCATATATCATTGTTAATTGGATGTCAATGGGCCATTCAGTCTAATTTTTCAACAAAATTTCGTTTAAGATGTTCCAAAATTTTTCTATGACTTTTTCAAATAATTCTGTTGCAGGTCATTTGCCAGTGCCAACTATTTCCATGGATCCAGTGTCCGGTGTTGTATTAAATGGAGGAAAAATTCACATTACCTGCAAAGTTGATATTCGCTCCACAGTGGGGTTATTTAACTTATACAGCAGTCACAACGAAAAACCTGTGCAGTCCCGTAATGTGTCTGATGCTGGGCGAACTGTGACCTTCACCATAAACACTCTAAACAAAGGCTCAGGAGGAATATATAGGTGTCGATATCTAACTGACGTTAATGGAGTTTGGGAGGAATCACCAGCCAGTGAAGATGTAAGGGTTACAGTGAAAGGTGAGGACCAACAAACATCAAAACTATGCTTTATGTTATTGTGTTTCAATGTCCAGAATCATTCGTTCAGATCATTTTAATATACGTAATGAAATTAATTTACAATCCTACCGACATATATGAATTTACTTGCATTGCTGAACTGGGGAGCGTTTTTTGATCGACTGTCTTAATGTTTCCATTCATGCTGCATGGACTGCAGAGGCCAAATCCTCAGCCTGTTTCCCCCAAATCATATCAATGAAATTAGCGCTGGAAGCAGTATTTAACGCTTTCCCGTTATATGCGTTGGATTGACAGGTAACTCCCGATTTCAAATTCCATTCTCTTTGGTCCCTGCGTTGGTCTCTCATTGACAGAATGTAGGGGAGATACAAGGGAATGGCTCTCTGCATACATTCAATTCAGCCTATTGGAGTGAACTGAAGCTCATCAAGCGAACTATGCCCAATATTGACAATGTGTGCAGTCGCCTCTATACATATTTAGGCAAGTTCGTGATTTTCCCAAGGCTTGCGACTCCATTTACATCTAAGCAGCTCTCACATTTCTTTAAAAATAGCGGATGTATTTAATCAGATCTCTGTAACCTCCTCCAGCCCCTACAATTCTCATCCACCTATTCAAATCCCTCCATTTCTCTCGCCCCCTCCCTATCACTTTAGCCTCTGCCAGCCCGACAATTCTCATGCTCCTGTTCAATTAATTCCATTGCCTCGCACCTCCCTTCATCTGTAAGCTCCTCCAGTACAATTCTCATCCTCGTCTTCAAATCCCTCCATGGCCCCTCGCCCCCTCCCTATCTCTGTAACCTCCTCCAGTCCCGACAATTTTCATCCTCCTGTTCAAATCACTCCATGGCCCTCGCCCCCTCCCTATCTCTGTAACCTCCTCCAGCTCTACAATTCTCATCCTCCTCTTCAAATCACTCCATGGCCCTCCCCCTCCCTATCTCTGTAACCTCCTCCAGCTCTACAATTCTCATCCTCCTCTTCAAATCACTCCATGGCCCTCGCCCCTCCATATCTCTGTAACCTTCTCCAGTCCTACAATTCTCATCCACGTGTTCAGATCTCTTCATGGCCTCGCACTGCCTATCTAAGTAACCTCCTACAGGCCTACAACACCCAATAACTCGCCACTACTCAAACTCTGGAATCTTGATCATCCCCGCTTTTATTTTGCTCCAGCATTGGCGGCCGGGCCTTCAGCTGCCTCTGGCCCTAAGCTCTGGAATGCTCTCCTTAAACCTCTCTATCACACTCTTCTCCTTCTCGACTATCATTGAAATCCATCTCTTCATCCAGACTTTTGGGCACCTTTCATAATATCTGTTTGTGTGGCTCCGTGTAAAAGTTAGTTTGTTAACCCTCCTGTAATGCGCCTTTAGAGGTTTAACTGCATTAAAGACTTATGTAACTGAAAATTGTCAGAAATAAATGATTGCTAACGTGTTTGAGGGTTAGCGTAGTGATATTCTGGCAGATGAAAGGAAAGTGTTGTGTAAAGTAGTACTGCTGGAGTAAGACATGACACCATGACCCGACGGAATGCACACTAGAATGCTGAGAGAGAATAGAGCAAAATTATCAAGGCGCTAGAAATATATTTCAAGGCTGCACTAAGTATGGATGTGTGATGGATGAGTGTATATAACCTTATGCTGTACGGTTTTTGGAAATAATAACATAGCCACCCAACTAATGACAAGTCTGTTAGATTAGCATCTGTTGTAGGGGAAATGTTTAATTATTTAATTAAGAATGATTGCAACAAATGTATAAAAGAAGAGAAATTCATTAGAATTAACCAGGGCGTATTTCAGAACGTACGTTCGTGCTTGAGAAACCTCACAGTGTCCTTTAGGGAGTTAACAGACTTGGAAGAGGGGGAAATGCACTGGGCCTGTTGTGCATTGACTTGAAAGAAGCCTTCGATGATGTCGCACAGGGGAGATTATTAGAGATGAGTAAGGGGTATGGGATTAGAAACAGGACCAAAAACAGGATTATCATTGGTTAGAAGGAAACAATCAAAAGGTTTGTACAAATGATACCTGCTTCAGAGAATTTGGAAGTAGGTAGTGATGTTCCTCTTGGATTAGTTCTGGGGCCGCTTCTGTTCCCCGTGTATATCAATGACTGGAGTTTAGATATAGAGGGGGGTGGTGGAGAAATCTGCAGATTATACCAAAATAGAAACTATGATAAATATTTTGGTAGACAAAATGCAGATACCAATAGTTATTGATAAGGGGGGCGGTGGGCTACAAGTTTACAGGTGGAGTCAATATTAATAAGTGTGAGGTTGAAATGTTTTTTAAAAAAAACAATTATAATTATAGCTTGAATCGAAGCATGTGCTGTGCTGTGGAGGACCTGATGCATTCGGGGGTACAGGTTCACAGGTCGTTAAAGGCAACAGCACAGTTGATAATGCATTGAATAAAAGCTAATGGAATTCTAGGTTTAATGGTAAGAAAGCCAAGTGGTAGTAATGAGTCGCTGTCAAATTTTAATAAGACTTCAGTGGACGATTTACACCGCCATAAGCTATTTGGGCCGAATGGCCTCTTTCTTTGCTCTAAGTTGTCTTCTCATTTAAGACGGCACGGTGGCATAGTGGTTAGCACTGTTGCCTCACAGCGCCAGGGACCCAGGTTCGAATCCGGCCTCGGGTGACTGTCTGTGTGGAGTTTGCACATTCTCCCCGTGTTTGCGTGGGTTTCCTCCGGGTGCTCCGGTTTCCTCCCACAGTCCAAAGATGTGCGGGTTAGGTTGATTGGCTATGATAAATTGACCCTTAGTGTTAGGGGGATTAAATACGTGGGGTTACGGGGATAGGGTGGGATATGTGTTGGTGTAGGGGTTACGGGGATCGGGTGGGATATGTGTCGGTGCAGGCTCGATGGGCCGAAATGGCCTCTATCTGCACTGTGGGGTTTCTGTGATTTCTGTGAAGACGTATACATGGCCTCTACGTCTCTCCCGATGGCATCCAAGCATTCCTTTCTACAACTCTGTGTGGTGATATTTCATCTTGAGTACTTGGCAATGCTTGGAAACACTGAACTTCCGTAACATAGCAATATTTGAGATATAACAGAGAGTTTTAGTACAAGAGCTAGGATCCGGGATGACTGCCATACGCATGGTAATTTTCGTCCCCTTTTAGCAGTAAGCTCATCTTAGTTGCTTGTTGACAAGTAGCCCTCTACCACAGCTGACAATGTTCCCAGATAGAGATCAGTCTGCTGCTCATTCTCCATGTGATTATCTACCTTGCCCCAAATTATTATATTCGTATCATATTCAAAAACCAAAGCATCTCACTGAAACTGTCCTACTGTGTGAGGACACCACTTGGTGCCTGATATGGCCACTGCTTTGCGTCCTTAGGATAGAAATTGAGTATTGGCACGATTTTCAGTTCAAATGCGATCAATGGATGCTCGTGCCTCCTATTTCTTCTACCTTTCCAGCATTTTATGAGTTTGATTTCTATTGGAGCTTTGAAGTGATGCCTCCTTATCATTGTCTGTGGACTATTTGTTATTAAGGGGAAAGAAGAGTGAGTTCTAAAGTCTGAGCTCGATTTTCGTCTTTTTGGCGTTAAGATCGCCTGGGCAGAGACCAGGGAGGAAAATCGGGCAGGGACAATTATGCACGGGCAGAAGAATCCGCCTATTGCTCCTTCTATTTAACTCAATAGAATAAAAAATCCAATATGTTTTGTTCTGGCGTGGGGTACTGCAGACAGCATCTTCTGGGTGCATTGTCGACAAAATGTTTAGCACCCAGACAGCATGAACAAGTATCTAACCACATTTCATGCATCTTATCCTATGCTGGAAAAAAAACGCTGAAAGTGCTGCAGATACAATTTTAACATTTCAATTTTAAATCGCTGTATAGGTGCAGAGAATGGACTGTCACTATACGCAAGCCTGGGATGCGCGGCGGGTGTAATCATTTTAATGTTTGTGGCACTTACCTGGTTCTTGATCGCTAAGGGAAGTAAGTGGTTCTGAAAATCTATACGAATTTGTACATGAGAAAATATAGTGTGAACGCTGGAGGGAGATTGCAAACAGCCAACATGAAGGTAGTCAGCGGTGACGTTTAGACAAATGAAGATTGTTCTCCGTCTTAATTGAAAGGGGTCTCCGTCTAGTTTGATCTCAGCAGAACATTTTTTAATTTAAGAAAGTAATTGACTGCAATCTTACAATCAGCAAACCTTGAATCTGTATATTTGGGTTGGGATAGAGTCAGCGGAAGCCTTATATGTGAGATAGCCAGTCACCACAAGGTGTGGCTGAATCAAACTATGGAGCTTTGGACTCACGGAGTAATTTCTGGCTAACAGTGTATAATGAACACTGAGGCAACTAAAGAGATGCCTGCGCCTTACCCGAATGAAGTGGGAATAGAGTGATACAGGTGCAGGGTAGAAAGATGTAATTAGATTAGGAGGAGTCAACATGTAATGCCTAAACATTGGCATAGCTCAGTTCGGTCGAATTACCTGTTTCTGTACTGTACGTCTATAAGACAACTCTTGTGAAGCGAATTGAACATCTTGCTGCGTTAAGGTGCGAAAATTTCAAATAGCTACTATTGTAACTGAAAACGCAAGATGAGAAAACTGTTTTCTTGATCATTTTCTCATTCTATAATGATAATAATAATAATAATAATCAACTTTATTTTCATTGTTAGTGCACAAGTGCACTACAACGAAATGTAGGCTTGCGGCTCCCGAGTGTGTATATTTAGATTAAGATTGTGGGTGTACTGGTTAACGTTCTTTGTTAGGGAGGGAGTACATACAAGTTTGAATCTACCTCATTCATAAAAAGTGCTAAACAATGGAAATTATGATAATTTGAGAGATTTTTAGTTTTATTATATATTATCCCATTTGTTTCTTTCAGGGAAAACAAGAAGGCAAACTATTGAGAGGTAACTGTATCATGAGACATGTTTCATTTTATAATATTAATAGTTTTAAGCAATTTACACTACGAATCATGAAACACTCAACTTAATAAGTTTAATAGTTTCTTAGGCATGGGCACGGAATAATAAAACAAAACTTTGTGGATTTAGGATAATCTAACGACTGTATTTTATCTTACAGAAGTGCAGCCTCTGCAAGTGGAGTCACAAGTCAGGCATCTGGTGAATGCATGCGTAAGTGTAATATTGCTGGCATTACACCTAGAGTAATTAAGGAAGTGGCCCTAGAAATAGTAGATTCATTGCTGGTCATCTTTCAAAATTCTATAGTCTCTGGAACAGTTCCCATGAATTGGAGGATCGCTAACGTAACCCCGCTATTTAAAAAAGGTGGTAGAGAGAACACGGGGAATTATGGATGGGTAAGTCTGACATCGGTAGTGGGGTAAATGTTAGAGTCCATTATAAGTTATGTAATAGCAGAATAGGAAAACAGTGACAGGATTGGACAAAGTCAAATTGGATTTACAAAAAGTAAATCAGGCTTGACAAATCTACTGCAAATTTTTGAGGATGTAACTGGTAGAATAGATAAGGGAGGACCAGTGGAGGTGGTGTATTTGGACCTTCAGAAGGATTTCGATAAAGTCACACAAATGAGATAAGCGTGCAGAGTTAAAGCACACGGGATTGGGAGTAAGGTACAGTCTTGGATAGAGAACTGGTTGGCAGACAGGAAGCAAAGAGTTGGAATAAACGGGTCTTTTTCCGAGTGGCAGGCAGTGGCTAGTGGGGTACCGTAGGGATCGGTGCTAGGACCCCAGCTATTCACAATATATATAAATCATCTAGACGAGGGAACTAGTTGTAATATCTCCAAGTTTACAGACAACACAAAGCTAGGTGGGCATGTGTGCTGTGAGGAGCATGCAGAGAATCACCATTATGATTTGGAAAGTTTCGGTGATTGGGCAGATGCTTGGCAAATGCAGTATAATGTGGATAAATGCGAGGTTATCCACTTCGGTGGCAAATGCAGGAAGACAGATTATTATCTGGACGGCAATAGATTGGGAAACGGGGAAGTCTAGCGAGACCTGGGTGTTCTTGTGCACGAGTCACTGAAGGTAAGCATGCAGGTGCAGCAGGCAGCTAAGAAGGCAAATGGTATGTTGGCCTTCATAGCGAGAGGATTCGGCTACAGGAGCAAGGATGTCTTGCAGCAGTTGTACAGGGCCTTGGTGAGACCACACCTTGAGTATTGTGTGCAGTTTTGGTCACCTTACCTGAGGAAGGGTGTACTGGCCATGGAGAGTGTGCAGCGAAGACCCACCAGACTGATACCTGGGATGGCAGGAATGACGTATGAGGAGAGATTGGGTCGATTGGTCTTATAGTCTCTAGAGTTTAGAAGAATGAGAGGGCATCTCATTGAAACTTCAACAATTCTAACAGGACTAGACAGACTAGATGCAGGAAGGATGTTCCCGATGGCAGGGGATTGCAGAACCAGGGGTCACAGTCTAATGAGAAGGGGTAAGCCATGTAGGACTGAGATATGGAGGAATTTCTTCACCCAGAGAGTGGTGAACATGTGGCATTCTCTGCCACACAAGGCAGTCGTGGCCAATTCATTAAATATATTCAAGAAGGAGTTAGATATATTTCTTAAGGCTAAAGGGATCAAGTGATATGGGGAGACAGCAGGGAAAGGGTACTAAATTTGGATGATCAGCCATGATCTCATTAAATGGTGGAAGAGGCTCGAGGGGCCGAATGGCCTACTCGTGCTCCTATCTTCTATGTTTCTATTATGTCAATAGCATTGGCGTTAATGCTCAAGATTCAAATGTAATATTTATCGTTTTCTTTCTATTTGTCAAGGTTGCCTTCATTGTTTCAATGGTCCTTTATAATATTCGTACTGATGTGAATTTTAAATTATTATTTTTTCGCTGGAACTAAAATAGAATTATTTTTAGTGAGAAGTAATAAACCCTCATGCGAGCAAACTGGATACGGGAGTGGAAGTAGAAATGGGCGAGGATACAAAAGAGGTGGCATCCCATTTTTGAATCGCTTTACGACAAGCCTGATATTCAGTTCTATATACCAGGCGACCGATGTGATTCTGCTTGTTTTGTGTCACCACCCATATCTAACCATATCCTCCAAATAATTTAAGTGCTTAATAATGATGTAGGTTATACGTTTTCCTCTTTACTGCCTTGTCATCACCTGAGCAGGGTGCCGATAAGTAAAATCTACATGAAAGTATTATATGCCTGTAATGCCACCAACATGGTATTCCTTTCAGTAAAATCTGGCGGGAGGATCGCACGGCTCTTACAAGATCCCCAGGATTTTCATATCAGTGCAACTGTAGTGATATTCTCTTAAATCAGGAGAGGTGCATAATGGCCGGCCATCCCAATACCACCAGTTTTACGCCATCAGTGAATTTGAAATATCAGAGCAACAATCCTTTCCCTCCCTCTGTATGTTATAATGCCTAACTAATCAACTGTTTTTGTACCAAGTGCCAAACACCCAAGTGCAGCTTGCCCCCCTTCTGCTTTAAGTGTTGTTACATTTAGGGCAATTGGAAGATTTTAAATGTGTGTTCCACACATCACCTGCTTTAGAAAGAAGCTGACCTATTGTCCACTCTGCTTTCTGGAACATGTAGTTAAAGCGCTCTAAAATTGTGGTATTGGATGCGAATAGAGAAAATGTGGAATTGTCATTAGTGCTATGAAACATGTCAGGGCAGCTTGTAAACCTGCTCAACGGGACAATATTGGAGTACTTGTTCGGCCGACAGTGAACTTCTTGAAATGGAATTGAAGATTAGGTGGTTCCTATAATGAGCGGCCAATCCATAATGCCTATTTTAAATCCAACTGGCAAGGTGCAGTCTAGCCCATTGAAACTCGCTGCTTAAACAGAGAGAAATTGGAACACAATTGATGGAATGTTATAAATTCATTTAAAAGGTTAATCTAGCGCACCTATCCCTTCTTTTAACGTTTATATGGTAGAGGGAATGTGATAGAAAGGGAATTAAAACATAGAAACATAAAAAATATAGTGGCATGAGTAGGCCATTCGGCCATTCGAGCCTGCTCCCCCATTCAATATTATCATGGCTGATCCTTTATCACAATAACATATTCCCGCTCACTCACCATACCCCATCTCCTTCTTAAATATATTCAGTGACTTGGGCTCCACAGCATTCTGTGTTAGGGATTTCCACAGGTTCACTACCCTCTGAGTGAAGAAATTCCTCCTCATCTCAGTTCTAAATGTCCTACCCCGTATCCTGAGACTGTGATCCCTCGTTCTAAACACCCCCAGCCAGGGGAAACATCCTCCCTGCATCCAGTCTTTATAGCTCTGTCAGAATTTTATACGTTGCAATGAGATACCCTCTAATTCTTCTAAACTCTAGTGAATACAGGCCTAGTCGATCCAATCTCTCCTCATACGACAGTCCTGCCATCCCTGGAATCAGTCTGGTGAACCTTGGCTGCACTCTCTCTGTGCCAAGTTTAAACTTTCTTAGGTATGGTGTGGAGATGCCGGAGTTGGACTGGGGTGGACAAATGCTGTGATTATCTCTCTGCCGAGGTGTGATAAATGGCAGTTGGAAAGATTACCTGTAAACATCTGACATTATTCTCTGACTATATAAGCTGTGTCTTTATGCATTTCACCACTTCACCAGACGAAGGAGCAGCGCTCTGAAAACTTGTGATTTCAAGTAAAGCTGTTGGACTATAACCTGGTGTTGTGTGACTTCTTACATCTTTCTTAGGTAAGGAGACCAAAACTGCACACAGTACTCCAGGTGTATTCTCACCAAGGCCCTGTATAACTGTAGTAAGACATCTTTGCTCCTGCTCTCAAATCCTCTTGCAATGAAGGCCAACATACCATTTGCCTTCCTAACTGCTTGCTGCAGCTGCTTTTTTGCTGTCAGTGACTGGTGTACAAGGACACCCAGATCCCTCTGTACATCAACATTTCCCAATCAATTACCATTTAAGTAATACGCTGCCTTTCTGCTTTTCCTACTGAATTGGATAACTTCACATTTATCCACGTTATACTGCACCTGCCATGTTGTTGCTCACTCACTCAAATTGTCCAAATCGTCTTCTAGCCCCTTTGATTCCTCCTCACAATTCTTAATCTTTTCTCTATATCTGAACATCAGACAGTTCCAGTTTCAGCACATACCACCGTAATAGATAAGATATAGTGTACACACTTAATCTACTATAAAAAATGATTGTAGCACAGCAGCAAAGGCTGAGAAGTTTATAAGCTGGGTAAACACCTGAAAATGCGGCCTCAGCTAAAGATGCAACCTAATGATTACGTATCTACTTATTACATAAGCACAGGTCCAGGTTGTATTATAGTAAGTGTACAGCCAGGTCCCATTCCAGTCAGAGCGTTCTTGAGGGTAAAGAGCAATGCAGCCGTGCAGAGGTCCAGGATGGTGGGTGATAGAGTTGTTCTCTGAATATAACGACCATTCTTGGAGGTAATCGGAGCCTGGGAGCCAGGTTGCATTATATGCATGCCATTTAATATAAATGGAACACAGAATCATCAGTGTAATAACGCATGTTATTTTACAATTCAATTGTGCATGAATCATAATTGGAATTACTGTTGCTCGACTAACATCCCTTTGTTGCAATGCTAACCACTAAGAAATCCGTTAATAAAAATTAATATTTTTGCTTTCAGATGTCAGAATGAATCACTCTTCCAATCCTGAGATAAATGTAAGCACATTTTCAGAAATATTAGTAATTAATCTAAGCTGCCTCCTGTATAGACAAACGGGAATATAAAATATAATGAGGGAGAGAGAGAGACAGTGAACGACAGAGAGAACGACAGAGAAATTCAGAAAGAGACAGAGAGGTAGAGAGAAAGAAAGGGAGAGCAAGAGACTGTCAAACAGAACGACAGATACAGTGAGAGAGACAGAGGGTGAGAGAGTGTGATAGAGAGAGAGAGAGACCGAGGAAGGGAGACAGAGAAAGAGAGAGAGAAAGTGAACATTGGAGAGAAGGGACGAGACATGTTAACGTGTATATCATTAACGTTTCCCTCTTTTTCATGTTGTTCTCACAGGGACTCCATTCTGAAGTACCAGAGAACGTCCACGAGGAGATCACTTACGCATCTTTGAATATGGAAGCCCTGAATCGTAAAAAAGCTGCTTCCGTCATTACTCCAGAAGTAAAATATATATTTTTTTGCAGTGGGTGGTTGACAGTTACTCATAGTGGACACAACTGCTTCCTTGGGCTTAATGGCAGGAGGGGAGCGCGAATTTCGTCTTTAGTACCAGGACATTAAATATTATCAGTGCAGATTGTAGAAATGAAAGGAGGCAGTCGGGTTGGCATATCATCTACAGAGCCAGCCAAAATTTTCTTCCGTTGATATATAGTGAGAGGCGCAGTATATTAGGGGTGTGCGTTTGTTTCCATTGAATCTACTGTCTGAATTTCGCAGAGAACATGCGTAACTCTGTTGTTAAAGATGAAAATCTGCTCCAATATGGCGATTTGAAGCACGTAGCGTCATGAATCATCTTTTCTTAAGAGTATATCACGTTGCATGCTTATCACATTGTCGCAATTTCATAAGAGACGATAGCATGACAGTGAGAGACAGAGTTAGAGAAAGACAGGAAGAAAGAGAGTGAGTATTAGAGAGAGACAGCGAGAGACATATGTTGAAAAGGAGAGACAGTGGGCGGAATTTTAACATCCCAAAACGGGTGGGTTGGGTGGGTGTTTAATGTACTAAAATCCTGAATCCCGAACCCAGCCCTCCTCCAACCCGTCCATCCAGATTTATAGAGGCGGGACGGGGGTGAGCAGACGACCTGCTCCCAGGAGGCCGGTCGGCACTTTAAATATGTTAATTGAAGTTTTAGATGTAACCTGCTGTGCAGGTTTATCTGTGCCGGGCAGGTGTTCCCGGGACTCGGGAATCGCGGCAGCTGAAGTGAGGCGAGCACAGCCTCTGGGAACACTACTTGTGGGCCGGAAAGAGCAGCAATGCTTCCTCCCGGACTCCCAGGCTCCGCCACCATGAGCCTCCCCCCTTACAAACCACCGCCCGCCCCCCAGATTGGAAACAAGCCGGATCAGGGATTGGACCCCCGAGTTCAGGGTCGGAGCGCTACGGGATTGGAACACCCCATGTCGGGGCTCGCACCTACCTGGTCCTGCGGCTTTTGTCCAGCTTCCCCATCCGACTGGAAAGCAGCCTCTCACTCAGGCTAACTTCCGTGCGGGGAAAGCTGTCCGTGATGTCCCGCACACGGGGAAACCACTACGTACCCCCCCAACACCCAACTCCCCCATTCCAGGTGAGTCTAAAAGTAAAAATGTCGGTTAGAGAGAGAAGGAGCAAGAGAGCGGGAGAGACAGAGAGGAGCGAGACAGTGAAAGAAAGAGCGAGAGTGAGAGAGAGGCAGCGAAAAATACAGAGTGAGAGAGAGCGAGAGGTAGCGGGAGAGAGACAGAAACACAGATGGATACAAAGCGAGAGAGAGGAGGAGAGTGAGAGTGATAGAGAGAGAAAGAGAATTCGAGAGAAGGAATGCCCAATGTATGCGTATATAATCTAATATGTCCTGTTCTTCTTCTTATTCGTAGCAGCGACTCCATTCTGAAGCAGCAATGAGCGACCTCCAGCAGCCCACTTTTGCATCTGTGAACACAAAAAATCTGAAACCGAAAAAAGCTGCCTCGGACACTGCTCCCGATACAAGCTTGTATGCCGAAGTGAAAAGGATATAATCATACTCAGCAGCGGGTGCTGGATGTGTGTTACTGGCCAAGGCCCGTGAAGACAACTGCTTCCTTGGGACACATGGTGGAAATGCTGTTTGCATTTTCAGTTTAACCTCCTGCACGATTGCAAACGGCTCTTGTAGAATCAGTCAGTTTCCTGAAAGAAAGGAAAGTAAGATGGGGTCTATTCTTTCTGTGTTTCTCCATGAGCATTCTTGAAGCCCAGGCGCTAAAGACCTATAACCTTAATTAGCTCCATTCATTATATATGATTTCGAGAAGCTGTACGACTGCATGCTTATCGCATTTTTAGCAGTTCTCTTTTTAGCAATATATTTTATATCAATGTGCTTCAGTCATAACATGCCGTGCCTACAGCCATTGAAGGCATTAATTAATCAGAACGATTTGATATAAGCAATGCTCAGTGCAGGTTTGAATGTCCAGATGCCTGAAGAATGAACAATAAAAAGTATTTATCCGCTGCAGATGCCTATTGTGGTAAACCACTGTTATTGTATATTGTTACCTCTGGGTGGCGCTGTGTACCAAGGCATGCCTCAGCTGACTCCGCCCACATGACCAGGTATAAAGGTGGGGGTTTCGCCGACTCACTTCCTTCTTGGAACCAGCCACCCACGAGAGGCATGCTCTGTTCTCTAGTTAATAAAAGCCTTTTCATCACCTTCCTGATTCATCGTCTTTTATGGAG
The DNA here is from genome assembly GCF_052327205.1 of Somniosus microcephalus. Classification (NCBI taxonomy): domain Eukaryota; kingdom Metazoa; phylum Chordata; class Chondrichthyes; order Squaliformes; family Somniosidae; genus Somniosus; species Somniosus microcephalus. The sequence goes on along the minus strand of NW_028225187.1, from coordinate 24,979,799 downwards.
TAATTGATAAGCGTATCACCTATTTAATACACTTGGGAGATCAGCTGTGAGGAGAACTCTTGGACTCTGCAAAGGGATAGAGATAGACTAAGTGAGTGGGCAGAAAGTTGGCAGATGGAGTATGATGTAGGGGAATGAGAGGTTATGTACTTTTGTAGGAAGAATAAAAAAACATAATATATTTGAAATTGTGAGAAATTTTCAAATGTTGTTGTTCAGAGAGATGTGGTTGTCCTTGTGCAAGAAACACAGAAAGCTAGCATGCAGGTACAGCAAGCAATAAGGAAGGCAAATGGCATGTTGGCCGTTATTGCTAGGCATTGGAGTATAAGGGTAATGGAGTCTTGCTACAATTGTACAGGGCCTTTGTGGGACCACTCCTGAAGTAGTGTACACAGTTTTGATCTTCTTATTTAAGGAAGGATGTACTTGCTTTGGAGGCGGTGCAACAAAGGTTCACTAGATTGATTCCTAGGATGAGAGGGCTGTCTTATGATGAGAGATTGTTTAGAATGGACCAATACTCTGTGGCATTTAGAAGAATGAGAAACATACAAGATTCCGAAATGGGGATTGACAGGATAAATGCTGAGAGGTTGTTTCCCCCTGGCTGGTGTGTCTATAAATAGTGGCATAGGCCTAGAAATTCGGTGGGCTGTGCCACCATTTAGCGCCCAAAGAGGGCACTTAGTGGCTTTAGCGCCACTGGCCATGCCCCCCGCGAAATTTAGCGGGGTGCTAATGGCGGCGTTAGCCAGTAGCGCTGCGCCACCACCGATGACGTCATCGGTGTGCGCAGTGACCCGCTACTGCCCTGATCGCAATATTGGGTCGCGCCCCCCGCTGTAACGCCGGTTGCAATCTGCGACCGGTTCAGGGGGGCTGACCTGCGGAGGTAGTGGCGCTAATTAAAGGGGAGGTGCGGGGCAGCCATTTTTTTTGCTGGCCGCCTGCCAGCTCCTCCTCGTGCCGCCATCCCCGGCCTACTGAGCCCCCCCCCCCAGGCAGAGCCAGCTGTGTCCCAAGAGCCTGGCATGTCTCCTCGGTGCCGGGCTCTTTTGCCGGCAATCGCGATCTCTGATCTCGCTGGTGCAGCCCCCTCCCCTTTAAGCCTCGAGCAGTGCCCCACTTCCGTTTGGGGTGCTGAAACTGAATATCGGGCTGGCGCAAGCGGCTCCATCAGGAGCGGTAATTCCGGCACCCAGTCGAGCTTGGCGCCCCATTTCGAAACCATAGACTCAGGTTAAGGGGTAGGTAATTTAAGACTGAGATGAAGAGGAGTTTCTTCTCTCAGAGGGTTGTGAATCCGCTATCACCCACATTTGCTCCATATCCCTTGATACCCTTACCTAAAAACAATCTATCGATTTCACACTTGAAGATTCCAATGAACTCAGCATCCACAGTTTTTGAGGGAGAGAGACTCGGATTAATACCAACATTAGTGTGCAGAATGTGCTGCCGGATTTCACTGCAAAGGGATCTAGCTATAATACTGAGAGGATGCCTGGTACTAGAATCCACATTGGAGGAAATATGTCGCCTGTATCCAACGTATCGAAGGCTTTATCATTTGAAATACATCGATTGGTTCAGCCCTCAATCTTCAATATTCAAAAGAATACAAATCAGGTTTATGCAACATGTGCTTATCATTTAACCATTTAGGCTCTGATATATTTCTGGTGGATCTGCGCTATTTCCCGTCCAAGGCCAGCATATCCATCTTTAAGTTCGGTTTCCAAATCTCAAATCATTACTCCAGCTTGGATTTAAAGAATGCGCTATACAGCTGCATTATCACTACCTCCCCTTTGTATTCCAGCCCACTTCAGAGAAAGACCAACATTCCCTTTTAGTTTTCTTATTAACTTTTGTAATTTTACATATGAATTAATTAATTTGAATATATGGACATTCAAATCAATCTCCTAATTTCTTACTATAAAAAACATGTTGAAATTTATCTTCCTTGAATCCCAATTGGATGTGCTCTCCTTTACCCACTTTGGTCTCTATCTGCTATAGGTTTACCCGCTCATTTAGTCTGTCTATGTCTGTTGGTAATTCTTTTCTCCATCATCGCATCTTAGATGGAAGAATGTTGGATGAACTCCCTACTCGTTTTAGAATATTGGCATAGTAACAGTTTCAAGCAGCAGGCCTGAGGCTCCTCCAGCCCACCTATCGGCAATGCTCCCTTGCTGCTCTTCTATTCACCCTGACTCCTTTTATTTGACAATACCTAGATTGATTAAATTAAATATATTCATATATTCATAGAGTCATAGGGCTAGATTTTCAGTTGCTTGCGCCAGCAGTTAGCGCCTTAAGAGAAGTGATTTTCGGGCGCTATGCGTGTAGCGCCCGGGCGCAGCGCAGTTTGCGCCCCGCCCCAAATTAAGTTGCCCGTTAGCGCCGGCGCAAAGTTTAGCGGCCGCCCGGATGCGCGCGCAGAAAATGATGTCACACCCTCGTGCAACGCCCTTTGGCCGCCCCGAATCCAAACTTCAGTCTGACCGCCCCATTGTGCGGCTGGCGTCCAGAGCGTTTGTAAAATGGAACGCAACACACCCTGGGGAGCGCAAATTAAAGGGCACTCCTCCTGCACTATAACAGGCAGTCTGCATGTGTTGTGTGGAAGGATCCAGTGTGTTGTTGTGAACGGTGTATTTATGTTTCCGGCCTCCTCCTCCTCCTCCTCCTCCTCCTCCTCCTCCTCCTCCTCCTCCTCCTCCTGTTCTTCATCATCATCCCCAAACTCTGCCTTTGAAAAAAACACATGCACCCTTCCCCTTTAAGAGCTCACTGGCACCAGAGTGTCTGCCGTGCGCTGCGCCCGAGCTCGGGTGTTGCGCTCTTCACCGCCGGCTTAGCGCCTAAAGATAGTCGTGGAACGTCTCTTTTAGCGCTCCACCAACCTCTTAGGGTGAAGCCACTGAATTTCCGGCAACGGGGCGCAACTTTGGGGCGGGCGCTAACTTCGGGCGGGCGCTAAGGTTAGCGCCCCAAAACTGTCTATACTGAAAATCTAGCCCATAGAGTTATACAGCACAGAAAGAGGCCCTTCGGTCCAACGTTTCCATGCCGGCCACCAAACCCTATCTAATCTAATCCCATTTTCCAGCATTTGGTCCGTAGCATTGTATGCTCTACCAAGGAGGAGTTGGATGTATTTCTTAAGGCTAATGGGATCAAGGGATATGGGGAGAAAGCAGGGACAGTGTACTGAATTTGAATGATCAGCCATGATCTCATTGAATGGCGGAGCAGGCTCGAGGGGCCGAATGGCCTACTCCTGCTCCTATCTTCTATGTTTCTATGTTTCTGTGATTGCTTATTTAAACCTATTATGATTACTTATCCCCACAGCCTGTTTGGCAATCTGTGTCATAGATCTTTCAAATTGCTTATTTTTGAAGAGTAATTATTTACTGTACTTTGCACCAATTAACAGACTGCCAACAGCAAATTCCATTAATTTTATTTGCTGGTATTGTTTGACAATGAATGTTGGATAAACTCCCGGCTTATATCATGCAAACTTTCATGCCAACCTAAGCAGGCAAATGGGGGCTTGTTCTCAACATCTAACTGAAAGAGCCTCCGGTCAGTATTCTCTTGAGAAGTTGCCTTATTTTGGTCGCTCATGCCCTGCAGTAGGGTGTGAAGACATTAACTTCTGACTAAGAGGTGACAGCGTGATTACCATGCCAACAGATTAAGGGCTGTGACAATAATCTCCAGGTTATCCGAAAAGCAATTGCAAGGACAAGTAGAATGGACTTTTGGACTTGCAGCTGCACTTGCTAAGCTATATTTGTTTCCAGCTTCATTTCCTCATTCAGCAGGCCTGAGCTCACCAAGTCACAAATAAATAGTAGTGCAACAGAAGGTGAAGCTAGGGGAGCCTTTGAAAATATAGCTCTACGACTACGTTTTCTGGCGTGCAGTTTTAAGCTCAGAAATATGGGCATCTAGCAGGCCGTGTGAGTGCATCATTGCATATCCTATTACAATTCTGGAGTGTTGCATTGCAATGACTTTTGTGGATGTAGAAGCTTGCAGAGGGGCGCATTGGTGCTCGGTTAATTCTGTGACTTTGTTTATTGCTCTCAAGTTCACGTTTCTTAAATAATGGAAGCAAAACCGCGAACCAAAGGACTTCCTTCAAAGCTGCAGCTGCAAGTCTCATCCAAATAACAGTGCAACGTTTCCTCTTGCTTAAAAATACTGGAATAAACCTTTGTTTTTTACATGTCGTACTATGTTTGGGTTGATTTGATATTTATTTGCAGGGACAGATTATTGTCTACAAATAAGTTATTTATAATTCTTTTCCACTTATGAATGCAACATTGGTTTTTTGTTTTGAGCTGATCCATGCACTTTTACTAACAATGATGGATTGTTCCTATCAGATACTGTAATGAAGATTAAAAAAATACTGCATTGTTAATAGGGCATTCAATATAATGGGACGCTGATCAGTAACACCAGTTTTATAATTAAACTCAACCACTCTCTGCGCAGTATTTGTCACCACCCAAGATGTTGTTGCCTAATAAAGAAGGATGTCATTTTTCTTGCCTAGATTAAGATTTATCAAATCGTGAAATGAAGATATAATTGGTGCCTTGGATTTGATTTCGCTGTAGGGACATAGGGTAGATTTCCATTGGCTGGTCAGACTAACACTAACGTTGCAGATCACACACCCGTTAGATGAAATTATATTTGCCTTCCTCCAGCAAAATTCATCACTGGGTAGCCCTCAGCTAGAGTATTGTGCCCAATTCAAGGCAGCACATTTCAGAAGGATGTCAAGGCCTTGGGGAGTGTGCAGAGGAGATTGACCAGGAACTACCATGAGTGAGCGAATTCTGTTATGTAGAAAATGTAGGGAAGCTGGGATTCTTCTCCTTAGAGCAATAGAACAAAGAGGAGATGTAATAGAGATGTTCAAAATTCTGGGGAGTTTCGTATAGTGTCGATAGGGAGAACCTGATTCAAAAGGCAGAACGGTTGGTAACCAAAGGACTCCTTAAAATAACTGGCAATGAAGCCATGTGGGATAAGATGATATTTTCTATTTATTGAGTAAGTTGTTATGATCTTGGATGCATTACCTGATAGGATGGTGGACGCAAATTCAGTAGCATCTTTAGAAGAGTATTATACCTCAAATTAGAAAGAAAAACAAATGCAGAGCTATGGATAAAGAGCAGCGGGCTGGCAGTAACTGATAGCACTGTCAGTGAGCCGGCACATGTAGGGCCTCCATCAGTACTGTACGAATCTATGATTCTATGAAGCGCCATGGCTCACACCGAGGTAAGTGAACGGAGTGTACATATGTTTCACATTACCTGTGCACCTTCTGATTAGAGCACACAAACAGGTCATTGGTTTCAACAGGTCCATGTCGCTGTTTATGCTACACAGGAGCCTCCTCCCACCCCTCTTCTTCTAACCCCAACAACATATGCTTCTGTTCCTTTCTCCATCATTTGTTTATCTAGCATCCCCTTAAATGCTTCAATGCTATTTGGCTTAATCCGTCTTTGTTTTAGTGATTTCTCCTTCTAACCACTCTCTGGGTAAAGTCGTTTCTCCGGAATTCCTGATTCGATTTATTTGTTGCTATTTTACACGTATGGCCCCAAAAGTAGAATCATCATCTCTATATCTACCCTATATAATACTCTCAGAAACATAAAGACCTCGATTAAGCCACCACCCAGCCTTTTCATTTCTGCAGAAAATAGTCGATCCTGCTTAATCCCCTAATAGATTTGTTAGTGAGTGTATTATATTTATTGTCCCTAGTTCTCTTTTCGCTAGCAAGTGGAATTTTTTTCTACGTATACCCTATCAAACCGTTATATGATCTTAAAAGCATCTGCCAGGCCACTCTTCAGTCTTCTCCATTTCTATATTTAAGAGACCCCGCCATTTCATTCGTTCCTCTTATTCTAGTACCATTCAAATAAAAACTAATTTTGCCATCGGCAGTGCCTCTACAATCCTTTTATAATATGGACACCAGAATGGTTCATAATACGCCAAGTGATGTATAAGCAGCTTTCCATATCATTTAACATAACTTCTTTGCTTTTCAGTGTTATCCCTCTAAAATGGACCCCAGTTCTTTCTTTTTCCTTTGCTTTGGCCTTATTAAGCTCAATCGATACTTTTACTGATTTGTATATCTGTATCGCAGAGCACTCTGTTCCTTCATCCCATAGAGTCATAGAGTCATAATGGCACACAACGAGGCCATGTGGCCCATCGAGTCCATGCCGGCTCTCTGTAGACCAATCCAGTCAGTCCCATTCCCCCGCTCTGTCCCCGTAGCTCCGCAAGATTAATTCCCTCAAGTGCCTATCCAGTCCCCCCCATTGAAAACATTGCGTCTCCGCTTCTGCCACTTCCATCAGCTGCGAGTTGCAGGTCCTCACCACTCGCTTTGTAAAAATGCTTTGCCATACATTCCCCCTGTATCTCTTGCCCAAAACTTTAAATCATTATCCCCTAGTCCATGTACCACAAATTAATGGGAACAGCCTTTCCCCGTCTATCCTATCCAAACCCGTCATATTCTTTTACAAATCTATCAAATCACCCTTCAACCTCCGTTGCCTTAATGAAAACAAATCCGGCTTCTCCAACCTGTCCTTGTAGCTAAGATCCCTTATCCCCAGAACCATTCTGGTAAATCTCCTCTGCACCTCTCAAAGGCCTTCACATCCTTCTGAAAGTGTGGAGACCAGAACTGAGAGCAATACTCCAGTTGTGGCCTAACCAGCATAACTTCGCTACTTTTGCTCTCAATACCTCTATTTATGAAGTCCAAGATCCCATACGCTTTATCCACTCTCTCAATATGTCCTGTCACCTCAGGGACCTAGGCACATTAACTGCCATGTCCCTCTGTTCTTGCACACTCTTTAAAACTGTGCCATATAGACAACTACGTTCCAAGGAGTATACGGCCTCCTTATTCTTAATACCAAAACTTGCCAGCACACACTTATCTATATTGAAGTTCATCTGTCAATTGCACGTCAATTCTCCAATGAATTACGCCTTCCTGCATCTTGGTGCAGTCCTCCTCTGTATAAATATTACTCCCCAATTTGGTGGCAGCCGCCAATTTTGAATTTGTACTTCTGATTCCCAAATTAAAATCCTGTACATTATTGGTGAACAACAATTGTCCATGCACTGAAACTTATGGATCACCACCTTTCACCTTTTGCCAGCCTTGAGCAGCTATGTTTACCCGCGATTCTCTGTTTTAAATTTTGTTGCCAGCTTGCCATTCCTCCTGCTACTTTTTCCCTCACTACCCCTGTTCTGGCCTTAGTCATGAGTTTACTATGTGATACCTTATCGAAGGCAGGTTGAAATTCCAAATATATTACATCTCATGCATTTCCCTTATCTACTCTTTCTGTCACATCTTATCTGTGGAAACACTACGAGAATGCTCGCATTCATAAATGTTGTTTCCCCAGGGTGCCAGAGAAATTAAATATTGTTCATAGAGAAGAAATCTTGGAAGATGGCCACTGATGGAAATCGCTTGAGATGAATTTAATTAAAATTCATCTGCCACCTATCTGCTCAATTCCCTATTATATTCCAATTCTCCTGTAATTTAGCCCATTCAGGCTTGGTGTCTATCATCTGATAATGCTGCAATTGTGTTTCTGACTCCTGGTTCCAGGTTACTTATAAAGATATTAATCAATAAATGTCACAAAGCATACCCTTGTGGCACCCCACTGGTAATTTTCTCCCAAGATGATGGCACTCCCTGCTTCACCACACTTTTGGATCTAACGGTCAACCGATCATGTACTGTTGCAAAATATTACAACTAATTCAGATTTATTCTCTTCAGTTGTAGCCTTTTCAGAGGAAGTTCAACATTCAAGCACAGCAGATTCACTTCCTTAAAACTAGCAAGCTCCAGGAGGCGAGTACACAAACAAACGTGCTGCACTAGCATGAATACTGCCCTTGCCAGCGAAGCCCAGATCCCAGAAATATATATAAGATACGGTTACCCCGTGGTTAAGGTACTGGATTGATAACTCACGGGTTGTGAATTTGAATCCCGTCACATTCTGCAATTGCATTATTGAGGTTGCAGCAGAAAATTGAATTATTTCAAACAGCTAATCAATGTCTCTCAGAGAAGAGACACGGACTCCTGCCCAATCTGGCATATACGTGACTCCATTCCCAATCTCCGTGAGTAACTGCTTGAAACAAATCAGGTTAAACTGGGATGAACAGAAACACATGCTTGCCAGCACCGCACAAATTTAAAGGACACATTTAAAAATGCTTTTCCAGCACAGTAGAAGAGGTTATCGCAATATTAGAATCACACAGCACATGTGGAGGCCATTCGGCCCATCGTTCCTGTGCCGGTTTTGAGAAAGCTCAATCAGTCCCACGTCACCATTCTTTCTCTTATAGTTCTGCAAGCTTTCCTTGTCAGCTGTATATCCTATTTCCTTTTGCAAGTTAGTACTGAATTTGCTTCTCATGCCCTTTCAGTTAGTGCATTCGAGACCATAACTCGCTTTTCATTTTGCCAATTAGCTTACATTGGAGCACAGAGGAGAGACGGTACATTAGCAGGCCATTCAGCCCAACCAGTCCATGCCGGTGTGTATGCTCCACTCGAGCCTTCAGCCGTCTTTCCTAAAACTAGCAGCGTAACACTCTATTCGATTCTCTCCCATATGCTTGTCAAACCTCCCCTTAAATGCATCTACACTGTTAGCTTCAACTACTCCCTGTGGTAGCGTGTTCCACATTCTCACCACACATTGGGTAAAAAAGTTTTTCAGTAATCTCTATTCGATTTCTTGGTGACTATCTTATATTGATGGTCTCTAGTGAGGCTCGCCCCACAAGTGGAAACATTCTCCCTGTATCCACTTTACCAAAACCTTTGAAAATTTTTAAGACCACTAATAGTTCATCCCTCAGCCTTCTGTTTCCAAGAGAACAGAGACCCAGCCTGTTCATTCTTTCCTGATATGTATACCCTCGCATTACTGGTATCATCTTTGTAAATCTTCACTGCACCCTCTCCAGTGCCTCTATATCCTTTTTATATCATAGCGACCAGAATTGTATGCAGTTCTCTAAGTGTGTTCTAAAAATGTTTCGATACAGGTTTAGCATAACTTCACTACTTTCCAACTATATCCCTCTGGAAATAAACCCTAGTGCTTGTTCTGCTTTATTGTGGATTTGCTAAACTGTGTCGCAACTTTTAGCAATGTCTGTATTTGGAATCTAAGAACCCTTTGTTCCTGTACCGCACATAGGCTCGCACCCTACAAGTGATAAGTGACTTCATATTCTTCCAGCAAAATGTAATTCCTCCCATATATCTGTGATCAACGTCAGTTGCCAATTATCAACCCATTCTGCAAGTATATTAATATCATAGAAACATAGAAGATAGGAACAGGAGAAGGCCATTCGGCCCCTCGAGCCTGTCCCGCCATATAATGAGATCATGGCTGATCATCCAAATTCAGTACCCTGTCCCTGTTTTCTCCCGATATCCCTTGATCACTTTAGCCTTAAGAAATATATCTAACTCCTTCTTGAATATATTTAATGAATGTCCTCCTATAATTTCTTGCAGACCTCCTCAGTATTAAATCTGTATTAAAAACAGAAAGTTTTGGAAATACTCAGCATGTGTTGAGTAAGAAGAACAGTTAACATTTCAGGTCCGTGACATTTCATCAGAAATCAGAGCCATGTCCTTAATTAGCGATCCACCTGCCAGTGGAAAGATTTGGTCCCTATTGACCCTGGCAAACCTATTAGAATACATAAGAACATAAGAAATAGGCCCTTCGAGCCTGCTCCGCCATTCAATAATATCATGGCTGATCATCTACATCATCTCCACTTATCTGCACTATCCCTATACCCCTTGATTTCCTTAATATTCAAAAATCTCTCGATCTCTGCCCTGAATATATTCAACGACTGAGCCTTCACAGCCCTCTGGGGTAGAGAATGCCAAAGATTTACCACCCTCTGATGGAAGAAATTTCTCCTAATTTCAGTCCTAAATGGCCGAACCCTTATTCAGAGAGTGTGACCCCTGGCACTAGACACCGCAGCCAGGGGAACATCCTACCTGCATCTACCCTGTCAAGCCCTGTAAGAATTATGTATGTTTCAATGAGGTCAACTCTCATTCATCTAAACTCTAGATAATATAGCCCTAGTCTACCCAGTCTGTCCTCATAGGACAATCCTCCCATCTCAAGACCAATCTGGTGAACCTTCGTTACACTCCATCTACGGAAACTGTATCCTTCCTTAGGTAAGGAGAGCAAAACTTTACACAATATTCCAGGTGTGGTCTCACCAGGGCGCTATATAATTGCAGTCAGAAACCTTTACCTTTATACTCATATCCTCTTGTAATAAAGGCCAACATACCATTTGCTTCCCTAATTGCTTGTTGCATCTGCATGTTAACTTTCAGTGATTCGTGTACAAAGATACCCAGGTCCGTCTGAACACCAACATTTCCCAATCTCTCATCATATAAAAAAGTACACTGCTTTTCTATTTTTCCTACCAAAGTGGATAATTGAAAACAAGTAAGATTAGAAGTATGAAAGTATGGTGGAGTCGGGAGGTGAGGGGGTGCATGAGGATTGAGCGTTCGACTCCAATGGTGTAGGAGCGGATGACGAGAGACAGTCGCAGTCAGAATGGATCTCTGACCATGGTTACTTCATTGATACAAGAAATAACACCAAACAGGAGGAATTCGTTCAGTTAATGATGTAGCGATGAGTGTTGATGGTATGTTCAATTAGTTTAGTAAGGAAGAGGAGGTCTGATATAGAATGATAGTTAGGAGAATGGTCCGTAGTAAACCTTTTCACGAAACTGAAAATCTTTCTGTTTTTAACCAGTGTATGATAAGCAATGTCAGAGATCATAGAATTTCTGGTGATGGCTCCAAACAATGGGCTTACAAGGATTGTAGAAGGACTGTACACTAACCGAATGCAATGAAAAGTGAACGAGCAAGTTCTTCATATCAAAGAAGAATTGAACCTGGAGGAGACTGGGAAGATATTGGAGCATATGAATATTGGAACTTAGCAAGAGGTGGACGCCATTCAGCCTCTCGAACCTGATCCGCCATTCAATGAGATCATGGCTGATCGGCGACGAAATTCAATATACCCGCCTTTGAACCATATTCCTCAATAACTCTGGTTAACAAAAATCTGTCAGTCACTGATTTAAAATTAACATTTGAACTAGCATCAATTGCCGTTTGTGGAAGAGAATTCCAAACTTCTACCACCCGCTGTGTGTAAAAGTGTTGTCCTAATTTAACTCCTGAAAGATCTGGCTCTAATTTTTAGAATATGACCCCTAGTAATAGTGTCACCAACCAGCGGAAATATTTATTCGCTATCTATCAATATCTGTTCCCCTTATTAGCTTGAAAATTTCGATCAAATCACAGCTTAACCTTCTAAACTCCAGGGAATACAACCCACCTAATTTCAGCCTTGGACTCCAGGTAACATTCTGGTAAGCACATGCGATACTTGCTCCAAGGCCAATAATTCTTTCCTAATGTGTGATGCCCAGAACTGCTCAAGGTACTGCAGGTGTGGTCTAACCAGGGCTTTGTATAGCTGAACATTACTTCTACCCCGTTGTATGCTAGTCCTCTAGTTGTAATGGCCAGGATTCCATTAAACCTTTTGACTATTTTATGTACCTGTTCATAACATTTTAATGATCTATGTACCTGGACCCACAAGTTTCCATGGACCTCCACTCTTTTTAGCTTTTCACCATTTAGAATATACCCTCTATAATCCTTATTAAGTCCAAAGTGGATGACCTCAATTTTGCCTATATTGAAATTCATTTACAACAGTTTTGCCCATTAACTTAATCTATCAATATCCCTTTGTAATGTTATACTTCCATCAACACTACTTATAATTTCCATCAGACCCCTGATATCTGAGTGTTCATCTCGTATGCCATGCTTGCGGAAACTGGCCTGGAATAATAGGATCTTTATAGGACATTACACAGGATAACCGCTGAACTAATAACGGAGCACATGTGCTGAAGTGCTTGGCTGCGGGGAGGCTGGTAGGTAAGATAAGAGTAAGGACTGATCATTTCTCATGGGGATCTGCCATAGCGAGCAATAAATGAACTGTTTTTCCTTTGTTCTCTGAATGTAGGAGTCTATGACAAGGCGACATACATTGTCCATCACTGGATACACTCAGAGGGTAGTTGTGGGCCTTCTCCTCGAATCGCAGCAGAACTCGTCGTGATGGTGCTCCCAAAGTGGTGTTCAGCATGTCATTCCATGATTCCAAGCCAACGATGGTGAATGAGCAGTGAGTTATTTCCTAGTCAGAATGGTGTGTTTCATTCGCGAGACCAAGTCTGTGGCAGAATGAAATAGAATGACTACATGTCAGATGGTTCAGCATCTTTAAGCAAATGAGGGAGGAGGGAGGCAACGATAGTCCAGTGCTCTTTAATTAGACCTAGGAAGAGAAGTGGGCCACGAGCATACCACTCTAGCACAATAGATATACGCCGCAACTACTTTCATTAGGGAAAATCGCGGGCTAACGAGCACAGGTGCGGATAAGGAGCATTAAATGCAATGGGCTGTATGTACTTTTAAAAATGAGGCTGGCAATGGACGAGGCGGTCAAAGGCAGCATGAGTTGGTTCAGTAAAACTGCTTGCTGACAGTAAATGTTAATGTCACCAAGTTCCTCTGTTGCTGAAATAGAGTGAGGCGATTTCCGTTGAGTTGCAATGTCTTACAATATTTCTGCTTTTGCTGTTCTCATCGAAACTGCTGTTAAATGCATCACTGCTGACCATCCAACAGGAAAAGAAATGAGGAACTATTCTTTCTCAACTGCCTTATCCCAGCTGTGAATGTGGCAGCGGTCAGTTTTATGTCTTCAGCTAGGAACTGATGGAACAGGTGCAGAATTTAACGACCTCCCCCCTGGACTCCAAAGCCAAGAAATCGCTGTTCACAATTGAAGGAGAGGGACTTGCTATTTTGTTCTACTACTTTGTTCTGTCATGGTCTACAATGATAGAGGCGGCATTAGCACAGTTAGATAAAGGGTCAAACCTCCCAAAGGATAACGGCCTGAAGAATTTTCTATTAATCATAAAAAAGAAAAACAACCTCAGGATAGGGCAGCACGGTGGCATAGTGGTTAGCACTGTTGCCTCACAGCGCCAGGGACCCGGGTTCGAATCCGGCCTCGGGCGACTGTCTGTGTGGAGTTTGCACATTCTCCCCGTGTTTGCGTGGGTTTCCTCCGGGTGCTCCGGTTTCCTCCCACAGTCCAAAGATGTGCAGGTTAGGTTGATTGGCTATGATAAATTGACCCTTAGTGTTAGGGGGATTAAATACGTGGGGTTACGGGGATAGGGTGGGATATGTGTTGGTGTAGGGGTTACGGGGATCGGGTGGGATATGTGTCGGTGCAGGCTCGATGGGCCGAAATGGCCTCTATCTGCACTGTGGGGTTTCTGTGATGTGATCTGTGATGATATTTGCACACAGCAAGGTCCCACAGATAACAATATGATAGTGAGCAGATCAGCTGTTTTCAGTGATATTACTTCAGAGATTGATCAGGCCACCGGGAATATCCACTAATTTTCTTTTAAATAGTGCCACGGAAATTTACGGGCAGCTGAGCGGGCAGAATCTGTTTAACTTTTCTTCCACAAGGCAACACTTACGGCAATGGAACTCGCCCTCATTCCTGCTCTGGAGGTGTAGGCTTAAATTATGTGCTCAATCTTAAGACTGTGACTATAAAGCACCGTCTTCTCACTCAGGGACGACAGTGCTGCAACTGTGCCAGCTAATTGCCTCAAATGCCTCATAGGGAATGACACTAATGTGAAAAATCAAAGCTCAGGAACAGTACACATGTAACTGAACAAAGCAACACAAATTGTATATTACAAAAACAACACGTGTACCATATTTATTGGTCATTCACAGAATGTGGGCGTCACCGGGGAAGCTAGCACTTATTGGCCATTCCTAATTGCCCTGGAGAAGGTGATGGTGAGCTGACTTATACAACTGAGTGGCTTTCTGGGCTATTTCAGTTAAGAGTCAACCACATTACTGTGGGCCACGTATAGGTCAGACTGGGTAAGGACGACAGATTTCCCCAAAGGACATTAGTGAACCAGACGGGTTTTTACGACAAGGTGGTAGTTCAGGATCACCTTTACTGATACTTGCTTTTTTATTCCAGATTTATTTAATTAAATTTATATTCCCAAGCTGCTGCGGTGGGATTTGCACTCTTAAACATAACCACTATGCTACTGTTCACGCTGAAATACTGACTTGGATAAAGAACATGTTGGCAGGCAGGAAGCAAAGAGTTGGAATAAACAGCTCTTTTTCTGAGTGGCAGGCAGTGACTAGTGGGGTACCGCAGGGGTCGGTCCTTGGACCCCAGCTATTCACAATATATATCAATGATCTAGACGAGGGAACAAGATGTAACATCTTCAAGTCTGTAGACGACACAAAGCTGGGTGGGCGTGTGTGCTGTGAGGAGGATGCTGAGAAACTCCAGTATGATTTGGACAGGTTGGGTGATTGGGCAGAAGCATGGCAGATGCAGTATAATGTGGATAAATGCGAGGTTATACATTTTCTTTGCAAAAATAGGAAGGGAGATTATTATCTGACTGGCAATTGTTAGGGAGAAGGGGAATTGCAACGAGGCTTGGGTGTCCTTGTGCAGCAGTCGCTGAAGGTAAGCATGCAGGTGCAGCAGGCGGTGAAGAAGGCTAATGGTATGTTGGCCTTCGTAGCGAGAGGGTTTGAGTACAGGAACAAGGATGTCTTGCTGCAGTTGTACAGGGCCTTGGTGAGACCACACCTTGAGTATTGTGTGCAGTTTTGGTCACCTTACCTGAGGAAGGATGTTCTTGCCATGGAGGGAGTGCATTGAAGATTCACCAGACTGATACCTGGGATGGCAGGAATGACTTATAAAGAGAGATTGGATCGAATGGGCTTGTATTCGCTCGTGTTTAGCAGAATGAGAGGGGATCTCATTGAAACTTTTAAAATTCTAACAGGACTAGACAGACTGGATGCAGGAAGGATGTTCCCGATGGCCAGGGAGTCCAGAACCAGGGGTCACAGTCTAATGATAAGAGGTAAGCCATTTAGGTCAGAGATGGGGAGGAATTTCTTCACCCAGAGAGTGGTGAACTTGTGGAATTCTCTACCACAGAAGGCAGTGGAGGCCAATTCATTAATTATATTCAAGAACGAGTTGGATATATTTCTTAAGGCTAAAGGGATCAAGGTATACGGGATCAAGGCAGGGACAGGGTACTGAATTTGATTGATCAGCCATGATCTCATTGAATGGCGGAGCAGGCTCGAGGGGCCCAATGGTCTAGTACTGCTCCTGTCTTTTATGTTTCTATGTTTCTAAAGCTGTGCTACCGTTCCCGTTGTGCTGTAACATACCTTTTAAATTATTTTTTCAGATTTGTGAAGCAATGGCAAACAGGTTATTTTGTTCGTCCCAATTTAACCTGATTTTTTTAACACTCACTCATGCAGTTTGGGAACACAGTCACGTATATGCCAGATGGGTAAGGGGTGCGTGTCTCTTCTCTGAGGGAGATTAATTAGCTTTTTGAAGATCTTCCATTTTCTGCTGAAAAACAAAAATTCAATTGCACAACATGATGGGATTCAAACTTGTGACCCATGAGTTATCAATCCAATACACTAACCATGGGATAACCGTAAATTTTGTTAATTAATTCGGGGGTTGTGTGCTTTGCTGGCAAGAGCGGTATTCATGCTGGTGCTCCTCCTTTGTTTGTGTACTCTCCTCCTGGAGCTTGAGAGGTTTAAGGAAGTGAATGTGCTTTACTTGGATTTCAAAATTCCTCTGAAAAGGCAGTTACTGAAAGGAAACATAGAAACATAGAAGATAGGAGCAGGAGTAGGCCATTCGGCCCCTTGAGCCTGCTCCGCCGTTCAATGTCATCATGGCTGATCATCCAAACTCTGTACCCGGTCCCTGCCTTCTCCCCATACCCCTTGATCCCTTTAGCCTTAAGAAATATATCCAGATCCTTCTTGAATATATTTAATGAATTGGCCTCTACTTCCTTCTGTGGTAGAGAATTCCACAGGTTCACCACTCTCTGGGTGAAGAAATTCCTCCTCATTTCTGTCTGAAATGACATACCCCTTATTCTTAGACTGTGACCCCTGATTCTGGACTCCCCAACCATCGGGAACATCCTTCCTGCATCTAGTTTATCCAGTCCTGTCAGAATTTTATAAGTTTCAATGAGATCCCCTTTCATTCTTCTAAACTCCAGCGAGTACAAGCCCAATCAACCCAATCTCTCCTCATACGTCATTCCTGCCATCCCAGGTATCAGCCTGGTGAGTCTTCGCTGAACTCCTTCCATGGCAACAACATCCTTCCTCATATAAGGTGACCAAAATTGCACACAATACTCAAGATGTGGTCTCACCAAGGCCCTGTACAACGGCAGCAACCCATTCTCCCAATCTATTGCCCTTCAGATTATAATCTGCCTTCCTGTTTTTGCCACCAAAGTGGATAACCTCACATTTATCCACGTTATGTTGCTTCTGCCATGCTTCTGCCCAATCACCTAACAGGTCCCTAGTCTCTGATTCAACTATTTCATTCCCCATTTTAATGAAGAATTCTATCATATTATGATTGCTCCGACCAAATGGGCCTCGTACAACAAGATTGCTAATTAATCCTTTCTCGTTACAAAATACCCAGTCTAAGATGGATAAAGCAGGAATTAGTGGATATATTTTACAATGGTACGTGATGCGGGAGAAAGGAACAGAAGGATATGTTGATGCAGTTAGCAGGAGAAGAGTGGGAGAAGACTCATGTGGAGCATAAACTCCGCCATGGACCTGCTGGGCAGAATGGCCTTTTTCTGTGGTCTAATTACTATGTAATACTATGTAAGTTGAGGGACCACAGGTAGTGTGAAACACATGTACAGTCTCGTGCAGCGGATTGGTCCACCATAGATGCTCCCATACTATTATTTCATCAAGCCTACATCCAATTTGATCAGGCACAAATACAGACGTCACAATAGTGGAAAATAATCGTAAATGTATCAAAAGAAATTGGAGCAAAATGTTGCAGTGTTTCGGTTAATCTCCCAGCACTTCTCCTGCGTGTCTGCTGATCTTCCCCTCGCCTTCAATGTGCTAGATTGGGAAAATCTCCACAAAACATTTAGCCGTGGAGCTAGATTCCAAAAAAAAATCACAACGTTAAAGTGTATTTTTAAAGATGCACCCATGTACTTGCAAGTATCTTATTAGGTTGATTTGATCGACCGTCTCCGCCCTTGCCTCAGCTCACCAGCTGCTGAAACACTCATCCATGCTTTTGTTAGCTCTAGACTTGATGATTCCAAACGCACTCCTGGCCGGCCTCCCACGTTCTAATCAATGTAAACTTGAGGTCATCCAAAACTCGGCTGCCCCTGTCCTAACTTGCACCAAGTCCCGTTCACCCATCACCCCTGTGCTCACTTACCTACACTAGCTGTCGAATAAACTTAAGAACATAAGAAATAGGAGCAGAATTAAGCCATACGATACCTCTAGCCTGCTATGCCATTCAATAAGATAATGACTGCACATTGACCTCAACTCCACTTTCCTTGCCTGATTCTCAGATAGCAAATTTCCACTAGATTCCAATAATCTATCTCAATGTTGAATATACTCAAAGACTCAGCATCCACTGCGCTGTGGGGCAGAGACTTCCAAAGATTCAGAACCCACTGAGCAAAGAAATCACCCTCATCTCGTTCTTAAATGGCCTACCCATGATACTGAAACCATGCCCCCTAGTTCTAGACTTTCTAGCCAGCGGCAACAACACCTCAGCATCTACCCTGTTCATCCTCTTCAGAATCGTGTATGTTTCAATGAGATCACCTCTCATTCTAATAAACTCCAGAGTGTATTGGCCCATTCTACGCAATCTCTCATCTTAGGACAGCCCTCTCATCCCAGGAATCAACCTAGTGAACCTTCGTTGCACCGCCTCCAAGGCAAATATATCCTTCCTTAGATAAGGAGACCAAAACCATGCACGGTACTCCAGGTGTGGTCTCACCAAGGCCCTGTACAATTGTAGCAAGACTTCCTTACTCCTATACTCCAACCCCCTTGCAATAAAGGCTAACTTGCCATTTCCCTACTTGCTGTATGTGCATGCTAGCTTACGGTGTTTCTTGCCCGAGGACACGCCCTTGTGAAGTGCCTTGGGGAGTTTTGCTACGTTAAAGGCATTATATAAATAAAAGTTGCTGTTTTTTTTAAATAATTGATGTTACTTGATATTATCATGTTAGCAAAAAGCTATACCACGGATCCCTCAGACAAAGATATGATTCACAACAAGATGAAACATATATTGTGCATTTTTCCAATGCTGGTATATCAGCAGCATTGAAATATTTCAACACACAGTTCCCGTAGTTATGCAAAGATGATGGAAAGTCCATTTCCTCTCAAATTATTGCTTCGTTTGATTATTTTAAGTAACTCTGCAGTCAGCACGGTGTTTTTTTTTGTTCCCAACGAATAAAGTTACTGACCAGAAACAGCTCACCTCGTGGATGGCTGGGCACTGCGTCACAATCCTGATGAACACGTGTCCGGAAATGACAGGGAAAAAAATTATACCCTGAGATTACATTGCTGCAGGGCATGGAGATTAAAGGAACTCCTTACTGGATCTGTTTAGAATCAGATTCATTATTTCCTATCAAACTATCCCGTGGCAAGTGACAATGACGGATGTACCAGAGTTTCATCCCTGCAAGAAACGTTCAGTAAGAATATAAGAACGTAAGAACATAAGAAATAGGAGCAGAAGTAGGCCATACGGCCTCTCGGGCCTGCTCCGCCATTCAATTGGATCATGGCTGATCTGAATCTAGACTCACGTCCACTTCCCTGCCCTCTACCTGTAACCCCTAATTCCCTTATCTGCTAGGAAAATGTCTATCTCCATTTTTAATTTATTTAATGTCGCAGCTTCCACAGCACTCTGAGGTAACAAATTCCATAGATTTACTACCCTCTGAGTGAAGAAGTTTCTCCTCTTCTCAGTTTTGAAAGGGCAGCCCCTTATTCTAATATTATGCCCCTAGTTCTAATTTCACCCATCAGTGGAAACATCCTCACCACATCCACCCGATCAAGCCCCCTCACAATCTTATATGTTTCGATAAGATCGCCTCTCATTCTTCTGAACTCCAATGAGTAGAGTCCCAACCTACTCAACCTTTCCTCATATGTCAACCCCCTCATCTCTGGAATCAACCAAGTGAACCATCTCTGAACCGCCTCGAGAGCAAGTATATATTTTCTTAAATATGGAAACCAAAACTGCACGCAGTATTCCAGGTGTGGCCTCACCAGTACCCTGTATAACTCAAGCAAGACTTCCCTGTTTTTATACTCCATCCCCCTTGCCATAAAAGCCAAGATTCCATTGGCCTTCCTGATCACCTGCTGCTCCTGCATAATAACTTTTTGTGTTTCATGCACCAGGACCCCCAGATCTCTTTGTACTGTAGCACTTTGCAGTTTCTCTCCATTTAGATAATAACTTGCTCTTTGACTTTTTCTGCCAAAGTGCATAACCTCACAGTTTCCAACATTGTATTGAATATACTTTGGTACAGCTTGTAATTTATTAAGAATGCTTTTGCATTGAATGCGAATATACTCCCGTTTTATATAATTATTACACTTTTCGGTAACTATTCCAAAGCTAAGGTACATGGTAACTTCATGTTGCTTTGATAATCAAGCAGTATGATGTCAAGTCGATTTATGAGCACAAAGGGACAATTTTCCTTGAATCTTGAATAATTTTATATTTATTTGAGACACATTAACGAAAGAAAGACTTGCATTTATGTAGCGCCTTTCACGACAACCGGAACTCCCACATCGCTTTATGGCCAATGAGGTGCTTTTTGAATTGCAGTCACTGTTGTAATGTAGGAAACACGGCAGCCAATCTGCGCACAGCAAGTTCCCACAAATACAGCAATGGCAAAATGAACAGACAAACTCTGTTTCTTGTCGTTGGTTGAAGGATAAATATTGTCCACCGATGAAACTCCGATGCTCTTCTTCGAAACAGTGCCAGGGGATCTTTTACGTCCACCTGACATATGAGGAGAGATTGGGTCGATTGGGCTTATACTCGCTGGTGTTTAGAAGATTGAGAGGGGGTCTCATTGAAACTTATAAAATTCTGACAGAACTGGACCGACTAGATTCAGGAAGGATTTTCCCGATGGTCGGCAAGTCCAGAACCAGGGGTCACAGTCTAAGGGTAAGGGGTAAGTCATTCAGGACAGAAATGAGGAGTAATTTCTTCACTCACAGAGTGGCAGTAGAGGCCAATTCAGTAAATATATTCAAGAAGGAGTTGGATATATTTCTTAAGGCTAAAGGGATCAAGGGATATGGGGAGAAGGCGGGGACAGGGTACTGAATTTTAATGATCAGCCATGTTCGCATTGAATGGCGGAGCAGGCTAGAGGGGCCGAATGGCCTACTCCTGCTCCTATCTTCTATGTTTCTATGTAAGTTTGTGTGTACTATATCCACTTAGTGCATCTGCGCCACCTGCTGGTGGACACTTAACTTCTCCCTTCTATTGCACTGATGCTAATTTTAACTTCCAGTAAATTTTAATTGCCTTGTGGTGCGCAAGGTAGGGATTCTGGTGAAAGAAATTCGCCTCACCTGCAAAACTGATGGTGCACTTTTCTTACGAGTCATAGGCCTCGCCCGATATTCAAGGACAATCGGACAGGAGGGGAAATGGGCGGCCGATACGACATCGCCCATTTTTCGCCCGACATATCAAGTTAAATGTGCACCAATCAAACTGTGGGCTGGTGATCGCCTGGAAGGGATATCATTAAAGAAATCTGTGCAGTTCCGAATATTTTTCCCCTGATACGTTCCAGATCGGGATAATCCATGTTATCACTAATGATACTATTATGCCTGTTCTGAGGCGTAGGTAAGGCTAGTGTTGTTGATACTGGACCAGTAATCCAGAGGCCTGGAATAATTATACAATTGTAGAATGGTTACAGCACAGACGGAGGCCATTAGACCCATCGAACCATGCCGGCTCTCTGCAAGAGCACTTCAGCTAGTCCGAGTCCCCTGCCCTTTCCCCGTAGCAGTTCAAGTTTTTTTTTGAATTCAGGTACTTATCCAATTCCCGTTTGAAAGCCTCGATTGAATCTGCCTCCCCGAACCTTTCAGGAAGTGCATTCCACATCCTAACCACTCGCTGTGTAAAAAAGGCTTTTCCTCATATCGCCAACCACCTGGATTCTGTGTCCTCTGGCTCTCGACCCTTCCGCCAATGGGAACAGTTTCTCTCTATCTACTCTGTCTAGATCCCTCATGATTTTGAACACCTCTATCAAATCTCCCCTCAACCTTCTCTGCTCTAATGAGAACAATCCCAGCTTCTCCAGTCTATCCACGTAACTGAAGCCCCTCATTCCTGAAACCATTCCTTTAAATTTTTCTGCATGCTTTCTAAGACATTCACATCCTTCCTAATGTGTGCTACCCAAAATGGGACACAATAGACCATTTGAGGTTGGACCAGTGTTTAGTAAAGGTTCATCATAAGTACACTATACCTCTATTTATGAGGCCCAGCATCCTGTATGCTTTTTTAACGGCATTTCCAACGTGTCCTGCCAACTTCAACGATTCGTGCACCTATACCCCAGTGTCTCCCTGTTCAATAATCCAAGGTACGTGAGTTAAGATCTCACCATGGCAGGTTGAGAGTTTGAAATCAGTTTTAAGAATCTGGGGGAAAAAGGTGGCATCAATAACTTATGATCATGACGTTGCTGAATTGTCGTAAAAATCCAACTGGGTTTCAGATATGGGTACCTACCACCCTTACCAGTCTGGCCTTTATGTGACTCCAGTCCCAATCCGAAGTGGTTGCCTCTTAACTGCCCTCTAAAGTGTCAATGTGCGAAACTGTGACCAGGTGTTCAATAAGAAGGCCTACCACTACCTTCTTCGGGCAACTAATAGCTAGCTTTGTCAGAGATGCCCACAGCCCGAAAATGAATCAAAAAATGCCCAGTGCGTGCTAATGCAGTTGCTATTTATTTCCATATCTGACCTGGTTTTGCATCGTCAGGTCGAATTCAGGACCTCCATGACGCAAAGTGCTTAACAACTTTCACACCACCAAAATATTAATTCGTTGTTGAACGCTGTTGATTCTGGATATAAATTCTCCGGGGGTGCAATTCGACTTAGTGGAGGATGCATAACATGCAGCATCGCAACTGTGGCCCGTTATAAATGCCATCCAATATTCAGGTTCGATGGCCTGGAAATGGCTTCCCTCCATTCCGAAAGAAAAACATGGGCCGTATATCCCGATGCCTCCGGGTGTGTACGTGCTGTGCACACACCCATAGGGATATCGCAAATGCGCTGAAAACCGGCATTTCCGATCTGTCAAAATTGCTTGGAACTAAAGCACAAGGTGACCTATAGCGTTGAAAGGTCATCTGCACGGCCAAAGATAAACCAATTGGTGGAGCAAATTTGGGCTATTTGCCCACCAACTGGCCAGCAGTTGCGTATGGCAATGTTACGGCTAGTGGAAACAGGCAATCGTGCCTGTTTGCATCGGCGTAAGGCAATACCTCAGACATGTTTTAAGCATTTTCACCTCGGAAACCAGATATTTTATCCATATCAAATGTGTTTTTCTTGTAGCTGCAATTATCAGAGTTTTGGCGATGTCGATGCAATCATCAGCAAAATTATTTTTTTAGTGAAGTTGGTGGAATGAATTCAAATCTGAATTTAATTCAAATCCTGTAAATTGCATATACTGTAAATTGCTGAAGGGATTCCATTAAATATGATTACGGGATTTATTTCTGAAATGATATGAAATCTAATTATGTTTTCTGATTGGTGGACCAGGCTCCCTGATCCCAGGTATGCTTCCACACGGGCTGCGTTGCTGTGTTGCGTGGCGATTAGGCTGCCTTCCTACTGACAGCCTCAAGCCGCAAGTGTTGACAGGAGTGCCGCCCTCAGGTCGTTGCGTGTTCATTTCACAGGTCAGAGGCGTACTCTGGAGGTAGGACTTCAACCGCACATTCTGGCCCATCACAACTGAATATCAGGCATGTAGTACAACTGTCGCAAATTGTGATTCAGCCTGATTTGCGTCCCTGACCAAATTCATTTTCACCTTGTCTACTACAGTCTATTCTTGTCATGTTTTGCATTATTCTTTTAGATTATTCCCTTTCAAACATTTGTACTAACTATTCCTAACAATTTAATCAATTGACACGTTTCCTCTCTTAGAACATATTCAAGCCAGACTAGTCAATGGAGAAAGCCGATGTTCAGGAAGAGTCTGGGGAACCGTTTGCGATGAGGACTGGGACTTGTTTGACGCTGTAGTTGTTTGCACACAGCTGCATTGTGGGTGTGCTGAATCCGCTCCTGGAAATGCCAATTTTGTGGAAGGCAACTCGTCTATTTGGCTGGTCATGTTCCAGTGCAGAGGGTCGCAGCCAAGCCTCTGGCAGTGCCAATCGTAGGCTCTGGATCAGCACCACTGCACTCACCAAGAGGACGCACCTGTCGTCTGTACAGGTACAAAATCCTTTGTTTTTTGATATAGGGAGAAAACGTGAAAGAAAGAATGATAGAACATTATATTCAAAGAAATGAAAGTGAAAAGGGTGCAAAGAAAGAAATAAGAAGAAAATAAGTATAGAAAGACTACCGTCTCTCCACAAATTAAATTTCATATGACTTCTTGTAAAATAACTATTTTTTAAATTTCCTTTTAAGGTCTGAAAATGTGTCTACTACAAAAAGCCAAAATGATGCATGTAAGTTCCGTGAATCTGAAAGGCATCTGCATTTTGGCGAAGTTAGTTTCGGGTGGAAATCTGCTCAGCATACTGGAAGAACTCCCTTTTCTTCTTCGAGTGGTAAAGTGAAATCATTGGATTCCACCAGAAAAGCAGGCACAAATTTGACACCCGAGCATTTCTGAACTATTGCGCTATGGTGTTGGACTGTGCAGCAAAATCATGGAGTGATGCTCAAATCATAACAGGCGATAGTGCTTCCATGGGAGTCCAAGCGGCCAATCTTTATATAGGGATCAAATTTGAAACTCCCCTTTTTTCTGGCCCATGCGGTGACTGCATAGCAGGAAATCGCCGTAGCACCCGCCCACAATTGGCATCTACAACCTCATCAGTTAAATCCTGCGTTAGATGTTGCCAATGATTTGCAGGGGAGCAAATAAGGCCTGTAGGCTGGAAATTCGAACATGTGAAAGGCCATTTTCAATTGAAATTCAGAATCATCTTTTGACATTCACGATGCGTGTTGAATTGGACATCAACCGGCAAACAAAATGTAAGAGCATATTGGATTGGCAACTGATACAAAGTGAAGTCAAGTTTTTTGGCAAGGACCCAGTAATTCCTGTCACAACGCGTGAGTACGGATGGGGACTCATGCGTGGGCCCGGGGGAATTGCCGGTTTTCAGCATGCGCATGCGCTGAAAACTGGCATTTCCTGCCCTCTGACACAAGTGGTTAAGAGGCAGAATGTATTGCGACTTGTGATGCAGCGCTTGCGCGCTGAAATTCCTTTTTTTTTCCAGAGTTGCCCAAGTGTAAAGGCCTCCGTTTTTTACGCGTGGATAAACCAGACGTAAGTACTTAGTTTTACAGGTAAGTGATCTTTTAGTACAAGTTAGATTTTTTTTTCCACAGGTTTATTATTTTTAAAGAATTTACAGTAAGGTTACTTTAGATTTAGACCCTATTTTAAAATTAAAAAAATTTTTCAAAAATTTGATTAATTGTTTAAAATATATTTTAAAACTTATTTATAGTTAATATAATCAGTGGGATGTTTTTTAAAATTTTATTTAAGGTTTAAGCATTGTTTTGGCAGCCCATACTTTTCATGAGTTTGACAGTTCTTACTCTCAAATTCATGAATGAAGTTTCCCCTCCCCTGATTGGCTGCACAGTGCTCACCTGATCCAGGCCAGCACATCGCACTAACTACACCACTGGTGGATCAGGTAAGCACATCGCGCCGACGCCTGAACCGGGCCAGTGACAGGAAATGCAAGCAGGCCCAGGCTTCAGATGTTGGCGCGCTGGGTGAGTGCACATCGGGGGCTTGCACGCGCAGCAAGCTCCCGATCCTAATTTCAGGGCCATTGTCATGAAATAATGTTTAGGCTCTGTTAACTCTGTTTCTCTCTCCACAGATGTTGCCTGACCTGCAGATTATTTCCAGCATTTTATGTTTTTATTTCAGATTTCCAGCATCCACAAGCAATTCTGACAAATGGTCACAGAATCACAGAAACCCCACAGTACAGATAGAGGCCATTTCAGCCCATCGAGCCTGCACCGACACATATACCACCCGATCCCCGTAACCCCTACACCAACACATATCCCACCCTATCCCTGTAGCCCCAAGTATTTAATCCCCCTAACACTAAGGGTCAATTTATCATAGCCAATCAACCTACCCAGCACATTTTTGGACTGTGGGAGGAAACCGGAGCACCCAGAGTAAACCCACACAAACACAGGGAGAATGTGCAAACTCCACACAGACAGTCGCCCGAGGCCGGATTCGAACCCGGGTCCCTGGCGCTGTCAGGCAATAGAGCTAACCACTATGCCACCATGCTGCCCTGAAATGTTTTTCTGAGTGGAAGGCAGTGACTAGTGGGGTACCACAGGGATCGGTCCTAGGACCCAAGCTATTCACATATATTAAGGATCTAGATGAGGGAACTAGATGTAATATCTCCAAGCTTGCAGATGACTTGGCTCAGTGGGTAGCACTTTCACCTCTGAGGCAGAATTTCGTGGTTTTAAGTCTCAATCCAGAGAATTGAGCGCAGAAGCTAGGCCGACACTTCAGTGTACTACAAAAGCAGTGCTGCACTGACGGAAGCGCCGACTTTCAGATGAGGTTTGCTAAGGTAAGATCACGTAGTACTTACAACACAGAAACATAGAGATATTGAAGATAGGAGCAGGAGTAGGCCATTCGGCCCCTCGAGCCTACTCCGCCATTCAATGCAATCATGGCTGATCATCCATATTCAGTACCCTGTCCCTGCTTTCTCCCCATATCCCTTGATCCTTTTAGCCTTAAGAAATATATCCAACTCCTTCTTGAATATATTTAATGAATTGGCCTCTACTGCCTTTTGTGGTAGAGAATTCCAAAGGTTCACCACTCTCTGGGTGAAGAAATTCCTCCTCATCTCTGTCCTAAATGGCTTACCCCTTATCCTTAGACTGTGACCCCTGGTTCTGGACTCGCCGACCATCGGGAACATCCTTCCTGCATCTAGTCTGTCTAGTCCTGTTAGAATGTTATATGTTTCAATGAGAAACAGGCCTAATTGGTCCTTGCTGGTGTTTATGCTGTGCACGAGCCTCCTCTGAACCCATCTCATCTCACCCCAAAAGTATAAATATCTAACACACCCTCAAAGGCATACGTGCGACTCGCTTCAAACATTCCATGTTGCAGCATGTTCCACACATACAAAAACACACCACTATTAGTGTGAAGAAGCTTCTCCTGAAATGCTCCCAGTATCCATCAGCGAAAATACCACATTCATGACCCCCAGATTTGGAACCCAGCCCCAAGAGTGGAATTCTACTCTCTATGTCTTGCCTTCCTTAGGGAAACTGAAGATGGGCAATAACTGTAGATTCTAACAAATCTATATCAAACATTCTCTGATGAATCAGAATATCTGAAGATCGACTCCCATTTTTATAAATCAGATTATTTATTGGTTGAGCATGAGTGACATTCACATGAAGCTAGACCCGTTCCATGGGTAGTATATTTTGACAAATACAAATCGAGGCCTCGACTGCCCTCTCAGCTGGAGTTACAAGATTCCAGGGCACTATTTCTAAGAGCAGGGGGCTTCAGCCAGAGTTCTGCCGAACATTTATATACTGCAACAAACATCACTGAAACAAATGTAAGAAGTCACACAACACCAGGTTATAGTCCAACAGCTCTATTTGAAATCACAAGCTTTCGGAGCGCTGCTCCTTCATCAGGTGAAGTGGAGAAATGCATAAAGACACAATTTATATAGTCAGAGAATAATGTCAGATGTTTACAGGTAATCTTTCCAACTGTCATTTATCGCACCTCGGCAGAGAGATAATCACAGCAATCAAAGGTGTGAATGGTGTCCAAACAGGTCAGCGAGGAAAACATTACATCAAAGAACATGCAGATGCTGGGGTCTGTATGAAAAACAAAAAAAGACAAAAAACATTTTTTTTGCTGGAAATCATAGCAGGTCCGGCCGCATCTGTGTAGAGAGAACAAGCCAATGCCTTTGCTGGAAGTCACAGCAGCTCCAGCCGCACCTGTGTAGAGAGAACACAGCCAATGTTCCTGACTGTTCCTGACTGACCTGTTTGGACACCATTCTCACCTTTGATTGCTGTGATTATCTCTCTGACGATGTGCAATAAATGGCAGTTGGAAAGGTTACCTGTAAACATCTGACATTATTCTCTGACTATATAAGCTGTGTCTTTATGCATTTCTCCACTTCACCTGACGAAGGAGCAGCGCTCCGAAAGCTTGTGATTTCAAATAAAACTGTTGGACTATAACCTGGTGTTGTGTGACTTCTTACATTTGTCCACCCCAGTCCAACTCAGGCATCTCCACACCATCACTAAAACAGATTATCTGGTGATTATCACAATACTGTTTGTGTATATTTGCCGCGTTTCTAATTTACAACAGCAACTACACATCAAAAAGTACTTCATTCGCTTTAAATCGCCCGAGATCCTAAAAGGTGCTATAAAAAGGCAATTTATTTTCTTCTTTTCTCTCTCTCAAACGATTTAAGCTGTTTTCCAGTGTACAGAGATGAGGAGACTGAGATGAGGACAATTTTCGATTCATCTGGGCCACGTTTACCTAGACTGACATCTCGAGTTAGTAATCTGAGTGTTTAAACTGCTGCCTATACTCGTGGAAGCAAAGTGAGGTCCCGTTATTGGCCCGTATTTCCCAATGCCTACGATATGTATGCGCTGTGTACACACACGTAGGGAGCTCGCAAGAGCCGGTTTCAGGCATGCGAAGTGCATATGCTGAAAACCGGCACATCCAATCTGCCAAGAATCCTTTTGACAGATGCTGCGCCTGCCCTGGAGAAGGGTATCTGTGGGTGGAGTGTTCCGCTTTCTGCAGAACCTTCGCCCTCAGAAATCCCTTAAAAATGCCTTTACCATCATGAGTTTAAAAAAGTTAAAAAATATTTTTTTCACTAATTTATTTTTAAAATATAATTTAAAAAATGTAAGTTTATTTCTTCCCCGTAGGAAACTATAATTAATTTTTTTTAATTACATTTTTGTTTAAAATAATTTTAACTAATTTTAAAAAAGAGAATCTAAAATAGTAAATATGAGGGTACCTGTACACATTCAAGTCCTGATTGTTCATACATGTGAGCTGCGTCTGGAGTTGCATTTAGGACATGATTAATAGAAGAATCATAGAATAGTTACAGCACAGAAGGAGGCCATTCTGCTCATGGATCCCATGCCAGCTCTCTGCAACAGCACTTCAGCTAGTCTCACACCCCTGCCCTTTCCCTGTAGCCCTGCATCATTTTGCCTTCATGTACTTATCCAAGTCCATTTAGAAAGCCGTGATTGAGTCTGCCCCCCTCACTCTTTAAGGCAGTGCTTTCCAGATGTTAACCACTCGCTGCGTAAAACAGTTTTTCCTCATGTCGCCATTGGTTCTTTTGCCAATCACCTTAAATCTGTGTCCTCTTATCTGGACCCTTCCGCCAATGGGAATAATTTCCCTCTATCTACTCGGCCGAGACCCCTCATGATCTTGAAGACCACTTTCAAATCTCCAATCAACCTGCTCTGCTCCAAGGAAAACAAGCCCAGCTTCTCTAGTCTATCCATGTAACCGAAGTCCTTCATCTCTGGAATCATTCTCGTAAATCTTTTTTGCATCCTCTCTAATGCCTTCACATCCTTCCTCAAGTGCGGTGCCCATAATTGAGCACAATAATCCAGTTGAGGCCGAACCAGTGTATCATAAAGGTTCATCAAAACTTCTTTGCTTTTGTACTGTATATATGACTTGTCTACCCTGTGGAATTGTCCATGAGAACGTGGTTGAGCTAGACACACCACAAGCAGTTTACAGAGTAAGCAGCACTTGCTGTTGTAAGAATACTTTCTTCGGTATCCCAGCAAAACATGCCCTGTATTTGACGAGATATTAAACCCCTCATTTAACACGCCATTAAGGTTTGACTCCTGACTTGAACATCGGAGTCCATGATACTTAGGTTTGGCTCTCTGGACTGTCTTACAGCATACAGTTCGGGTTGAATTTCAGTTTGCCTTACCAATCATCAGTTACCTACAAGCTACCGAGTGGATGAATTCATCGTTTCAGTGCTATGGAGAAAGTGCTAGGGAGTGGGACTAATTGGTTAGCTCTTTCAAAGAGCCAGCACAGGCACGATGGACCGAATGGCCTGCCTCTGTGATGTATCATTGTATTATTCTTGCCGCATCATCAACGCAGAAATCAGAACACCAATCACACCTTAATAACAATTTATTTACCACAATTATCTCTACTGAACTGTAAACATTCAGTATACAAACCGTTAACAGTAATTAATAATTGTAGACTAGAATCGGCTAGCAGTTTGAACAACAAATAATTAGTGGACAGGTTTACTTAACTAAATGCTTTCACAGAGGTGGTCAAAGGGAATTCACTGCATCAGTTTAATTCCGCATTAACGGAATCACTGACTGATAAATTGTAATTGAGAACAATGCCTGAGACCACTGCAACTTTGTAAGATATATTTAGTACTAACTCGTTATATGGCAGACAGTTCAACAGCGTGAGATTGCCAATATATTGAATAGGTTATATGCTATGTGCTAGCAGTAAACAAAGTTTATAGAGCTTATACGACCTGGTCCTTATGAGCAGTGTAGCGGTTAGCAAAGTTTACAGAGCTAATACGACCTTGTCCTTATGGGAAGCATAGCGGCTGGCAAAGTTTAAAGAGCTTATACGACCTTGTCCTTATGCGCAGCATGGCTGAGCTTATCTCCCTTCTCCCCGGGGTGGTGGCTTTCACTTCTGAAACGTTGAGTTAATGAACCCCTTTTGTGGTAATGCTACCTGTTCCACTGGATGCCCTTTACTGGTTGAAGTTACCTTACACATGAATAACTATCTTACCTAGCTGGCTTAATTCTCGCCTTCCGTGGTCTCAAGCAAGATGTACAGTTGAGGCATATGCACAACACTTTCTGGAACTGGCTAGCATCTCCCTACAATTGGAACTAAATAATGCCTTACATTTTATCCTGAATGTACTTGTAAAGGCAACTAGCAAACTGTAAGTTATAAAGTACAGGAGAAGACAATAGAAAAATGAGAGAATCTTCTTCTAATTAACAAAGAGAACTTTCATCAAATGAAGTCAAAGTGAACCTGAGAGATTCTGTCGATAGCTGCGCCAATTGCAATAATATTGAGATATATATTTGAAGTAAATAAGGCAAGCGACTATTAAAATGTTACCCTATATCGCTGCTCAGGTGCCTCGCAATCTGGTTTATCCTACTGTTATGATGCAACCAGAGGCCAGCAATGGATTTCCTGCAAGCTGCTGGGTTCGTTATTATGTTGAGACATATTGAAACGACACCCCGTGTTAAATCCAGTAGAGTCATTTTATCAGCACTGTGCTACCATCCCGAGCTTTTTCTCCACAACAGTTGGACTGGTCAGCAGTTTCGAACTCCTGCATAAACACAGGTATCTGGACTAGTTGCTGAAGTTGCTTGAGTAAGAGCTGCGGTGTTTAGTTCAGCATAAGTGATTTCCTCATCGTTGTTGCTTGCGGCTGATTGGTCAGATACCTGCACAGGTTAAGAAAAAGAGAGTGCAAATGTTAGCAGGGAAAATCGCATTCCAGAAAATTGTCATAGGGAATCTTTGTTTTGTTATGTTTTGCAGTGGTGTGCTACTTTTTCATTAAAAATGGCCCATAAATTCGGGTCGGGGATTTCCCGCGGGTGCAAGCCCCCAACCTGCACTTACCTAGCGTGCCGGCCGTTCTGCTGTGGGCCCGCGTGGGTTTCCGATCCTGGGCCTCCTCCAACTGCCGGTGCACAGTGCTTGCGTATCCCAGGGGCGAAGTTAGTTCGATGCATCCCCTGGGATCACGTGGGCCATGGGCAGCCAATCGGAGCAGGGAATCTCCATTCATACATTTGACAGGAAGACCTGTCAAATCTATGAATAGAAATTGGCCCCAAAACCAAAGAAAAGCTTCCAAATAAATTAAAAAAAACATCACATTTTTAAAATAACTATAAATTACATAAATTAACTACAATAAACAAAACTGTTAATTTTTGAAAAAAATAATTAAAGTTTTTAAAAGGGCTAAAATAAACTTAACTTTCTTTAAAGTATTTTTAAATGATAAACCTGTGGAAAAAGTGTTTTAATTTTACTTAGTTAACCTCTTACTTGCAGCTGATGGAGACTTACCCGCACTGAAAAGCCTGTGAAAAATGTGGAAGTTCCAGGCGCACGTGCTGCCTCTCTGGCGCACATGTTTGATCTCCGAACCCCTTCCTTCAAGAGAACAGAATTTCTGGTTTCCAGCGCATGTGCAGTGCATGCACGAAACCGGCACGCCCGTTGGCCTTACGGGTGAGTATGCAGCGCGTACTCACCCATGCAGACCCGGATTTCTGGCCCGTTATGTTATGCACTGTTGTGTTATGTTTTCATTAATAATATTGGTCTGGAAATTGCGGTTGGAAGCTTGCCGCCAATGCACGCATCTGAACCGAGAATAAATAGGAACTTAACTGGTGTCTCCGGTACTTCAGACTCTTCAAGTCCTAGGCTTGTAGGTGTACGCCCACCAATCCCAGGGATGCATGCAGTTCACAAGCATCCCTGGGATCATGTGGTCCTGCCCAATCAATCAAAACGAGGGATTCCTATGATGCTGTTGGGAATTCCATTTACGTACGGGATCCCGGATGGACCAGAAATTCGGGTCCCCACAGGTGAGTACGCGCGGGGTACTCATGCATAGCACCAACGGAAGTGCCGGTCTCGTGCATGCACTGCACATGCGTTGGAAACCGGGACTTCCGTTCCCTTGAAGGAAGGAGTTCACAGGTCAAACGCGTGCGCTGCAGAGGCAGCGCGTACGCCTGCAGCTTCCATTTTTTACACGTTTCTCTGGGAAGGTAAGTCTCCAGCAGCTGTACATTTAAAAAGCAGGTGCAAGGCCTGCTTTTAACAAGGTAAGTGGTGAATTAGGTAAAATTAAAACATTTTTTCCACAGGTTTATTATTTCTAAATATTAAAGAAAGGTAAGTTTATTTTTAGCCCCGTAAAAAACTGTAACTAATGTTTTCAAAAATTTAAATTACTGTTTAAAATAGTCATTTTATGTAATTGATAGTTATTTTTAAAATGAGATTTAAAAACATTTTTTTTTTGAAGTTTTACTTAGGTTTTGGGGCCGATCTCTATTCATAGATTTGACAGCTCTTCCTGTCAAAACTATGAATAGAGATTCCCTGCTCAGATTGGCTCCACATGGCCCACGTGATACCAGGGGACGCGGTGAACTAACTTCGCCACTGGGATATGTGAGCACATTGGCAGCTGGTGGAGGCCCTGGATCGGAATCCCACATGGCCCCACAGCACAATGGCAGGTACACCAAGTAAATGCAGGTCGGAGGCTTGCACCCGCGGGAAGTCTCCGACCCAAATTTCTGATCCACTGGAAAGCAACTAAAAAAGCACACTTTCAAAGCACTTAAAAAAATAGATGATCACATGTTCAAATTTAATTGGAACTCCCTTTAAGTAAGCATTTGAAATTAAATTTGAATTTTTTGAATAATAAAAGTAAACATTTTAAAACGTGCCAATATTTAATTAAACTAATTTGAAACATGGTTGTCTGTTTATATCATTCAATTTTAACATCTATTCTACTCTGGGAGTATGCCATCATACCCATCACAAAATCCAGACCAATCCTTATTTATTGCAATTATATATGTAAACGTTTATAGAAAATGCAAATCAAAGATACTTACAACTGGATCCAAAGGCAATGGCGCTTGTACGGCTCTACCTATAAGGAAATCAATGATAAACAATATTTTGTTTCGTAGTAAACACACACATGTGGCAAGAAAACCCTGGGATACCTGGGCCCCGCGCATTTAATAGTGGAGAGGCCCAGGAGCAGAAATAGCTGGACCTCTGGAGCGCACATGTAGATTTTTTCCACACCAGAGGCCTTCGCATGCAGGGAGCCTCCGATCGAAAAATATGGGCCAATGTTTCAAATTCTATTATTCGTTGTTGGATATGGTCAACAATAGCAATTCAGACTTTTCCATGTATCTCTCGCTCCTCTGAGAGCATGAAGATGCAATAACATAATATGAACAGGCTCCATGTGTAGGCCAGACAAGGTAGACATGGGATATTCGATTTCTTGCAGGACATTATTGAACCAATTTGGTTTGCATAACAATCTTGCTGGTTTTCTTCGTAATTTTCTGGTGCCCATGATAAATTACTATATTAATAAGTTCAACGTTCAATGGTACGCTTCAGATCTCGCAATCTCTGGGTTATTACACTGAATGCGATGCGAACATGCGTAAAACATTGGGGGAGTTTAAACCTAAAAATTAACGGGTGGCTTTGCATCGTGTGGATAGTTAATTTGTTAAAAATCTGACTCCCGATCTGAACTCGCTGCCAACCCGACCACTGCCAGCTTTAACAGAGGCGGGATGGGGCGGGCAGCCAAGCCACTGCAAAGGGGTGGTACATCAATTTAAGTATTTTAGTGAGGCTGCAAGCCTTTTCTTTGCCCTCAATTTTGTGTTTAGCTGTAGCTGGTCGGACTTTACACTCTTCCTAAAACCCGGCAGTTGCAGCAAGGTGAGGACTGCTGCATTGAGGAGGTAATTGACTTTACACCTAACTCCTGGATTCAGGGTCATTGTCTAATGCCACCCCCCTCACATGTGATCGGTAAGCCCCACGAGGCCAGACTCTGATCAGTCCTAGGCCTTCCCCACCGACCAAAGAGGCCCCCGATCACACCCCAGGCCTCCTGCCTCCCCCCACCCCTATGAGGGCTCCGATCCCACTCCCAGGCCTCCCTCGCACCCCGACAAGAGGCCGCCGATCAGCCCAGGCCTCACCCCCGACCGCCCACGAGGCCTCCGATCACCCCCGAGGTCTCCGCTCCCTCCACAAGGCTCTGCCGGCCATCCCCATGATCATCCCGGCCCCGAATTTCTGCAGACCCTCCATTTGCTCCTCCTGCCGTCCCCCAGCCTCGGATGATCTTCACATCCACGCCAACTGATGATCCTCACACACGGCCGTCGACCTTCCAACAGCCGATTTTCCTCGCCCACCATCCAAACTAAGGACACCCCCTCCGTGCTCCTTCGGCCGACCCCGCATTCCCCGCCACCCCCACCGCTACATCCGTGATCCCTCCCTTCCAGCTCTGTGTGGCCAGGTGCCGCAGGCCTAACTGCACTCCGCCACCAGCCATCCTTTCAATCTGGCGGTCTGTGGGTGAGAAACAGAGCCCTCTCATGCAATTCAGGCCCTGCTGTTAAATTAGACCAGACCAGCGGAAAACGCGTTCTCCCGGGTTTCCTGACCGCCTCGGAGCCCCCCCTCCCTTAGGACCCCCACCTCTCCCAACAGGCCTTGCATATTTAATCCCAGCCGATTTTTATGCTTTAATGGTTGACTTCAGCCTAAAGGATACTGGTGTCTTTATTATTCCATGTTACATTGATGGGCGCTTGTATATTTTCAAATGTACAAACAGTTCATAGGAGTCCAAGAGTAAAACAATAAACATTGCAATTCTAGCAAGCCGGGGTAAAAATTCCACAAATCCTTGGGACAATCTTAACCTCATATGGAAACTGAGAAGATCGGGTTCAACGCTGATTTTTTAATTCGCTCTATTGTACTCTCTATTGCAATCTGAACGGAACTGAGAGATTACAGCTATCGAGCAAGATTGAACAGGCTGGGGCCTGTTTCTTTAGTAAAGGGAAGACTTAGAGAAGACCTGATGGAGGTAGAAGTGGTGCAAATTTGTCAACTTGTGGGAGAATACAAAATTAGGGGTCATCAATTCAAGATAGTCAAGTATGAATCCAATAGGGAAATAGAACGAAATGTCTTTACTCAGAGACTGGTTAGACTTTGGAAGTGTTTGAGCCAAATAGCTCAGTTGCATTCAAAAGGAAACTAGATGAGTATATGAGAGCAAAGGAAATGGAAGTATATGCTGAAAGGCTGAGATGAGGTAGATGGAATGGGAGGAGACTGGTGTGGCCAAACAGAAGCACGGAACAGTTGGGCCGAATGGCCTGTTCCTGTGCTGTATATTATAACGTCATTCGAGTGTGACTTTGAACGGGGTTGTAAAAGCATAGTTCCCACCGAACCCTTAAGTTTCCGACGATGCCAGATCAATTAAAATGACACCCAAATATGTCATTAATTTTAGTTTCATATAAGCTAGCTTGACATGTTGCTATAATTTAGGACATTTCTGAGATCACGAGCGAGCCAATTTTGAGAGTACACTTCAGGATACTATTCCGACCTTAAACCAAAACACTTCCAATTGCAGCACTTACACACAACATTGGGAACATTAATAACGCTACTTACTTCTTTTGCAAAGCCAGATCCCGGTTATGCCCAACAATAGTGCAAGTATTATTACGGCTGCGCATACTAGCCCGACTGACATCGCAGAAATGTTTCCCGGATCTGAAAAAAGAGAGATTTTGATAATCGCAGGGCAGTTCCGGCTCCTTACTGTCAGTGCATGCGCGATTGGCGACCTTTCAAATGTGATTGGTCGTTAATGTATACCGAATTACACATGCAACTCCAACATAAGGTAGGGTAACTGTTTCCATGTTGTAATATATACACGACATTCGAAATCATGCTGAAACATCCCCATATTAAGGAAGGGATGTGCATTTCGTATGATTGTCTCATTTGTTACTAACGTCAAATCTCAGACACAGGGACACAACGCGCAACTGAACTGATGTTGAGCTTTCTGTTCATCCACTCCTTCCCTAAAAGCGAGATCGCTTGCTTAGTGATGTGTGCCGGGTTTCCAAGTGAGCCAGCATGCGAGGGTCCATGGTGAGAGTGAACTATCTGAGGTGGTGTGAAAAAGATTTACAAAGGTTGAGAGCGGAACTGAGAGTTTTTACCTATCGTTAAATAACGAACAGGATGGGGCACTTTTATCTAGAAATGTTATTTTGGTGGGTGGCCTGATAGAGATCTTTAAAGCCTTGAACGGGTTTTAGAAAACCATAGACTAATAGAATGATACAGAACAGAAAGAGGGCATTCGGCCCATAGCGCCTGTGCCGGCTCCTGGAAAGATACAGGGTTAGAAATTCAGTATAGCCACTGTTGGGGCGGTAAAGTCGGGCGGCCGCCAAAGTTTGTGCCTGGCGCAAAGTCGAGGCCACTTCGCCGATAATCAGTATCATCGCCCTAAGTGGTTGCTGCAGCGCTAAAACTGGCGATGCACGCCTATCTTTAGGCACTAAGCCGCCGGTGCTGAGTGAGACCGCCGAGGCCGGGCGCAGCGCAGGTGTGGTCATTTCTTGATTGACGGCAGACCCGCTGGCGCCGGCCATCTCTTAAAGGGGGAAGGATAGAGTTGTTTGGCTGCCACGCCCTGGACACTGCAGCCCTCCAGCTAGGCCTGAGCACTGCTGCTGCACCTATTTAGTGACCAGGACGATGCAGAAGGCCCGTGAAAGAGCACAGCGCTTTACTGAAGCTGACCTGAGGCTGCTGGTTCGCGCTGTGGAGCAAAGACGCCATATTTTGTTTCCAGATAGTGGCAAGAAGCCGGTGACCAGCGTCTTCCGCAAAGCCTGGAGGGATGTCTCCAACAGGGTGACATCCAACAGTGTGGTTGGCAGGACTCCTGTACAATGCAGGAAGAAGTTTAATGACCTCACTAGGATTGTCAGGGTGAGTACCCTTTCCAGTGTCCTCCTCATCCTTGCATGTGCACCTCACATTATGGGCAAAGGGACCTGAAAGGCCTAATGGCCAGCCCTCATCCAGCAGCTATGGGACTGGCATGACCATCAATTGCACATTCTGCACTTTACATATTGTCCAAGCTATTCCACCATGGGAGGCTGTGCAGACAAGATCAGGGCTACACACCGTACTTAGAGGCCATCCTTTCTCTTGCAGGCCAAGCTGGCTAACAACAAGCGTAGCCAGCTTGCGACCGGGGGAGGCGGGCCTCAGCACCAGGAGCTCACCGACCTAGACCAGCACATGGAGCGCATCATGGGAGTCCGTTTCATTGGCCCCATTGCCACTGGAGATGCCGACCCTGTTCTGGGCACCAATGGTGAGGACATGACCTTTTGGACATCTCTCATTCCACTTGCGCATCAGATCAACATCCTTTGCCACTGTCCGATCAATGCGGTGAATGGCACCACTCATGCCTCCCTCGCTGACGCCCTGCCCTCACTCTAAAGCTACTCTTGTTCCTTCCTGCTTTCAGATGGTGAGGCGCCAGGTGAGGAGGAGGTCCCTGAAGCTGCCAGTGTCAGCCCCTCGGAAGAGGAGGAGGAGGAGGAGGAAGAGGAAGGCGGCCCATCAGTGGCACCCTCAGACGCGCCAACCCATGGCGATGTAGGGGACACGTCTTCCCTGGAGGGGAGCCTGGGGGAAGGGTCGGAGGGGAGTCCAGTTCCTGGGCCCAGCGGCCTGCAGCAACGCGGGAGGGGTGGGGAAGCTCGGCGGCCTTCTCCCCAAAGGGTGAGTGCGGCCTCCAGTCCGGCGACGGTCAGCGCAGAGGAGGTGTGCCTCCTCGAGGAAATGGCCATCGACTCAGAGCGCAGGCACACGGAGCTCATGGGGGTAGTGGCACGGATGCCTGACGCCATAGAGTCATTGGCTAAGAGCGTCAAGGAATTCGGGGCATCACAGGACAGAAGTCTGGAGGAAGTCGGTGCAGCTCAGGCCAGGAGTCTGAAGCAATTCGGTGCAGCTCAGGCCAGGAGTCTGCAGCAATTCGGGGCAGCTCAGGACAGGAGTCTGCAGGAAGTCGGGGCAGCTCAGGCCAGGAGTCTGGAGGAAGTCGGTGCAGCTCAGGCCAGGAGTCTGCAGCAATTCGGGGCAGCTCAGGACAGGAGTCTGCAGCAATTCGGGGCAGCTCAGGACAGGAGTCTGCAGGAAGTCGGGGCAGCTCAGGCCAGGAGTCTGGAGGAAGTCGGTGCAGCTCAGGCCAGGAGTCTGCAGCAATTCGGGGCAGCTCAGGACAGGAGTCTGCAGGAAGTCGGGGCAGCTCAGGCCAGGAGTCTGGAGGAAGTCGGTGCAGCTCAGGCCAGGAGTCTGCAGCAATTCGGGGCAGCTCAGGACAGGAGTCTGGAGGAAGTCAGGGCAGCTCAGGCCAGGAGTCTGCAGCAATTCGGGGCAGCTCAGGACAGGAGTCTGGAGGAAGTCGGGGCAGCTCAGGCCAGGAGTCTGCAGGAAGTCGGGGCAGCTCAGGCCAGGAGTCTGCAGCAATTCGGGGCAGCTCAGGACAGGAGTCTGGAGGAAGTCGGTGCAGCTCAGGCCAGGAGTCTGCAGCAATTCGGGGCAGCTCAGGACAGGAGTCTGGAGGAAGTCAGTGCAGCTCAGGCCAGGAGTCTGCAGCAATTCGGGGCAGCTCAGGCCAGGAGTCTGGAGGAAGTCGGTGCAGCTCAGGCCAGGAGTCTGCAGCAATTCGGGGCAGCTCAGGACAGGAGTCTGGAGGAAGTCGGTGCAGCTCAGGCCAGGAGTCTGCAGCAATTCGGGGCAGCTCAGGACAGGAGTCTGGAGGAAGTCGGTGCAGCTCAGGCCAGGAGACTGCAGGAAGTCGGGGCAGCTCAGGCAGCTAGTAGCCAAATGAACAGTGGTGCCGTCCAGTCACTGGCTGGTCTGATGCGGTCACAGACCAGGGTAACACGGGCACTAACTGCTGCCACACTCGCTGCGTCAGCCAGGCATCGCCAGGGCACCCGCCGCGCTGCAGCAGCACAGCGGTCTGTCCTTCAGCAGATTGCTGCACATGCTGCAGTGCTGGCCCGGGCGAGTGCCAGTGTCTCAGGCGACTACTGAGCGCCTGCCATCAGCCAGCTTGCTCCCATTCCTGCAGCCGCCACTGCCACTCCCCCAGTGGAACTGCCACGAGCTGCTGGACAGACTGATGCTGCCCAGCCACAGCTGCAGCAGTCACCAGCTGGCCCCTCGAGGGCCAGAGCTCGTCTAGGCCGACCCCCAAGGGCATCTGCCGTCACGCCATGTGCCCCTCAGGAGCCTTCCCCCAGCCTTGCTGCAGCCACTGGGCTCACTTTGAGGAGGAGCAGCAGGGCGGGCAGGGGCCATGCAAAGATGCCCAAGGCATCGCCCTCGCGGGCCAAAAACTAGAATGTGTGGCCAGTTGTGTTTGTTTTTTGAGGCCAAGAATTGGATGTTTGCTTCTTGAAGGCCGAGGATGTGATGTTTGTTTTTTACGAAGGCCGAGGGTGACGGCCATTTTTGTTGCACTGTTCTGTTAATCCTCTCCAGGTTGTGGGAGCGAGTAATGTGTCTGACTGTTTTTTGGGGGTTTGTTCTGTTTTTGTTTTTCATGCGGGAAGGGCACTGAGTTTGTGGAATAAACCATTTTCTTTATTCAGATTGTCCATGTTTGAACTTTGAAGTTTTTGTTGCCTTAACCGGCTGAGGGCTTGCGGAGCGGCTGCATTCATGTTCTTTCATTGGCACAAGCCATTCCCTGACAGGGGGCCTAGAACCTACGTTCAATAAGCCGCCGACGGGTGGCCCTTGCACCTTGTGCCTCCCTCCTGTGCTGGTCCTCCTCCTCCTCCTCCTCCTGCTCCTCCTGCTCCTCCTCCTGAGGTGGTGCTCCAACCTGAGGTGGCAGTGCCCGAGTCCTGCGGATAGCCAGGTTGTGCAGCATGCAGCAGACGACCACGAAATGGGAGACTCGCTCCGGTGAATACTGCAGGGCTCCGCCAGAACGATCCAGGCAGCGGAACCGTTGCTTCAGGACACCAATTGTTTGTTCGATGGTGTTCCTGGTCGCTTGATGGCTCTCGTTGTATCGCTCTTCAGCAGGGGTTCTGGGCGCGCGGAGCGGGGTCATGAGCCAGGTACACAAAGGGTAGCCTTTGTCCCCAATAAGCCATCCTCTTGGGTGAGGCTGGGCCTGGAACATGTCAGCCACAGTTGTCTGTCGCAGGATAAAGGCATTGTGGCTGCTGCCTGGAAAGCAGGCATTGACAGCTAGAATGCGCTGCCTGTGGTCACACACCAGCTGTACGTTGAGGGAATGGTAGCCCTTCCGGTTGCGATAATCCTCGGCATTCTCCAGAGCTGCCTGCAAAGCCACATGCGTGCAGTCAATGGCGCCCTGCACCATGGGGATGGCCGCTATTCTTGCAAATCCCATTGCACGCTGCTGCTGCTTCTCCAGGTTCATGGGGAAGGAGATGAATTGACGTCTCCTTCTGAAAAGGGCATTGGTCACCTGGCAGATGCAGCAATGCACGGCGAATTGGGAGATGCTAGCAATGTCCCCAGCAGCGGATTGGAAGGAGCTGGTGGCATAGTAGTTCAGAGCCACCGTCACCTTCACTGCCACCGACAGAGACGTCCTGCACCTCAGCTGTGGCTGCAGATCTCTCTGAAGCAGCTGGCAGATCTCTGTGACCACCTCCCTTCTGAATCGCAGCCTCCTAACACACTGCTCATCAGACATGTTGACATAGGAGAACTGCTGGCGGCATACCCTGTGTGGGCAAGGCCTCCCTTGCCAACGCCTGTTGCCCCCTCTGTGTCTAGCCAGGGCTGCCACTCTCTCACGGCGTCTGTGAGCCCTTTGGAAGTAATGGTGCAAGGCAGCGTTGACAGCCCCCATAATATGCTGGCAAACAATGAGATATCAATGAAGGCAAAGAGAATTGCAAAGCTGTGGCCTGAAACCAGAAATACCTGTCCTAGTGTTGGGCCAAAGCAGTAAGCTCTCTACCTTGGTCTCTCCAAAACTCCGGCTCACAAGAGTGAGTGCTGCAAAATGGCTGCCCTTTATAGTGCAGGGGAAGTGCCCTTTAATTTGCACTCCCCGCGGCCCGCATCGGATGTGCACCGTTCCACTCCACAGTCATTAGGGCCGCCAGGTGCACAATGGGGTGGCGTGACTGAAGTTCCGGTTTGGGGCGCACAAAGGGCGTTGCACGAGGAAATGACGTCATGATGCGCGCGCGCAGCTGAGCGTGTGCAAAGACTTTGCGCCGGCGCTAACTGTCTACTGAAGTTGGGGCGAGGCGCAGATCGCGCTGCGCCCGGGCGCTAATCGCCTAGCGCTCGAGATCTACTCCTCCTAAGGTGCTAACGGCTGGCGCAGCCAACTGAATTTCTAGGCCATATCCCCTTACTCCCATTCCCCTTCTCTTTCCCCAAAGCCCTGCAACTAATCCCAGTGTAGGATAGACGGTAGACATATAAT
The DNA here is from genome assembly GCF_052327205.1 of Somniosus microcephalus. Classification (NCBI taxonomy): domain Eukaryota; kingdom Metazoa; phylum Chordata; class Chondrichthyes; order Squaliformes; family Somniosidae; genus Somniosus; species Somniosus microcephalus. Next base: position 24,937,799 of record NW_028225187.1, on the reverse strand, counting down.
AGAAACATAGAAGATAGGAGCAGTAGTAGACCATTTGGCCTCTCGAGCCTGCTCCGCCAATCATTGCGATCAGTACCTTGTCCCTGCTTTCTCCCCATACCCCTTGATCCCTTTAGCCTTAAGAAATATATCCAACTCCTTCTTGAATATATTTAATGAATTGTCCTCTACTGACTTCTGTGCAGAGAATTCCACAGGCTCACCACTCTCTGGGTGAAGAAATTCCTCCTCATCTCTGGCCTAAATGGCTTACCCCTTATCCTTAGACTGTGACCCCTGGTTGTAGACTCCCCGACCATCGGGAACATCCTTCCATCATCTAGTCTGTCCAGTCCTGTCAGAATTTTATAAGTTTCAATGACATCCCCTCTCATTCTTCTAAACTCCAGTGAGTATAAGCCCAATCGACCCAATCTCTCCTCATACGTCAATCCTGCCATCCCATGTATCAGTCTGGTGAATCTTCACTGAACTCCTTCCGTGGCAAGAACATTCTTCCTCAGATAAGGCAACCAAAACTGAACACATTACTCTAAGATACTAATAGATATTTCCACTTGTGAGGGTCTAAAAAACTAGAGGTCATCAATATAAGATAGTCACTAATTACTCCATAAAGGAACTCAGGAGAAGGTTTTGTGCAAAGATAATGGTTATAATTTGAAAAGTGCAATCACATGAAGCCTTTAAGAGGAAAAGCATTAAGGGAAAGCTGAATAACTACATGAGGAAGAGAGGAACAGAAAAATATGCTACTAGTTTTTGATGAAGCAGCGTGGTAGGAGGCTTCTGTGCAGCATAAACAGTGGCAGAGATCACTTGGACCGAATGCTCTGTTTCTGTCTTTTAAATTCTATGGCCCAGAAACTCATTTCGGGCAGTGGCGCAATTGGATGCTATCGGAATGGCCGCCCGTTACATGCTGTGCCTGATATTCCGTCCCAGTAATGAGAATTTGACAAATCAAATTCACCTTGGCAGATCAATATGTGTGGATCTGATACAGGCGCTGTAAGCATGTTATCTATGGGTTAGAGGTGCTAATGTGAGCACGGGTCATAATGGAAGAGTCATAGCCTGAGATTTGAGTACAAGAGTAAAGACGCCTTACTGCAACGATATTGAGCCCTGGTGAGACCACACCTGGAGTTTTGTGTGCAGTTCTGGTCTCCTTACCTAATGAAGGAGATACTTGCCATAGAGGGAGTGCAACGAATGTTAACCAGAGTGATTCATGGGATGGGGGGATTGTCCTATGAGGAGAGATTGAGTTGACTGGGCCTATATTCTCTAGAGTTTAGAAGAATGTGAGGTGATCTCATTGAAACATACACAATTCTTACAGGGCTTAACAGGGTAGATGCAGGGAGGATGTTTCCCCTGGCTGGAGAGTCGAGAACCAGGTGCCACTTTCTCAGAATAAAGGGTCGGCCATTTAGAACTGAGATGAGGAGAAATGTCTTCAATCAGTGTGGTGAATCTTTGGAATTCTCTACCCCAGAGGGCTGTGGAAGCTCAGTCGTTGAGTATGTTCATGACAGAGATCAATAGATTTTTGGGTATTAAGGGAATCAAGTGATATAGGGATAGTGCAGGAAAGTGAATTTTACATTGAAGATCAGCCATGATCTTATTGAATGGCAGAGCGGGATGGAAGGGACAAATGTTCCCATCCTCCTCCTCTTTCTTAAGTTCTTATGAAATGTGGTCACATTTTCATGGTACATATCAAATATGGTTACATATCAAATAAGTTTTTTTTTTAAATGCATATGCCTTAGAAAGTGGATAATTTTCTATAGACTATAGAAGAATAGAAAACCGAATATTTTTAAATGGTAATACAGTATTAAATATTGGTTTTCAGTGAGATTTGTGTGTCCTCGTACAGGAAACACATAGTTAACATGCAGGTACAGCAAGCAATTAGGTAGGCAAATGGCATGTTGAACTTTATTGCAAGTGGGCTGGAGTAGAAGAATAAAGAAGTCTTATTACAATTGTGCAGGGCTCTGGTGAGATCACACCTGGAGTACTGTGTCCAGTTCTGCTCTACTTATTTAAGGATGGATGTATTTGCCTAAAGGCGGTTCAACGGATTTTCAGTAGAATGATAACTGGGATGAGAGGGTTTTCCTATGACGAGGGATTGAGTAGATTGGGCCTATACTCCCTGGAGTTTACAAGAATGAGAGGTGATCTCATTGATACATATAAAGTGGGCATTGAAAGGGGAGATGCTGAGAGATTGTTTACACTGGCTGGAGAGTCGAGAACTAGGGGTCATAGTCTCAGGATAAGGGATTGAGGGCTAAAAATTCGGTATCGCCGCGCCAGGTCTTTAGCGCCCAAAATTTAGCGCTCGCCCGGATTCCCGTAGCGCCCGCCTGAAATTCAGTTGCGGCGGCCCAAGACGTAGGCGGGCACTATTGCAAGGTTTGGCCGCCTCGTTTGGGGCGATGAAAGTCAGTTTCAGGCGTCCAGCTGCCGCTGCGGCACCCGATGCGGTGCGGCAGGCTGGGGTACTGCAGGCCTCCTCCTTCTCTTAAGGAGGAGCTGCCTGCAGCCATGAGATCGCCGCTGGATTCCCCCGGCAAATGAGCCCGGCACCACGGAGAAGTGCCGGGCTCGCGGGAGTCAGACATCAATGCCGCGGGGGGGTTGTGCAGGAGTCCGGGGAGGGAGGTGCGGCCAGGCGGCCGCCTGGAAAGCGGCCGGCCGCCCCTCCACCTTTATGCGCCGGCCTCTCGGAGCTGCAAGGCACCGTTTTTCAAACGCTGTTTGCGGCCGCCACGGGCGAGGCGGCCGCAACTGAATTTGGCGGTCGGCACGGAATCGCATTGGAACCGGGGCGCTGTGCACACCGATGACGTCATCGGTGCTGGCACAGCGCTACCGGCTAGCGCCGATGTTAGTGCCCAACTGAATTTCGGGCGCTAAAAAACTTCAGGCGCAAACCACTCTATAGCCAAAAAGTGGGCGCAAACGCGACTGAATTTCTAGGCCTGAATTTTTTAGACTGCGATGAGGAGCAATTCCTTCACTCAGAGGTTTGTGAATCTTTGGATTTGTCTGTCCCATTGGGCTGTGGATGCTCAAACATTGAGTATATTCAAGGCTGCAATAGATGGATTTTTGGACTCCAGATGAATTAATGGATTTGGGGATAGGGCTGGAAAGTGGAGTTGAGGTAGATGATCAGTCATGATCTTATTGAATGGTGGAGCAGGCTCGAGGGGCCGTTTGGCCTTCACCTGCTCCTATTATTAAAGGAACGTGTTTGGCTGGCTTGGTTGAGTAGACTATACTCGCTCTTGTCTTGCAATATTCTAATCTTTGAGACTGTAAAAGTGGGAAGAGAGTAACATTACCTTACTATCACACCTTAGAACCTCATTACAAGTGAGATCAGCAAAGATAGTAATGTAACTTTACGTCTTTTAATTATACAGCATATAAATAAAGTGTAAAGGCAAAACACTTCGGATGCTGGAAAGCTGTAATATAAAGAGAAAATTTTGGAAATAATTTGTTGCCGGACCTGCTGAGAAATTCCAGCATTTTCTGTCCAAATAAAATGCTACAGTTTAGAGATTCATTCTGAGACTGGATCTAAAAGAGATAAATAGAGTCATAACTTGAAATATTCTCATGGGGCTGTTGTGATCAAAAATGTAGGTATGCATTGCCATGGGGTTGGCCTCTACATTTCACAGATTTTAAGGAGAGTTTCATCATGATCTGTAATTTTAGATTGAAATCACATTACAACTGAAGCCAAGCCAATGGGAGGCAAATTATTGTAATGGAGACTGCGGTGTGAAGGGGCAGGCGCAGTTAGACACAATATTATGAAGGTTGAATCCATGCTTATGTGTGAGATCTATCAAACTGAGGTGAGCAACTTATTTAATCTAATATTTTACAAGCAATGCTTCAAATGTAGCGTTTGTTTATATTATGTCTGCACATCTGGAACACATCCATTGACTTGCTTGATCAATTGTTCTTGCTCTGCACAAATTAGAATACCCATGTCACGACATTATTGCTCTGAATGTCTCTCAAAAATACTTATTTTGCTGCCAATCGCTAGGGACATCAGACGGCACTTATATCTGTAATATCTGTCAGCCTATTAGCTTGGTTATATCTGACAAACTATCTTCTGATTATCTTGGTTATATTTGCTTTGTCAATAATTAGCGTTGGACACTCCAAGGCAAGACAGAAATTTACCACTTTGAAAGTATATTGCCAAAATGTATGCTGGAATGTTTACCTGTTCTACATTCCGTAGTAACCAGCTTTGCAAAATCTTTTCATTGTTACTCACCTTCCATAGTTATCTGCACCGGAACACTGCTTGGGGACATTTGTGCTTTCTGGTCTATCGATGTTTGATATCTGCATGTGTACTTTCCAGTGTCACTTCTGCTCACGGTTACGATGGTGAAGGTGACAGCACGCTCAGATGCTGAGACATTCCTTTGGTGAATGTGATTCTCTCCTCCTCCTCTGTATAAATAATAACTGTCGCCGGAGTAACGAGTGAGACCACTGCATTTGATCATAACACTCTGTCCCACTGTGACTACACCAGAAGCGGGGTCCATGGAGATTGTCAGCTTTGGGAGTTCATCTACAATAGTCATATGAACACAATAATTAGGAACACGAGAGGTCCATACGAACCTTCGCGCCTTCTCCACCATTCAATATCATATGTAAAAAGTCACACAACGCCGGGTTATATTCCAACAGCTTTATTGAAATCACAAGCTTTCGGAGCGATGCTCCTTCGTTGGGTGAAGTGGAGAGATGCATATAGGCACAGCATATATAGTCAGGCAATACTGCCAGACGATTACAGGTAATCTTTCTAACTGCCCTTTATCACACCTCGGCAGAGATATAATTACAGCAATCAAAGGTGTGAATGGTGTCCAAACAGGTCAGTCAGGAAAACATTACATCAAAGAACAATGAGTGCGGTCACAAGGGGTCAAATGTTGCAGATGCTGGGGTCTGTATGAGAAACAAAAAACAAACAAAAATACAATTAAATTTTTTTTTTTTCTTGGCTGGAAATCACAGCAGCTCCGGCCGCATCTGTGTAGAGAGAACAAGCCAATGACGACTCGAGTTTGGATGACTCTATGTCAGGTGGGGTTACATGTAGCGTGACATGAACCCAAATCCCGGTTGAGGCCGTCCCCATGAGTGCGGAACTTGGCTATCAGTTTCTGCTCGACGATTTTCCATTGTCGTGTGTCTCGGAGGCCGCCTTGGAGAATGCTTACCCGAAGATCGTAGGCTGAATGTCCTTGACTGCTGAAGTGTTCCCCGACTGGGAGGGAACACTCATGCCTGGCGATTGTTGTGCGGTGTCCATTCATCCATTGTCGCAGTGTCTGCATGGTCTCACCGATGTAACATGCTCCGGGGCATCCTTTCCTGCAACGTATGAGGTAGACAACTTTGGCCGAGTCACCTGAGTATGTACCATGTACCTGGTGGGTGGTGTCCACACGTGTGAAGATGGTATCCATGTTGATGATCTGTCATATACTGCAGAGGTTGCCGTGGCAGGGTTGTGTGGTGTCGTGGTCACTGTTCTTCTGAAATCTGGGTAATTTGCTGCGAACGATGGTCTGTTGGAGCATAGGCGGCTGTTTGAAGGTGAGTAGTGGAGGCATGGGGATGGCCTTAGCGAGGTTTTCATCGTCATCGATAACATGTTGCAGGCTGCAAAGAACATGGCGTAGTTTCTCCACTCCGGGGAAGTACTGGACGACGAAGGGTACTCTGTTGGTTGTGTCCCGTGTTTGTCTTTTGAGGAGGTCTATGCGATTTTTCGCTGTGGCCCATTGGAACTGTTGACCGAAGAGTCGAGCATCATATCCCGTTCTTACAAGGGCGGCGTTCAGCGTCTGTAGGATTCCATCGCGTTTCTCCTCGTCTGAGCAGATCCTGTGTATTCACAGGGCTTTTCCATAAGGGATGGCTTCTTTAATGTGGTTCGGGTGGAAGCTGGAGCAGTGGCGCATCGTGAGGTTTTCCGTGGGCTTGCGGTAGAGTGAAGTGCTGAGGTATCCATCTTTGATGGAGGTTCGTGTGTCCAAAAATGAAACCGATTCTGAGGAGTAGTCCATGGTGAGTTTGATGGTGGGATGGAACTTGTTGATCTTATCGTGTAGTCTTTTCAGTGATTCTTCACCGTAGGTACATAGGAAGAAAATGTCATAGACTCATAGAGTCATAGAGTAATACAGCACGGATAGAGGCCCTTCGGCCCATCGTGTCCATGCCGGCCATCAAGCCCTGTCTAATCTAATCCCATATTCCAGCATTTGGCCCGTAGCCTTGTATGCTATGGCATTTCAAATGCTCATCCAAATGCTTCTTAAATGTTGTGAGGGTTTCTGCCTCCACAACCCTTTCAGGCAGTGAGTTCCAGACTCCAACCACCCTCTGGGTGAAAAAGTTCTTTCTCAAATCCCCTCTAAACCTCCCGCCCTTTACCTTGAATCTATGCCCCCTAGTTCTTGACCCCTCTACTAAGGGGAAAAGCTCCTCAGCATCCATCCTATCTATGCCCCTCACAATTTTGTACACCTCAATCATGTCCCCCCTCAGCCTCCTCTGCTCCAAGGAAAACAAACCCAATCTGCCCAGTCTCTCTTCATAGCTGAAGCGCTCCAGCCCTGGTAACATCCTGGTGAACCTCCTCTGCACCCTCTCTAACGCGATCACATCTTTCCTGTAGTGTGGCGACCAGAACTGCACACAGTATTCCAGCTGTGGCCTAACCAGTGTTTTATACAGCTCCATCATAACCTCCTTGCTCTTATATTCTATGCCTCGGCTAATGAAGGCAAGTATCCCATATGCCTTTTTTACCACCTTATCCACCTGTTCCGCCGCCTTCAGGGATCTGTGTACCTGCACACCCAGATCCCTCTGACCCTCCGTCTTGCCTAGGGTCTTTCCCTTCATTGTGTATTCCCTTGCCTTGTTAGACCCCCCAAAGTGCATCACCTCGCACTTTTCCGGGTTAAATTCCATTTGCCACTGTTCCGCCCATCTGACCAACCCATCTATATCGTTCTGCAGACTGAGGCTACCCTCCTCGCTATTTACCACCCTACCAATTTTAGTATCATCCGCGAATTTACTGATCATACCCTTTACATTCATATCCAAGTCATTAATGTAGACCACAAACAGCGAGGGACCCAGCACCGATCCCTGTGGTACCCCACTGGCCACAGGTTTCCAGTCACAAAAACAACCTTCGACCATCACCCTCTGCCTTCTGCCACTAAGCCAGTTTTGTATCCAATGTGCCAAGGCACCCTGGATTCCATGGGCTCTTACCTTCTTGACCAGTCTCCTGTGCGGGACTTTATCGGTGTCGTCGAAGTATCTGGTGTTTTGCGTTGCTAAGAGGTCCTGTGCAGTGAAGAAGTCTTGCTCAAACTTGTGCATGAAGATGTTGGCGTTTTGGGGAGCGAATTTGATCCTCATGGCTGTTCCGTGTGTTTGGGTAAAGAACAGGTTGTCGAAGGTGAAGACATTGTGGTCAAGGATGAAGTGGATGAGTTGTAGGATGGCGTCTGGAGATTGGCTGTTGCTGCCCCACCACCAAAATGGACCCCATCGGTCTCGTGGCAGACACAGAGGAATTCATCAGGAGAATGAGGCTCCAGGAATTATTCCACAAATCCCAAGATATCAGCAGCGAACCCAATGAGAGAATCAATGATCCAGAACAGTAGACAGAGGGATCCGCAGTGCAGCAACCGAAGAAGAAAAAGTCAAATTAGACCCCTCCGGAGGGTCGCTGCCCTAAGCTTGACATGTATGCTCAAGCTGTCAGGAGATGCATCAATGCCAGATTCATCAGCCGCACTCACAAACAGTCCAGAATATCACCCGAGCACAACGCAACACCATCCACGCTCTCAAGACCAACTGCAACATCGTCATCAAACCAGCAGACAAAGGAGGAGCCATCACCATACAGAACAGAACGGACTATTGCAAAGAAGCATACCGACAGCTGGACAACCAGGAACACTACAGACAGTTACCCGCAGATCCGACCAAAAAATACACCCGCCAACTCAACAGACTGATCAAGACCTCCGATCCAGACCTTCAAAGCTTCCTACATGCTCTCATCCCACGTACTCCCCGCATGGGCGAGTTCTACTGCCTCCCAAAGATACACAAAGCCAACACACCCGGACGTCCTATCATATCAGGCAACGGAACCCTGTGTGAGAATCTCTCTGGATACATCGAGGGCATCCTGAAACCCATCGTACAGGGAAGCCCCAGCTTCTGTCGTGACATAACAGACTTCTTACAGAAACTCAGCACCCACGGACCAGTTGAACCAGGAACACTCCTCACCACAATGGACGTCTCGGCACACTACACCAGTATCCCCCACGATGACGGCATCGCTGCGACAGCCTCGGTACTCAACACCAACAAACAGCCAAAGCAAAATCGTCGAGCAGAAACTGATAGCCAAGTTCTGCACTCATGAGGATGGCCTCAACTGGGATCTTTGTTTCATGTCACACTACATGTAACCCCACCTGACCTAGAGTCATCCAGACCCGAGTCGGCATTGGCTTGTTCTCTCTACACAGTTGCGGTCGGACCTGCTGTGATTTCCAGCCAAATAATTTTTTTTTTTTTTTGTATTTTTGTTTGTTTTATGTTTTTCATACAGACACCAGCATCTGCAACATTTGACCCCTTGTGACCCCACCTCATTGTTCTTTGATGTAATGTTTTCCTGACTGACCTGTTTGGACACCATTCACAACTTTGATTGCTGTTATTGTATCTCTGCGGAGGTGTGATAAAGAGCAGTTAGAAAGATTACCTGTAATCATCTGGCAGTATTCTCTGACTATATATGCTGTGCCTATATGCATCTCTCCACTTCACCTGATGAAGGAGCAGCGCTCCGAAAGCTTGTGATTTCAAATAAAGCTGTTGGACTATAACCTGGTGTTGTGTGAATTCTTACATTTGCCCACCCCAGTCCAACACCGGCATCTCCACATCATTCAGTATCGTGGCTGATCTACGACCTCTACTCCACTTTCCCTGGCTGATCCCCCTATCCCCTGATTCCCCTGAAGTGCAAAAATCGATCTAACACAGCTTTGAGTATACTAACCCTTTCAGCATCCACATCTCTTCGGGGTAGTTACCTCCAAAGATTCGCAAGCATCTGAGTAAAAAAAAATCACCTCATCTCAGTATTAAATGGCCGAACCCTTATCCTGTGTCTATGCCCAGTGGTTCTAAACTCATCAGCCAGGGGAAACAACCTCTCAGCATCTACCCTGTAAACGCACCTCAGAATTTTATATCTTTCAATGAGATCACTTCTCATTTTTCTAAACGCCTCAGAGTCTATTCAATCTCTCCTCAGAGGACAACCCTCATAAATAGCTTTGTATCATCAGGAAACTTGGATACATTACACTTGGTCCCGTCAGCTAAGTCATTACGATAGATTGCAAATAGTTGAGGTCCAAGCTCTGATCCTTGCGGCACCCCAATAGTTACAGCCTGCCCACTAGAAAATTACCCGTTTATCCCTACCTACTGCTTTCTTTCCATTAACCAATCCTCTATCCATGTGACTATATTACCCACAACCCCATGAGCCCTAAGCTTGTGTAATAACCTTTTATGTGTCATGTTATCCAGTACCTTTTTGGAAAGCCAAATATAATACCTCCATGGTTCCACTTTATCTACCCTGCTAGGTACATCCTCTCATAAATTTGCAAAACACAACTTACCTTTCACAAATCCATGTTGACTCTGCAATATCATGTTATGATTTTCTAAGTCACTTGATACCACTTCTGTAATAATGGAATCCATCAGTTTCCCGATGACTGATATCAGGCTAACTGTCATGTAGTTACCTGTGTTCTCTCTCCCATCTTTTTTGAATAGCAGGGTTAGATTGCATACCTTCAAATCCACTTGGGACTGTTCCAGAATCTACGTAATTTTGAACGCTCACAACCAATGTATCGGCTATCTCTACAGACACTTCCTTTAGAACACCAGGATGTAGGCCATTAGCTGCAGGGATGTTTCGGCTTTTAGTCATTATAGTTTCTCAAGACCTTTTTCTTTACTGATATTAATTTCTTTAAGTCCCTCACTCGTATTAACCCCTTGGTTCCCCACTATTTTTGGTATGAAGTGCAAATATATGCAACAGGCATGCCGGAAATTTTTCTAACAAATTTAAAATGAATGACTTTCTAATAATGAACAAAGAAGATGGAGGCAAGATAGAAAAGAGCTCAAATCATTAACTTCTCAGCGTCTGATGGTATTTCTGGCAGATTACCATCAGAGAGTCAGGAGGTGGAAAATTCACCTTACTATTGAACTGAAATTGGACTGTAAAGCTCAAATATCATATGACATAAAGACACATAATGATGCATATTGTTATTTTGAAATAAGTTTCGAATAAAGCCATGCCAGTGGGAGATGCAGAACGTTGTGAAGGAAATTCCAATGGGGGGGCCGCAACAATCTATAGCTCAAAGCATCCTGAAGTGGGGTGTGATCAAAATAGTTGCAGAGTAATTTGCTTTATGAATCTCTTTTCACTCTGCCAATATGTCGCAGCATCAGCTGGTAGTGTTCAGTACAAGTAAATCCGGACTATTATTTTACATTAAATTGCAACAGTTACAGAAGCGGGCCAAGGCCAAAATTAATAAATTGAACGGGCCGAGTTGAAAACGGGCGCCCATTATAAAAAAACAATTAATTTCCCATTCCATTGAAGTCAATAGCAGGGAAATTGGGCGGGACTTATTGTGAACGCCCCATTCGAAAGCGGTCATTTTGACTTTTGCTCTAAGCAAATTTATCTCCATAGAGTGATCAACGATTTGGACCAAAATCCAGAAACATTATGCTCCACAGTTCAAAATATACTTTTCTTGTGCCACTGGACGAATTGTATGTTTCATTTCCAAACCTGTATAAGCTAGCATTTTGCATTAGTGAAATTGCTGTTGTATCATCAAACACTTTTAAAGCCCAGATTTAAATTAATATTTGCATAAAATATTACATTATTAAAGGAATATGACGATGGCTTCCTACCAACTACAGTTAGCTTCACCGGATCGCTTCCTGCTGAATCTCTCCAATCGCCATTGTTGCTTGTACTACAGACGCAATGATAGATCGCAGTATCCTTTTTCCTTGCATTCTCGATGACAAATGTCGCATTGTAAGAATCCTCGGGGGTTTCACGGTAGCCATTGGAATCTTGCTCTTTGAAGAATTCATGTCTGAGACCTGGAATCTGAGAACTGCAGATGAATGAAACGCCTTCTCCGCGTACAACCTCGCCCGTTGGAGGGTCCACTGAGAGTGTTGGCTTGGGTATTGAATCTGAGTAACACAAGAGCAGGAACACCGTTAATAATTGACTCTTGAGAATCACTTTACTGGTATTTCAGTTTTAAAGTTATCTCTATTCTTGAAGCGATGTGTCTCAGGTTCAGGAATACAAATATATTTATTAACGTGCATACTGTACATTTATACAGACAAGCATAGGTCTATTATTCGGCTAATGATCATTTAGGAAATGCAGTAGGCCATTCTTCCACCTTGAACCTGCTCCGCCATGGGATGACATCATAACTGATGGCTATCCATAATCCCTCCAGCCGCCATTGCTCCATATCCCTTCATGATATTGGCTAGCAAAAATATATCGATATCAGATTTAAAATAATTAATTGAGCTAGCATCTTGCTTTTTATGGCATAAAGTTCCACACTTCGACCACTCTTTGCTTGAAGATGTGTTTCCTCATTCGTTCTCTCCTTAATGGCCTGGCTCTGATTTGAAGATTATGTCCACTTGTCTGAGATTCCCTCCGCAGCAGAGAATATTTATCTCTATCTACCCTATCAATTCCTTTCCAGATCCTAAAGATCTCAAGCAAATCACTCCTTAACCTTCTACATTTCAGGAGATACAAGCCTAGTTTACGTAATCTGTCCTTCTAAGCTGAGTGCCTGACCCCTGGTAACAGTCTGGCGAATCTGCACTGCAGTCGTTCCAATGCTTTCTAAGGTATGGTGCCCTGAACTGTACACAAAACTGCAGTTGTGCTCTTTACAGGGCTGTCGATAGCTGTCGCAAAACTTCCGCTTCTGGAAGCAATTTATGCGTAATGTAAGCAAAATGTTTGATATATATATATATATGCAGTAATATGAATTAAACATTTTCTATTCGTATAAATGTAGGTATTATAATGACACAGTAACAATACAAAGTTTTTAAATGTTAAACTGTTAAACTATGAAATGAAATTATCAAGGAATATTAAAAAATGTAAAATATTTTACATACACCTCCATTAAAGAGGAAGGTTGGGATGTGAATAGGTCCATTAAGGGACAGACAGTAAAATGCTATAGTTAAAGGTAGAGAGATGTCAGAAATATTAAATAATTATTTTGCTTCAGTATTTACCAGTGATATAGAACAGGTGACATGATATTGGATGATGAGATGATTAATGACATAAGTGCACTTAAAATAAAAGGAGGGGCGGTATTAAATAAACTAATCAAACTGAAAGAGGATAAAATCGCTGGTCCGGATATTTTGTATCTGTGCATTTTAAAAGCATCTGGGGAAGTGATAGCAGAGGCATTACTATACATTTTTAATAATTCGTTAGAAAAAGGTGTATTGTCAGAGGACAGGCGGATAGCAAAAATAATGCCTATAATTAAGAAGGGCGATATAAATTTCCAGAGAATTATAGACCAGTCAGCTTAAAATTGGTGGTAGGAATAATAATGGAATCCCTATTAAGGATAAAATAGAAAAACATCCAGAAACCAAAAGCATAGCAAAGTATATTTAGCCTGAATTTCAAAAGGGAAAGTCTGGCTTGAGCAAAGTCATTGAATTTTTTGAAGTGGTAACAGAGAGAGTAGACAATGGTAATGCAGTGTATTTAATTTACATACATTTTCAAAAGACCTTCGTTAACGTACCCCATAATACTCTGAAGAGAGAGTAGGGGTAAAAGGTGACTATTCATAGTGGCAGAAGATGGATAGTGATGTTCCACAAGGAGCAGTGTTTGGACCACCGTTGTTCACAATTTATATTAATGATTTGTAAATTGGAATCAAAAACATGGCTTGCCCATAAATTCCGATGCCTACGGGTATGTACGAACTGTGGACACACATGTAGAGACCACAGAAGTGCCAGATTCAGGCATGCGCTGAAAAGCTGCACTTCCGAACCATCAAGTATCCTTTTGACAGCTTGCAGGCCTGCCCTGGAGAAGGATCTCTGCGGGCGGAGAGGTCTGCTTTCTGCAGAACCTCCGTCCGCTGAAATCCTTTAAAAAATCTTACGCCTGGTAAAAGCAGCTTTTACCAGCATAGGAGTTTAAAAAATAAAAAAATATTTTTTCACTCAGTTATACTGTAAAAATACTTTTAAAAAAAAGTAAGTTTATGTTTAGCCCTGTAAAAAATGTAATTATTTTTTTCAATAAATTTAAATTTTTGTTTAAAATATTTAATTTAATGCAATTTTTACTCATTTTATAAACATGATTTTTAAAAAAATATTTAATGTTGTAGTGTCTCTTTACAGTGACCCCATTCATACTTTTGACAGGTCTACCTGTTAAAAGTATGAAGGGGGTTTCCCTTCTCCCGTTGGCTCGCCTGGCTCATGTGATCCCAGGGACGCTTGCGAACTGCCTGCGCCCCTTGGGTACTTGGGATACTGTGCCCGCGCACCAGGAGAGGCCCAGAAGTGGAAGAGCCCGGAACTTGGGAGCCCTCAGGTAAGGGCGTAGATTTTTTTTCCCGATAGGTTTCATCCGCACGCAGGATGCCTCTAATCGTAATTTACCGGCCATTATTATGAAGGTTGAACCCATGCTTATGGGTGGAATCCATCAAATGGAGGTGAGCGATTTACTTTTTCAAATATTTTACAATCAACGATTCAAATGTAGCCCTTGTTAATATTATGTCTGCCAATCTGGAACACATCAATTCACCTGCTTACACAAAAAGAAAAGGCTGCAGAAGCTGGAAATCTGCAATAAAAACAGAAAGCTGGATATACTCAGCAGGTCAGGCAGCATCTGTGAAGAAAGAAACAGAGTTAACGTTGCAGTGAGATGACCTTTCTTCAGAACTGGAAAAAAACAGGAAATAGAACAGATTGTTAAGCAAGTGTAGGGGCTGGGAAAGGGGGTAGTAGATGAAATAACAAAAGGGAAGCTCTGTGTTGGGATAAAAGGCAGGAGAGGTTAAGAGACATTGGCCTAGAAATTGGGTATAGCCCCGCTTGGGGCGTTAGAATTGGCGCTGCGCAAAGTTCTTGGCCTAGAAATTCAGTTGGTTGTGCCAGCAGTTAGCGCCTTAAGAGAAGTGAATTTTGGGCGGTATGCATGTAGCGCCCGGGCGCAGCGCAGTTTGTGCCTCGCCCCAAATTAAGTGGACCCTTTGCGCTAGCGTAAAGTTTAGCGCCCGCCCGGCTGCGCGTGCAGAAAATGACGTCACATCCTCATGCAACGCCCTTTGCGCGCCCCGATTCCAAACTTCAGTTGGGCCGCCCCATTGTGCGGCTGGCGGCCAGAGCGTTTGTAAAATGGAACGCAACACAGCCGACGCGGGCCCCGGGGAGTGCAAATTAAAGGGCACGTACCCTGCAGTATAAAGGGCAGTCATTTTGCAGCAAACACTCTTGTGCAACGGATTTCTGGACACACAACAAGGAGGAGCGCTAACTGGTTTCGTGCAGCAATAGCTCAGGTATTTTTGGACTCAGGCCAAAGCGCTGCTAGTGCCCTGTTGGAAATTTGACTGTTTGCCAGCATTTGATGGGGGCTGCATGGGGTGCCAACGCAGAGTTTCAGCGCCATGTGCGTAGGGCTCGCAGACGCGGTGTCAGAGGGGCAGCCCTGGCTAGAGGCAGAGTGGGCAACAGGCGTCGGCAACATAGGCCTTACTCAGTCTGGGTATACCGCCAGCAGCACTCCTACCTCACCATGAGTGGCGCGCGATGTGTAAGAAGGCTGAGATTCCGAAAGGAGGTGGTTGCAGAGATCTGCCACCTGCTTCGCAGAGATCTGCGTCCAAAGCTCAGATGCAGGACGTCTCTGTCGGTGGAAGTGAAGGTGACGGTGGCATTGAACTTCTATGCCACCGGCTCCTTCCAATCTGCTGTTGGGGACATAGCAAACATATCCCAGTTCGGCGTGCATCGCTGCATCCGCCAGGTGACCGATGCCCTTTTCAGAAGGAGACGCCAATTCATCTCCTTCCCCATGGCCCTGGAGAGCCAGCATCAGCGTGCAGTGGGATTTGCTAGACTCGCGGCCTTCCCCTTGGTGCAGGGCACCATTCACTGTACGCATGTGGTTTTGCGGGCACCTCTGGAGCATGGCGAGCAGTATCGCAACCGGAAGGGCTACCATTCTCTCAATGTACAGCTGGTGTGTGACCACAAGCAGCGCATCCTGGCTGTCAATGCCTGCTTTCCAGGCAGCTGCCACGATGCCTTTATCCTGCGGCAGAGCACTGTGCATGACATGTTCGAGGCACAGCCTCCCCCAAGAGGAAGGCTACTCGGGGACAAACGTTATCCTTTGTTTACCTGGCCCATGACACCGCTCCGCGTGCCCAGGACCGCTGCTGAAGAGGCATACAACGAGAGCCATCAAAGGAGCAGAAACATCATCGAGCAAACTATTGGGGTCCTCAAGAGCGGTTCCGCTGCCTTGATCATTCCGGCGGATCTCTGCAGTATTCGCCGCAACGGGTCTCCCAATTTGTCGTAGTTTGCTGCATGCTACACAACCTGGCTCTCCGCAGGATTCAGGCACTGCCACCTGACGTTGGACCACCACCTCAGGAGGAGGAGCAGGAGGAGCAGGAGGAGGAGGAGGGGAAGGAGGAGTACGTTCCCAGGAGGGAGCGACAAGGTCCAAGGGCCGTCCGTCACCAGCTTATTGAACGTAACTTCTAAGCCCCCTGTCAGGGAATGCCTTGTGGCCATGAAGCAAGATGAATGCAGCCGCTCCACAAGCCCTCAGCCGGTGAAGGCAACAAAGACTAACAAGAACAACCATGGACACTGTCTGATTAAAGATAAATTTATATTTGACAAAAATGAAACCCCTTCCCACATGAATCCCAAAAACAATCACCGGCCCCCACAAAAAGTGTAACAAATGACTCACTCCCACAACCTGGGGAGGAGTAACTCCACATTTGAACAAACCAGGCCTCAGCCTTGGCCTTAACGCAAAAAACATACCCATAAACAAAGCAACCATGGGCAAAATAAAGATGTCCACCGCCATATAAAATGAAAGCTGGTCACACCCTCTACTTAGTGGCCCACGAGGGCGAGACCTTGTCCAGCCTTTTGACGCCCCTGCCCGGCCTGCTGCTCCTCCGCAAGCTCTGCCCAGTGGCTGCTGCGAGGCTGGGGGAAGGCGCCTGAGGGTCAGATGTCCTTCCGCCAGATGGCCTTGGGGGGGCGGCCTACATGGGCTTTGGGCCTCGAGGGGCCGGCTGTTGATTGGCGCACATGTGCATGGCCACCATCAGCTCCAGTCGCTTGCCGTTGACGCTCCACTGGGGGAGTGGCGGCGACGGATGGTGCAATGTGGGCAAGCTGGCATATTGGAGGCGCTGGCTGGTGATGTCACATGCTGGCACTCGCCCGGGCATGCACTGAATGATCTGCACCAATCAGTCGAAGGGCGGATCGCTTTGCTGCTGCAGCGCGGCGTGTGTCCTGGCGATGTCTGGCTGAGGCAGCGCGTGTGGCAGCAGTGAGTGCCCCTGTTGCCCTGCTCTGCGCCCGCATCACATCCGCCACTGACTTGACGGCATCAGCCAGTGACTCCATCGCCGGAGACATCCGTTCCACTACCTCCATCATCATCTGGCCACTCTCGGCATTTGATGCCCCAAACTCCCGCACACTGGTCGCCAGCGACTCGATGGCCTCAGGCATCTGTCCCACCACCTGCATGAGCTCTGTGTGGCGGTGGTCCGAATCATCGGCCGTTTGGTCCAGCTGGCGCACCTCCTCCGAGGTGAAGGTGGCCGGACTGGAGGCGGGACTCTCCCGCTGGGGAGCAGGGGTCCGAGCTAGGCGACCCTTGGCACGTTGCTGGCGCCGAATGTCCGCAGCAGCTGCACTCCCCTCTGATGCTTCCCCCCTCTGGGGGGAAGGCCGCGGCCCACCCGCAGCCCTCCTGGGTGGCTGGACGCCACTGGTCCCAGCAGCTGCACTCCCCTCCGAAAGTTGCTCCAGGCTCTCGTCCAGGGAAGACGTGTCCAACACTTCGCCCTCTGCTGCGGGACCTGAGTCCTCCCCTGATGGTCCGGGTTGCTCTTCCTCCTCCTCCTCCTCCTCCTCCTCCTGTTCGGAGGGGCTGTCACTGGCAGCTTCAGGGAGCTCTTCGTCACCAGCTGAAAGCAGGAAGGCACAAGAGTAGCTTCAGAGTGAGGAGTGGGCGTCAGCGAGGGTGTCATGACTGGTGGCATTCAGCGCATTGGTGGCACAGTGGCAAAGGAGGTAGCTCGGATGCGCAAGTGTGATGAGAGAGGGCCAAAAGGCGAGGTCCTTACCATTGCCGGGCAGCGGAGGGTCGGCTTCTCCGCACGCTCTGGGCACAATCACGCGGCCTCCCATGAGGCCACTCACATGCTCCTCCAGGGGAGTGAGCTTCTGGAACTTGGCGCGGACTCCCCCAGTGGTGTCACGGCGCTTGCGATTATTGGCAAGTTTAGCCTGCAAGAGAAAGGACGGGCTCTAAGTACGGTGTGTAGCTGTGACGTAGTGTGCACTGCCTCCCATGGTGGAATAGCTTGGCCAGAGTGTAGCCCTGATCTAGTGTGCACTGCCTCTCATGGTGGAATAGCTTGGCCAGAGTGTCGCCCTCATCTAGTGTGCACTGCCTCTCATGGTGGAATAGCTTGGCCAGTGTGTAAAGTGCAGAATGTGCAATTGATGCTCATGACTGTCCCAAAGCTGCTGGCTGAGGGCTGCCCATTAGGCCTTTCAGGTCCCTTTGCCCATCATGTCAGGTGTACATGCAAGAATGAGGAGGAGAGTGGAAAGGGTACTCACCCTGACAATCCTGGTCAGGTCATTGTATTTCTTCCGACATTGCACCTTGTCCCTGGGGGCATCGCCGTAGGACGACACCCTGGTGGCGATCTCCCTCCAGGCTTTGGTGTAGACGCGGTGGGTGGGATTCCTGCCATTGTCTGGGAACAAGATCCTGCGCCTCTTCTCCAATGCTGTCAGCATGATATCCAGATCACGCTCTGAGAAGCGCAGGGCACGCTCACGGGCCTTATCATGCATTGCCATGGCTCCTTGGCCTCAGCAGCAGTGTTGAGGCCTAGCTTGAAAGCTGCAGTGTGCAGGGCGTGGCAGCAGACCAAATCGTCCCTTCCCCCTTTAAGAGCTGGCCGGTGCCACGGGGTCTGCTGTCAATCAAAAAATGACCGCACCCGCGCTGCGCCCCGCCACGGTGCTATCCCTCTGCACCGCCGGCTTAGCACCTAAAGATAGTCGTGTAACGCCTCTTTCAGCGCTCCAGCAACCTCTTAGGGCAAAGCAACTGAATTTCGGCGAAGGGGGCGCAGCTTTGGGGCGGGTGCTAAAGTCGGGCGGGCGCTAACGTAAGCACCCCAAAACTGGCTATACTGAATTTCTGGGCCTATAGCTAGATGCAACTTATCGCCACCTCGCGCAATATTGGGTTGCAGCGCCCCAAAGGTGATTGAGGCAGGAGTTCAGGCGTTACACGGGGCTCCTAAGGCGCCAAACTTCCGGGGCAACCCAGTATCACGGCGGACGGGCGCACCACAGGTGCTATCAATTACTGATGATGAAGAGACGTCCAGGCGCCAGCCAGCTCTTAAAGGGGTGGGTCAGTCAGCTTCAGCATCCACACTCTGCGCCTTGCAGGCCTCAGAATCGGCGCAGGCCATTCTCTGGTGCTAAAAACTTGGACCAGATGGAGAAGGTGAGACAGAGAGCAGAGCGCTTCACCAATGAGGCTCTGGAGCAATTGGTGGCCGCAGTGGAGCGCCGGCGAGATGTGCTCTACCCAGACAATGGCAGGAGGCCAAATCATAAGGACTACCGACGAGCTTGGAGGGATGTATGCCAGAGGGTCAACTCCAGCAGCATGGTGACCAGGAGCCCTGTCCAATGCAGAAAGAAATTCAGTGACCTCACTCGGGTCGTGAGGGTGAGTGTTGTTTCTGCAAACTTCTGCATCCCTTCATTTGCACCTGACTTTATGGCTACAGGGTGGGCTGTGCCCCATTGGCCATCTGCCAGCAAGCACCCATGGCCCTTTCTGGGCACACACATGCACATTTGACTCAAGGCATCATGTAAGGCCTCTTCCACCATGGGGGGCATGAGGTGATCACTTAGGGCATCATGTAACATCACCTCCCCTCATTTACCCTGCAGTCCAAGCTGGCAAGGATTTGCAAAGACAAGCTTCGCACCGGTGGAGGTCCTCCTCAAGCGGTCACTCTCACGGATCTCGAGGAGAGAGTCCACCAGATTCTTGGAGAACGCCTGAGTGGTCCTGTAAGCACTGCAGCTGCCGACCCCATTGTCGACAGCGATGGTAAGGTTCGCACATTTTACAGCTGTCTCCTTCCACTTGTTCCCCCCGCCAGCATGCTTTCACACTGTGGTCCCATGTCATAGCCTTGACGCAATCTTGCAACCCTTGCTGCCAAGCTGTCCTTTTGCTAAATCCACTCTTCCTCCTCCCTGCTTTCAGATGCTGCATCACCAGCTCGGGACCCGGGCCCTCAAGCTGCCAGTGCCAGTGCCTCCGGAGGCGACGATCAGGAGGAAGCCGGACCACCCGTTCCAGCCTCAGGGGAGCCTACACATCTGGAGACTGGGGATAGTAGTTCCCTGGAGAGGAGGGGGGGCTCTGATGAGGAGCCAGTTACCGGAAGCAGCAGCCTGCAGCAACGCGAGGGGGGTAGGGAAGTTCGGGACCCGCGGCTCACCGGAGGGCAAGGCAGGGCACGATGACTGCTGCATAGAGTGCAGAGGACATGCATAGCCGAGCCGAAATGAGCACCCAGGCCCGGATCAGGCACACTGAGCTTATGGCTGCAGTGGGGAGTATGCCTCAGTCGATCGACACACTGGCAAAGAGTGTGCTGGACTTTGGGGCAGCAATGGTGAGGACTGTCCAGGGCTTCGAGGCCGCTATGGAAAGGACTGTCCAGAACTTCGGACAATACCTGGAAAAGTCTGTCCAGGGCTTGTCCGAGGCAGTGGAACGGACTTCTCCGGCCTTGCCAGAAGCAAAGGAAAGAACTTTCCAGGGCTTCTCCGAAGCACTGGCACCTGCCACACTTTCCTCACTGCTGCCACACAGTCACTTCCTGGCCTCGTCCACACCCAAATTGAGGCAACGCAAACTCTCACTGCTGCCACCCTATCTGCATTAGGCAGGATGACCCCGGGCCCTTCCAGCACCACAGGAGGCCATGAATCTGCGGAGCAGTCGATTTGGCGGATGATCCGAAGCGGCCCCATCAGAGAGCCAGTGTGTCGTCCAACGAATGTGCAGGTGTCCTCTCTTGGCATGTGAGCATTGCTCATGCAACCGCTGGAACGTCTACAGTGCAGCTGCCACCACTTGCAGGGCACACTGCTTCCAGCCATGCCCAGCTGCAGCAGCCAGCTTCCGCGCCCTCCAAGCCCAGAGGTCGTCCAGGCTGTCCCTCAGGGGATTCAGCGCTTCCAGATACTCAGCAGGTGTCCCCCAGCCTTGACGCAGCCTCTGGTGTGCAAATGCGGAGGAGCTGCAGGGAGGGAAGGGGCCGACCTCGAAAGAGAAGTCGGTCTCCATCAAGGGGTCAACAGTAAAGGGAGGTGCTGAGACGTCTCTTTTTTCAAATTCAAGGACGTCCACACCTGCTGTGATTGTTTGTCATGTTTTGGTTAGTCTTGCGGCTTTGCCAGAGATTTATCTGTTAGTTAGTTAGTTATGGTTTCTGTTGACCTGACGTTGTTATGGTGGAAGGAAGCAGTTTTTGGAAAATAAATATTTTTTTTTATTTACAATGGAGCTCCTGACTCTTTACAATCATGGTGGCCTTCATAGGCTTTGTGCGAACCGAAGGGCGCGGATCCAATGACACCCAGCATTCCGTCAGAGGGGCCTAGAACCGAGTCCTTATGAGCCTCTGCCGGACGGCTCTTCCAGATTCTGGAGCCCTCCCATCTTCCTCCTCCTCCTCCGCCTCCTCGTCCGCATGCTCCTCCTCCTCCTCCTCATCCACCTACTCTTCCTCCTCCTCCTCCTCCTCGTCCACCTGCTCTTCCTCCTCCTCCTGCTCCTCGACCGCCTGCTCTGCTGGACCTTGAGGGTCGGCTGGCATTGGCTGGATGCATCGAATGGCCAGGTTGTGGAGCATGCAGCAGACAACGACGATGCACGCCACTTGCTCCGGCGAGTACTCTAGGGTTCCCCCCGAATGGTCTAGACAATGGAAACGCTGCTTGAGCACAACAATTGCGTGCTCCACAATGTTCCTGGTCGCCTGATGGCTGCTGTTGTAATGCTCTTCTGCCGGGGTGCTGGGCAAAAGCAGTGGGGTCATGAGCCATGGGCAGGGAGGACAGCCCTTATCGCCAAGAAGCCAGCTTCGTGGGTGAGTCGGGGCCTCAAAAAGGTCAGCCACTGAGGTCTGCCGCAGGATGAATGCGTCGTGGCTGCTGCCAGGGAATTGTGCATTGACTGCCATGATCATCTGCCGGTGGTCACAGACAAGCTGAACATTGAGGAAGTGGAAGCCCTTGCGGTTGCGGAACTCCTCGGGATTCTGTAATGGCGCCCGCAAAGCCACGTGTGTGCAATCAATGGCCCCCTGCACCATGGGAAAGTCCGCAATAGCAGTAAAGCCCTGCACGTGCTGCCCCTGCTTCTCCAGGGTAACAGGGAAGGTGATTAACTGACGCCTCCTTCAATAGAGGACAGCTGTCACTTGCTGGATGCAGCAATGCACCGCAAATTGTGATATATTAGCTATGTCCCCAGTGGCTGCCTGAAAGGATCCGCTGGCGAAAAAGTTGAGGGCAACAGTGACTTTGACAGCCACCGACAGAGAGGTCCTGCACCGTATACGCGGCTGCAGATCTTCAGCAAGCAGGTGACACAGCTCAGTCACAACATCCTTACCAAATCTGAGCCTTCGCAGATGCTGCTCCTCCGACATGGTAATGTATGACACCTGCTGCCTGAAAACCCTGGCAGCGTAACGTCGGATTGGGCGACGTCCATTGCCCCTCCTCCTTCTGGCCAATCCCGGCCCTCTCTCCCGCCGTCTCTGTGCCCTTACCATGAGGACAGCAGCTCCCATTGTTATGCCGGACGAGCAAGATGCAGTAATCTGTAATGTTCCAACTGTTCCGGACAGGGCTGAAGGTCCCAAGTCTCTGATGGCTCAATGAGAAGATTACTATCCCACTGAAGGTCAGCAACTCTCTCCAGCAACGATCAGAATGGCCAGGCCAAATGGCTGCAGCTTTTATACTAGTGCTGTCCCCTTTAAATAGCGCCCCCTGTGTGCGAGAAGGACCTGGGAACAATCCATCCAACTGTCACTGATAGCACCAGGTGGAAAGGTTGCGGGCGCAGCCGAATATCCGGTCCGGGGCACCAAAAAGGCGTGGCACACTGAAATGACGTCGTGATCTGCTGCGCCCGCGTGCGCTTGCAAATATTAGCACCAGCGCTAAAAGGCTACTCAATATGGCAGGTGGCGCTAGATTCACTGCGCCCATCCGGAAATTGGGTAACACCCCAATTCTCGGGCTCTTTAGGCGCTAATCGCTGGCGCAACCAATCAAATTTCTAGGCCAGTAAGAGATATTCAATGCAAAAGGAGATGGTAATGGGACAGATTTAGAAACAGAGGATGGCTCTAGATCACGTGCTTGATCAATTGCTCTTGCTCTGCGCAAATTAGTATACTCATGTCACTATATTACAGCCGTGAATGCATCTCTAAAGGACTTCATTTTCTGCCGAGTGCTAGGGACATCGGAATGCGGTTATACATGAAATGTCTTTCTTCTTATTAGCTTGGTTATATCTGCTTTGTCAATAATTAGCATTGGACACTCCAAGTCAAGGCAAAAACATAACGCTTTGAAAGTAGATTGCCAAAATGTTTGCTGGGATGTTTACCTGCTCTTCATTCCTTAGTAACTAGCTTTGTAAAATCATTGAAATGCTACTCACCATCCACAGTTATCTGCACCGGATCACTGTATGGGGACATCTGTGCATTCTGGCCTATCGTTGTTTGATAACTGCATGTGTACTTTCCAGTGACACTTGTGGTTGTGATGGTGAAGGTGACCGCATGCTCAGATGCTGAGACTTCCCTTTTGTCAATGGAATTCATTCCACCTTCTCTGTATAAATAATAACTGTCGCCGTCGTAACGAGTGAGACCACTGCAGGTGAACATAACACTCTGTCGCACTCTAACTGCACCAGAGGCGGGGTCCATGGAGATTGTCGGCTTCGGGAGTTGATCTACAATACTCATAAGAAAACAAGAATTCAGAACACGGGAAGTTCATACGGCCCTTCGAGCCTGCTCCACCATAAAATACAATTTTGACTGATCAATCACCTGAACTCCACTTTTCTTGCCCGATCCCCCTAACCCTTGACTCCCCTGGCGTCCGGAAATCAATCTATCACAGCCTTGAATATACTGACAGTTTCCGCATCCATAGCCCTTTGGGGTACAGAGTCGCAACGAATAGCAAGCAACTAATTGAAAAAAAAACTCATCTCAGGCTTAAATGCCCGACCCCTTATTCTGAGACCATGTCCTCTGGTTCTAGACTCACCAGCCAGGTGAAACAACCTCTCAGCATCTACCCTGCAAACCCTCCTCAGAATCTTATATATTTCAATGAGATTGCGTCTCAATCTTCTAAATGCCAGTAAGTATATTCTAATTTATCCAATCACTCTTCATAGGACAACCCTCTTAATTACCCACCTAGTCTTGTATCATCAGCAAACTTGGAAGCAATGCACTTGGTCCCGTCATCTAAGTCATTAATATAGATTGTAAATAGCAGCTGTCCAAGCTCTGATCCTTGCAGCACCCCACTCGTTACAGCCTGCTCACCCAGAAAAATACACCTTTAACCCTACTCACTGATTTCTATCCATTCACCAATCCTCTACCCATGCTACTCT
The DNA here is from genome assembly GCF_052327205.1 of Somniosus microcephalus. Taxonomy (NCBI): domain Eukaryota; kingdom Metazoa; phylum Chordata; class Chondrichthyes; order Squaliformes; family Somniosidae; genus Somniosus; species Somniosus microcephalus. The sequence continues at coordinate 24,913,411 of NW_028225187.1, read as the reverse complement.
ATTACCCCAACCCCATGGGCACTAACCTTATGTAATAACCTTTTACGTTGAAACTTATCGAATGCCTTTTGGACATCCAAATATACTGCATCCAATGGTTCCCCTTTATCTACCCTGCTATTTATATCCTCAAAAATCTCTAAAAAATTTCAGACACGATTTACCTTTCATAAAACCATGTTGACTCTGCCTCGCCATGTTATGATTTTCTAAGTCACTTGATACAAATTGTTTAAAAATGGAACCCAGCATTTTCTCGATGACTGATGTCAGACTAGCTTTCATGTAGTTATCTGTGCTCCCTCTCCCACCTTTCTTTAATAGCAGGGTACCTTTAAATCCACTTGTGACTGTTCTAGAATCTACAGAATTTAGAACGCTCACAACCAATGTATCGGCTATCTCTACAGGCACGTCCTTTAGAACTCTAGGATGTAGGCCATTAGCTCCAGGGAGCTCTCGGCTTTTAGTCCTTTTAGTTTCTCAAGAAGGTTTTCTTTACTGATATTAATTCCTTTAAGTTGATCACTCTTATTAGCCCCTAGGTTCCCCAATATTTTTGGTATGAAGTGAAAATATAAGCAACAAGCACGCCGGAAAAAATGTTAACAAATTTAAAATGAATGACTTTCTATTAATGAACAAAGAAGATAGAGGCAAGCTACAAAATGCTCAAATCAACAAGTTCTCAGGGCTTGATGGTGTTTCTGGCAGATTACCATCAGAGAATCAGGAGGTGGAATATTCACCTAACTATTGAACTGAACGTGGACACTAAAACACAGATATCATCTGACTTAAAGACACATAATGATGCATATTGTTATTTTGAAATAACTTTCCAATTAAACCATGCCAGTGGGAGATGCAGAACGTTGTGAATGATGTTCCAATATGTGGCACGACACTCCCAAAGCTCAAAGCATCCTGAAGGGGGATCAAAATAGTCGAAGAGCAATTTGCTTTATGAATCACTTTTCACTCTGTGAATACGCCAGAGCGTCTGCTGGTAGTGTCCAGTGCAAGTAAATGTGGACTTTAACTTTACTATAAATTGCGACAGTTAGTGAAGCAGGCCAAGGCCGAAATTAATAAATTGTTAATTTTGAAGCTGATGTCAGGAAATTCTGCATCATTCAAAGGGCTGTGATGCAAAACGGGCGCCCGTTATAAAGCGCAATTAATTTCCCATTCCATTGAAGTCAGTTGCAGGGAAAATTGGGCATGACTTATTGTGGATGCCTCATTCGAAAGCAGCCATTTTACACTTGCCCAAAGCATAATGATCTCCACAGAGTGATCAACGCATGGGACCAACATTCAGATACATTATGCTCGACAGATAAAAATATATTTTTCTTGCGCCAATGCAAGATCTAGATGTTTCATGCCAAAACGTCTATAAGCTATCATTTTGTGTTAGTTGAAATTGCTGTTTTATCATGAAACATTTTTAAAGCTCAGAGTTAAATTATTATTTGCATAAAATATTTCATTATTAAAGGAATATGACGATGGTTCATTACCAACTACAGTTAGCTTCACCGGATCACTGCGTGCTGAATCCCTCCATTTCCCATTGAGGTTTTTTCTGCACTTGCAATGATAGATCACAATATGTCTTCCGCCTGCCTTCTCAAAGACAAATGTCACGTTGTAGGAATCCTCGGGGGCGTCATGGTATCTAATGCGATATTGCTCTATGAATAATTCATATCTGCCACCTAGAATCCGAGAGCTGCAAATGAATGAAAACCTTTCTCCGCGTACAACCATACCCGTTGGAGGGTCCACGGACAGTGTTGGCTTGGGGAGCACATCTGAGTAACACGAGAGCAGGGACACCGTTATTAATTGACTCTTGATAATCACTTTACAGGTATTTCAGTTTTAAAATCCTCTCTATTCTTGAAGCGATGTGCCTTAGTTTCAGAAATACAAATATATATTATTACCATGATTATTGTACATTTATACAGACAAGCGTACATCTATTACTCTACAAATGAACATTTAGGAAGAAGAATGGGCCATTCATCCAGCTCGAAGCTGTTCCCCCATTGAAAGAGATCATAACTGATGGCCATCCATAATTCATCCAGCCGCCACTGCTCCACATCCCTTAATTCCATTGGCTAGCTAAAGTGTATCGATCGTAGATTTAAAGTAATGAATCGAGCTAGCATCTTGCTTTGTGTAGGAGAGACTTCCACACTTCTACCACTCTTTGCGTGAAGAAGTATGCCCTCACTTGTTCTCTCCTGAATGGCCTGGCTCTGATTTGAAGGTTGTGTCCCCTTGTCCTAGATTTTCTCTGCAGAAGAGATTATTCCTCTCTATCTACCCTATCAACTACTTTCAAAATCCTAAACATCTCAAGTAAATCACTCCTGAACTTTCAACATTCCAGGAAATGCAAGCCTAGTTTATGTAATCTCCCCTCCTATGATGAGCCTCGCACCCCTGGTAACTGTCTGGTGAATCTGCACTTCACTCCTTTCCATTCTTTCTAAGGAGTTGTTCCCAGAACTGTAACTAGGGCTGTGGATAGCTGTCGCAAAGCTTCCAACCCTGCAGCAAATATAAGCATAATGTAAGCATAATTTTTGATATGTATGCAGAAATATGAATGAAAAATTTCCTATCTGTCTAAATGTTGCTGCTATAATGACACATTAAACATACAACATGCTAAAATGTTAAACTATTAAACTATGAAATTTAGTGATCACAGAACAAAAAAATATAGTAAAATATTTTACATACACATAAAGTAAAAAGGAAGTTTGGGATGGGAATAGGGCCCTTATAGGATAGACAGGAAAATACCACCGGTAACGATAGAGAGATGGCAGACATATTAAATAATTATTTTGGTTCAGCATTTGCCAGGGATTTAGAACAGGTGACATGACATTGGGTGATGAGATGAGTAATGAGTTATTGGCACTTAAAATAAAAGGAGGGGCTATATTAAATAAAGTAATCAAACTGAAGGAGGATTAAACCCCTGGTCCGGATGGATTGTATCCTGTATTTTAAAGGAATCTAGGGAAGTGATAGCAGAGGCATTACTACACATCTTTAAGAATTAGTTAGAAATAGGTGTTGTGCAAGAGGAGGGCGGATGGCTAATGCAATGCCAATATTTGATAAAAGAACATATGAAATTAAGAAGTAAGAGCAGGAGTAGGCATACGGCCACTCGAGCCAGCTCCACCATTCAATAAGATCATGGCTGATCATCGAGCTAAACTCCACTTTCCCGCCCGATCTCCATACCCCTTGATTTCACTAGAGTCCAAAAATCTATCTGTCTCAGACTTCAATATACTCAAAGACTCAGCATTCACAGCCCTCTGGGGCAACGAATTCCAAAGGTTCACAACACTCTGAGTGAATAAATTCCACCTCATCTCAATCTTATGGCCTTCCCCTTATCCTGAGACTTTGCCTCCTACTCCTCGACACTCCAGGTAGGAGAAACAACCTCTCCGCATCTACCCAGTCAATCCAGTTCAGAATCTTGTATGTTTCAATGAGATCACCTCTCATTCTTCTAAACTCCAGAGAGTATCGGTCCATTCTACACAATCTCTCATCATAGGACAGCCCTCTCATCCCAGGAATCAATCTAGTGAACCTTCGTTGCACCGCCTCCAAGGCAAGTATATCCTTCCTTAGATAAGGAGACCAGAACTCTGCGCAGTATTCCTGGTTTGGTCTCACCAAGGCCCTGTACAATTGTAGCAAGATTTCCTTACTCCTATACTCCAACCCCCTTGCAATAAAGGCCAACATGCCATTTGCCTTCCTCATTGTTTGCTGTACCTGCATGCTAGCTTTCTGTGTTTCTTGCACGAGGACAACCAATCACTCTGAACACAAAAATTTGAAAGTTTCTCATCATTTAAATAATATTTTGTTTTCTATTCTTCCTTCCAAAGTGAATAACCTCACATTTCCCTACATTATACTACATCTACCACCTTACTGCCCACTCACTTAGTCTATCTAAATCCCTTTGCAGACTCTTTGTGTTCCCCTCACAGCGTACTGTCCCACATAGCTTTGTATCATTAGCAAACGTGGATATAATTCACTCGGTCCCTTCATCTAGGTCATGAACATAGATTGTAAATAGCTGAGGCCCCAACACAGATCCTTGTGGCATCCCAATAGTTACAGCCTGCCAACCTGAAAAAGATCCATTTATTCCTACTCTCTGTTTTCTGTCCGTTAACCAATCCTCTATCCATGCTACTATTTTACCCCCAACCCCATTCACACTAATCTTGTTTAATAATGTTTTATGTGGCACCTTATCGAATGCCTTTTGGAAAATCAAATATACTACATCCACTAGTTCCCCTTTATCTACCCTGCTAGTTACATCCTGAAAGAAATCTAAAGAATTGTCAAACATCAGTTCCCTTTCATTAATGCATTTGAATCTGGCTAATCATGTGATGATTTTCTAAGTGAATTGATACCACTTCCTTAACAATGGATGCCAGCATTTTCTCGACGACTGATGTCAGGTTAACTGGCCTGTAGTTCCCTGTTTTCTCTCTCCCTCGATTCTTGAATAGTGGTTTTATATTTGCGACCTTCCAATCCGGTGGGATCTCTCCCGAATCTAGGGAATTTTGGAAGATCAAAACCAATGCATCCATTAACTCTTCAGCCAGCACTTATGGAACCCTAGGTTGTCGGCCGTCAGGTCCATGGGATTTGTTGGCTTTTAAGAAGGGCGATAGAACTTTACAGGGAATTATAGACCAGTCAGCTTAACACCAGTGGTAGGAAAAATAATGGAATCCCTATTAAGGACAGAATAGAAGAACATCTAGAAACCAAAGATATGTCAAGGAATATTCAAGATGTATTTCAAAAGGGAAACTCCTGCTTGTACAACCTCATTGAATTTTTTGAAGAGCTAACAGGGAGAGTTGCCAATGGCAATGCAGCAGATGTAATTTATCTAGGTTTTCAAAAGTCCTTCGATAAGGTACCCCATAATTGACTGATGAACAGGTTCAGAGAATGCGGAGTCAGGGGACAAGTAGCAGAATGTATAGATAGCTGGCTTCAAGACAGAAAGCAGAGAGTAGGGGTAAAACTTATGAATTCACAGTGGCCAAAGGTGGGTAGTGGTGTCCCACAAGGATCTGTGCTGTGACCACTGTTGCTCACAATTTATATTAACGATTTTGTCTTTGGAATCAAAAACACAATTTCTAATTTTGCAGATGACTCCAACTTGGGAGGAGGTTGTCAAAAATGAGGAGGATTGCAATAAGTTACAGAAGGACATTACTAAACTTGTAGAATGGGCATATCATTGGCAAATGAATTTCAACACAGATAAATGTGAGGTATTATATTTTGGCAGGAAGAATAGGGAGATCTTATATCCTTGGTGGGTGCGAGTCTAGGTGGGGCAGGCGAACAAAGGGATAGAAACATAGAAACTTAGAAGATAGGAGCAGGAGAAGGCCTTTTGACACCTCGAGCCTGCTCGGCCATTCAATGTGATCATGGTTGATCATCCAAATTCAGTACCCTGTCCCTGCTTTCTCCCCATATCCCTTGATCCCTTTAGCCTTAAGAAATATATCTAACTCCTTCTTGAATATATTTAATGAATTGACCTCTACTGCCTTCATTGGTAGAGAATTCCACAGGTTCACCACTCTCTGGGTGAAGAAATTCCTCCTCATCTCTGACCTAAATGGCTTACCCCTTATCTGTAGACTGTGACCCCTGGTTCTGGACTCCCCGACCATCGGGAACATCCTTCCTGCATCTAGTCTGTCTAGTCCTGCTAGAAATTTATAAGTTTCAATAAGATCCCCTCTCATTCTTCTAAACTCCAGCGTGTATAAGCACAAACGACCCAATCTCTCCTCATACGTCATTCCTGCCATCCCAGGTATCAGTCTGGTTAATCTTCGCTGCAGTCCCTCAATGGCAAGAACATCCTTCCTCAGATAAGGCGACCAAAGCTGCACACAATACTCAAGATGTGGTCTCACCAAGGCCATGTACACCTGCAGCAAGACATAATTGTTCCTGTACTCGAACCCTCGCGCTACGAAGGCCAACATACCATTTGCCTTCCTAACCACCTGCTGCACCTGCATGCTTACCTTCAGCGACTGGTGCACAAGGACATCCAGATCTTGTTGCACTTCCCATTCTCCCAGTCTATTGCCATTCAGATAATAATCTGCCTCCCTGTTTTTGACACCAAAGTGGATAACCTCGCATTTATCCACGTTATACTGTATCTGCCATGCTTCTGCCCAATTACCCAACCTGTCTAAATCATACTGCAGTTTCACGGCATCCTCCTCACAGCAGACACGCCCACCCAGCTTTGTGTCGTCTGCAAACTTGGAGATATTACATCTAGTTCCCTCGTCTAGATCATTAATATATGTTGTGAATAGCTGAGGTCCTAGGACCGAACCCTGCGGTACCCAACTAGTCACTGCCTGCCACTCGGAAAAAGACCCATTTATTCCAACTCTTTGCTTTATGTCTGCCAACCAGTTCTCTATCCAAGTCAATACCTTGCCCCCAGTCCCATGTGCCTTATCTTTACATGCTAATCTCTTATGCGGGACCTTATCGAAAGTACAACTGCAATAATCACTAAAAGTTGTGACAGTGGTTAGCAAGGCCATAAAAAAATCAAACCAAGCACTAGGGTTTATTTCTAGTGGTATCGAATTGAAAAGTAGGGAAGTTATGCTAAACCTGTATCGAAATGTGGTTAGACCACACTTATTGTACTGCATTCAGTTCAGGTCGCTATATTATGAAACGATTATAGAGGCAATGGAGAGGGTGCAGAGAAGATTTACAAGGATAATACCGGAAATACGAGAGTATACATATCAGGACATGATGAACAAGCTGGGCGTCTTTTCACGTGTTAAAAGAAGGCTGAGGGGTGACCTAATAGAGGTCTTTAAAATTATGATAGGCTTTGATAGAATGGATACAGAGAGAATGTTTGCACTTGTGGGGAAGAGTATAAATAAAGGACATCAAAATAAGATAGTCAACAAGAAATGCAATAGGGAATTCCTAAGAAACTTCTTTACCCAATAAGTGCTGAGAATGTGGAACTCGCTACCACAGGGAGTGGTTGAAGCGAAAATTACAGATGTGCTTACGGGGAGGCTAGACAAGCATATGAGGGAGAAGGGAATAGAGGGTTATGCTGATAGTTTTAGATGAGGAAAGGCGGGAGGAGGCTCGAGATGAGCTTAAACGGTGGCATGGACTGGTTTGGCCGAATGGCCAGTTTCACTGCCGTATATCCCATGTAATCCTATGCATGTATATCTATCAGCATAAACCTCTATTCCATTCTTCCTCATATGTAATCTTATGTACCGCTTGTTAAAGTTATTTTCAATATATTTTGAAATAAAATGTTGTAACTACTGGCAAACTATATTAATAGATGTTTATATCAAGATAGTCATTGGAAGGAAGTTTGTAGTGATAAAAAATGAAGACCGCCACTCGCCTGTCAAAATTAACTGCACCGGATCACTCATTGGCGAGATAGCGGCGTTGCTACGCTTTTTACATTGACATGTGAAGCTGCTACCATTTGTCATTGATTTAGTATCCCAGACAAATGTGGTGGTACTTCCGTTTGAATACTTCTCCGCATCTTTTATTCTGGAGCTGGATTCATGGAGATAAATTGTACAACCAGGTCGCTGACAGTTGCAACTAAAGGAAACTTTTGTTCCGATCAGGATTCCGCTCGAGGGTTCATCCAGGGTCAGTATTGGTTTGGGCAAAATCTCTGAATAATAAAAATGAATTACATAGATTAATGCCTTATTATTTTAGTGATTTTTTTTATTTGTTCACGGCATCTGGGCGTTGCTGGCAAGGCCAGCATTTATTACCCATGCCCAATTGCCCTTGAGAAGGTGGTGCTGAGCAGCCTTCTTGAACTGCTGCAGTCTGCGTGGTGAAGTTGCTCACACAGTGCTGTTCGGGAGGAAGTTCCAGGATTTTGACCAAGTTATTATGAAGGAGCGGCCGATATATTTCCAAGTCAGGATGGTGTGTGACTTGGAGGGGAAATTTGGAGGTGGTGTTGTTCCCATGCGCCTGCTGCCCTTGTCCTTCTAGATGGTAGCGGTCGCGGGTTTGGGAGGTGCTGCTGAAGAAGCCCTGGTGAGTTGCTGCAGTGCATCTTGTAGATGGTACACACTGCAGCCACGGTGCGCTGGTGGAGGAGGGAGTGAATGTTTAAATGGACGGTCTGCTGAGCAACTGGGCTGCTTTTTCCTCGATGGTGTCGAGCCTCTTGAGTGTTGTTGGAGCTGGACACATGCCGGCAAGTGGAGTATATTCCATCAGACTCACATGCCTTGATGATGGTGGAAATACTTCTTTGTAGCGGTTTGGTAGAATGGAGTGGCTATTGCTTTGTAGCATTAAATAATCGAGCACACACGGGGTACGAAATGCACCGCTTAGGGAGTGCTGCACTACCGGAGGAGCATTCATTGAGATAATGTTCTTAACCGAGGCCTCATTTGCTCTCTAAAATCCCACTGAACTATTAGCTGGGGAGTAACAACAGAAAATGCTGTTGTTAATTCTGATTTCCAGCATCTGCAGTATTTTGCTATCGTATTAGCTGGGGAGTTTTGCCAAGTGTCGCTGGCCAATATTTATACCTCAACTAACACCAATAAAAGCACTTTGAGACATCTTGAGGTCACGAAAAACATTGTAGCAATAGAAGTTACTTCTTTCCTTTTTTTCATCATGTTTCTGTGATTTGATGATCGGAGGATATAGAATTGGGCCTAGGCGTATGAACAATAAAAATAACTTGTATTTATACAGCACATTTAGCCTAGTAAAACGATCCCAAGGCGCTTCACGTGAGTGTTGTAAGACAACAAAATTGACACCCGGCCACCTAAGGATAAATTAGGGCAGACGGCCAAATGCTTTATCAAAGAGGTAGGTTTTCAGGAGCGTCTTAAAGGAGGACAGGGAGGTAGAGAGGCGGAGAGGTTTAGGGAGGGAATGGCAGAGCTTAGGTCCTAGGCAACAGATGCCACGGCCATCAATGGTTGACCGATTATAATCAGTGATACTCAAGAGGACAGAATTTGGGGAGCACAGATATCACAGCGGGTTGTGGGGCTGGAGGCGATTACAGAGATAGGGAGGGGCGAGGCCATGGAGGGATTTGAAAACAAGGATGGGAATTTTAAAATTGAGGCATTGATTAACTGGGAGCCAATATAGGTCAGCAGGCACAGTGGGTGACTTGTGAATGAGACTTGGTTTGAGTTAGGATACGGGGTAACCGATTTTGGATTATCTCAATTATTCATACGGTAGAAGTTGGGAATGGGAGGGCAGCCAGGAGTGCATTTGAACAATGAAGTCTGGAGGTAACAAATGATGAGGCTTTCAGCAGTGGATGAGCTAAGGCAGGGGTGGAGACAGGTGATGTTACGGAGGTGGAAGTAAGTGGTCTTAGTAAAAGCAGTAATAGCCAATATGATATAATACCAACTGGTAAATAATGATTAAAGCATCATGTTCATAACATCTTTCATCAGTGCAGATAGAAACGCTTAGAACTATAACAGGCATGAAATAAACTGAATATCAGGCGGGCGCAACAACTGCCATTTTTCATTCCCGTTCAAGTCGATTTCACCCCTGCCTCACTGTATATTTTTTTCTAGTAATGCATTTTATGCAGCCTAAATCCCTAACATAAACTTAACCTGGATTGTTCACGCAGATTTACGACAATGTTACGTTGAGGCATTTTCGAGTGAGATTCGTAGTAAATTTGAGTATCACTTGATTGACCCGCAGCATGAGGCCTGAAAAGGGGCATTTATAATTCTAATGTCTGGATTGCACCATAGGAGGAAATCCCAGACATTTTACAATTTAACTTCACCAGTTTCCAAATTATGTAACTATTGACCCTCCATTTCCCTTCTGATCAACAGTCATGTCTCAAGCACAGTCGTCTCTATTCAATGTGAGGCAAATCTCAGATAAGAATATATGAACATAAGAAAGAGGAGCAGGAGTAGGTCATTTAACCCTTCGAGTGCGCTCCGCCATTCAATAAGATCATAAGAACATAAGGGCATAAAACATAAGATCATAAGATGTAGGAGCGGGAGTCGGCCATTTGGCCCCTAGAGCCTGCTCCGCCATTCAATAAGATCATGGCTGACCTGATCTTGGCCTCAACTTCACCTCCCTGCCCGCTCCTCATAACCATTGACTCCCTTACCATTCAAACATCTGTCTATCTCCACCTTAAATATATTCAATGATGCAGCCTTCACAGCTCTCTGGGGAAGAGAAGAAGATTCACGACCCTCAAAGAGAAGAAATTCCTCCTCATTTCAGTTTTAAATGGGTGCCCCCTTATTCTAAAATTATGCCCCCTAGTTCTAGATTCCCCCACGAGGGAAAACATCCTCTCTGCATCTACCCTGTCAAGCCCCTTCAGAATCTAATATGTTTCAATAGGATCCCCTCTCATTCTTCTAAGCTCTAATGAGTATAGGTCCAACCTGCACAACCTTTCTTCATAAGACAACCCCTTCATCTCCGGAATCAATCTGGTGAACCTTCTCTGCACTGCCTCCAATGCAAGTATATCCTCTCTTAAATAAGGAGAACAAAACTGTACGCAGTGCTCCAGTTGTGGTCTGACCAACGCCCTGTAAAGTTGTAACAGGACTTCCCTACATTTGTACAGCATTCCCTTCACAATAAAGCCCAACACTCCATTTGCCTTCCTAATTACTTGCTGTTCCTAAATGCTAACTTTTTGTGATTCATGTACAAGGACCCCCAGATCCCTCAGTACCTCAGCATTTTGTAACCTCTCCCCATTTAAATAATAATTTGCTTTTCTATTTATCCTACAAAATAGGATAACCTCGCAATTTCCCACATTATACTCCATCTGCCATATTCCTGCCCACTCACTTAGCTTATCTATAAATCCTCAGAGATTCTTTGCGTCCTTCACACAATTTGCTTTCCCATCTATCTTTTTTTCATCAGCACATTTTGCAAAATTACACTAGGTCCCTACATTCAAGTCATTAATATAGATTGTATATAGTTGAGGCCCCAGCACGGATCCCTGTGGCACCACACTAGTTAAAGTTTGCCAACCTGGAAATGGCCCATTTAGCCCAAATCTCTGTTTTCCTTTAGTTAGCACATCCTCTATCCATGCTAATATATTACACCCAACCCCGTGAGCTCTTATCTTGTGCATTAACCTTTTACGTGGCACCTTATCGAATGCCTTCTGGAAATTCAAATGCACGACATCTACTGGTTCCCCTTTATCCACCCTGCTCGTGACATCCTCAAAGAGCTCCAGCAAATTTGTCAAACATGATTTCCCTTTCATAAAACCAAGCTGACTCTGCTTGACTATATTAAGATTTTCTAAATTTCCTGTTATCACTTCCTTAATGATGGACTCCAGCATTTTCCCAATGACAGATGTTACGCAAACTGGCCGATAGATGCCTGAATTCTGGCTCATTCCTTTCTTAAATTGGTGCACTATATTTGCAGTTTACCAATTCCGCTGGGACATCTCCAGAATTCAGGGAATTTTGGTGGATTACAAGCACTATATCTTCAGCCACCTCTTTTAAGACTCCAGGGTGCAGGCCTTTGGCTCCAGGAGACTTGTCCACCTTTAGCCCCATTAGTTTGCCTAGTAATTTCATTCTATTGATAGTGATTGTTTTAAGTTACCCCCCCCACCCAAATAGCCCCTTGATTGGGATGCTTTTATTGTCTTCTACCGTGAAAACCGATACAAAATATTTGTTTACAGTCTCTGCAATTTCCCTGTTTCCCATTATTAATTCCCCAGACTCTCCCTCTAGGGTACTAACGTTTACTTTAGCTACACTCTTCCCTTTTATATGCCTATAGATGCTCTCCCTGTCTATTTTTATATTTCGTGCGGGCTTACACTCATAAGCCATGTTCTCTCTCACTATCATTTTTTTAAAATTTCCTTTGCTGGTTTTTAAATATTTCCCAATCCTCTGGCCTTCCACTATTCTTTCCAACCTTGTTTACATTTGTTTTCAATTTGATACCATCCTTTACTTCCTTAGTTAGCCACAGATGGTTCATCCTTCTCTTAGTCTTTCTTTCACTTCTGAATATATATTTGCTGAGAGATATGAAATATCTCCTCAAATGTTTGCTGCTGCTTTTCTACAGTCTTCCCCCATAATATATTTCCCCAGTTCACTTTAACCAAGTCTGCCTTCATACCTTTGTAATTACCTTTACTTAAGTTCATGATACTAGTTTGAGACCTAGCTTTCTCACCCTCAAACTGAATTTGAAATTCTAACATATTATGATCTCTCTTCCCAAGAGGATCCTTCAGTTCGGTATCATTACTTAATCCAGCCAAGTTACACATTAGCAAAGCTAAAATAGTCTCTCTCTGGTTGGTTCCACAACGTATTGTTCTATGAAATCATCCCTTATACACTCTAGGAACTCTTGCTCAAGTTTAACTTTGCCAACTTGCTTTGTCCAATCAATATGAAAATTAAAATGTCCCATGATTAATGCCGTGCTTTTCATACAAGCCTCCATTATTTCTTGATACTCTGTCCTACAGTGTGGCTTGTTATTGTGGACATGTAGATCAATCCGACCAGTGACTTATTACCCTTATTATTTCTTATCTCCACCCAAACTGATTCTACGACTCAATCTTCAAAGCCAATATTATTTCTCATTACTGCACTGGTCTCATCCCTTATTAACAGAGCTACACCACCTCCTTTTCCTTCATGCTGGTCCTTACGAAATGGCAAATTCCTCTGAATATTCACTTCCGAGCCTTGGTCACCTTGCAACCAAGACTCTGTAATGACTATCATATCTTACCCATTTATTTCGAATTGTGCTGTCAACTCATCTATCTTGTTACGAATGATGTGTGCGTTCAGATATAGAGCTTTTCATTTTGTCATTTAACAATTTTTCCCTACTCTCACCCCTCTTTCTGATGCACTATTACATGTATACTCTCTGTCCCTTCTTGTCACACTCTGGTTATCATTACCCCTATCGCTAGCCTGCAATTTTGCTTTCTCATTTGACTTGGACATTTTAAATTTCCGCTCAGCGTATCTCTCTCCCTCACTATTTAGAATATAGCCCTATCTGCAGCCCAATTTATTCGATTCGCCAGGACACTGGACCCAGCCTGGTTCAAATGAAGCCTGTCCCGACGGAACAGCTCCCTCTTATCCCAGTACTGTGGCCAGTGCCACAAGAATCGAAACCTATTTCTCCCACACCAATCTTTGAACCACTCGTCCACCTCTCTGATCTTATTTACCCTATGTCAATTTGCACGTACATCAACATTTCCCAATCTCTCACCATTTAAAATATACTCTGCTTTACTATTTTTCCTGCTAAAGTGGATAAATTCAATTTCTCCACATTATATTCCATGTTCTTGCTCACTAACGTAGCCGGATTAGATCACTTTGAATCCTCCTTGCATGAATCGAAAAATTAAGAGTTGCTGACAAAAAGATGAAATAATTCTAGGTAATAGCAATGACGCCGAATTTTTACATAAGATACATATTCTTCATATAATCTCTCCACCGTCAAGTGGCATATTCAAGGACAGTGTGTAAACTTACCGGCTGCAGCAAGATTTTCTTTCTCGTGACCTGGAGTTTCAAAGTAAAGTAAAATGTAAAGGTATTGTTTAATAAATAAATCTGCAAACAAAGAGCAAAATCCTTACTGCTGATGATGAGACCTCAGCCACAAGGAAATGTAGCAACGCCAAACTGCAGCACATATATTAAGTATCCAACAGATGGCAGACCTAACTCTCATCGATAAATAATTACATATCTTCAGATAGACTTCAGGCAAACGGATATAAGTTAATATACTCGAATATGACAACATAATATAGAACATTATAAAATATTAACATCATACAATATTTAGAGAGGCAGGTAGAAACATAGTTGTATCTCTTTATTTTGTCGTACCTATATAATGCAATGGCCAAAGTTAAATTCAGTTAGGAATGTTGCTAACTTTAGTATTCTCCTCATTTCAAAAGATTGTGAACTGTGAAGGTTGAAAGGGTTGTGTCTCCAGGAACACAAATCAATGAATGTTCATTCATACGTGGAACAACAAAAATAAAGTCTAAAAGAATGCTGTCCTTTATCTCAAGTGTATTACACAACAAATGCGAGAAAGTGATGCTTAATTTGCACAAAGCCTTGGTCATACACCACCTGGAATACCCAGTTCAATTTTGGCCACTGAACATCAGGAAAGATATATTAGCATTGGTGGGGTTACAGCACAGATTCAGCAGAATGATATCAGGACTTGAAGGGTAAATTACGAGGTCAGTTTGCATGAACTTGGTTGGTTTTGAGCACATAAGAACATAAGAAATAGGAGCAGGAGTCGACCACCTGCTCCACCATTCAATAAGATCATGGCTGATCTTTTAACTCAACTACACTTTCCTGCACTATCCCCATATCCCTTGATTCTCTGAGTATACAAAACTCAATCGAGCTCTGTCTTGAATATACTCAACGACTGAGCTTTCACAGACCTCTGGGGTAGAGAATTCCAAAGATTCACCACCATCTGAGTGAAGAAATTTCTCTTCATCTCAGTCCTAATTGGCCGGCCGATTAGCCTGAGACTGTGACCCCTGCTTCTAGACTCACCAGCCAGGGGAATCATCCTCCCTGCATCTACCCTATCAAGCCCTGTAAAAATTTGGTATGCTTCAAAGAGATCACCTCTCATTCTTCTAAACACTAGAGAATATAAGCCTATCTATTCAACCCCTCCTCATACAACAATCCCCCCATCCCATGAATCAATCTGGTGAAACTTCGATGCACTCCCTCCATGGCAAGTATATCCTTACTTATGTAAGCTTTATACCTCTTAAGTTTAGAAGTTTGACAGGTGAAATACTCGATGTCTTTAAAGTTATGAGGGGACTGCAGTACAGAAATAATTACAGTATTTAGTATTGTAGAGCAATCCAGAACATGGGGACACAATCATAAAAAAATAGTTCTAGCCCATTTGAGAGTGAATTCAGAAATCACTTTTTCACTTAAAGGGGAGAGGTAACTGGCAACTTTCTCCACAAATGGATGTGGATGCTGGTGATTAACTTGGAGTTTCAAAATTGAGATGGAAATATTTTTAAATGGTGAGGGCTCAAGGGACATGTATCAAATGGACTTCAGGTACGGATCAACCAGCTATGATAGAATGGTGGAATAGGCTCGAGGAGCTGAATAGCCATCATAAAAAAGCACAATACCGCGGATGCTGGAAATCTGCAATAAAAACAGAAAATGCTGGTAATACTCAATAGGTCAGGCAGCATCTGTAGAGAGGGAAAGAGAGTAAATGTTTCAGGTCGATGACCTTTCGTCAGAACTGGAAAAAGTTAAGATGTTACAAGTTTTGAGCAAGAATAGGGGCAAGGAAAGGGAGGAGGGGAGGAAGGAACAAAAGGGAAGGTCTATGATAGGATGGAAGGCAGGAGAGATTCAAAGACAAAAAGAAGGATGGTGCAAGGCAAAGGAGATGGAAATGTGACAATTTAAGAAACAAAAGATGGTTCAAGATCAGGTATAAATGTAAATGGCAGAATTATAAACAGATGCCATGTGAGAAAAAGGAAGGAAATAATAAAATAAAGGGGTCGAGGTTATAGACTGAAATTGTTGAACTCGATGTTGAGTCCAGAAGGCTGCAAAGTGCGTAATCGGAAGATGAGGTGCTGTTCCTCGAGCGTACGTTGAGCTTCGTTGGAACAGTGTAAGAGGCCGAGGATGGAGAGACCAGAGTGGGAGTGGAGCGGAGAATTAAAGTGACAGGCGACTGGAAACTCGAGGTCGCACTTACGGACTGAACGGAGGTGTTCCTCAAAGCGGTCACCCAATCTGCGTTTGGTCTCCCCAATGTAGAGGAGACTGCATTTGTTGCAGCAAATGCAATATACTAAATTGGAAGAAGTACAAGGAAATCGCTGTTTCACCTGGAAAGAGTGTTTGGACAGTGGGAGCGGGGGAAGTAAAAGGGCAGGTGTTGCATCTCCTGCGTTTGCACGGAAATTTGCCGTGGGAAGGGGAAGGGCTGTTGGAGGTGATGGGGGAGTAGACCAGGGTCTTGCAGAGTGAGCGGTCATGAATAGCCATCATGTTTATTTGTTCCTAGGTGCTCCCAATTTCTACTTCCTAATATTTACAGGCAGCACTGCAATATTACAAGACAATTGCTCTTAATCACAAGTTTGGCCTGTGAAAATAATGGCCCAGAAATTCGGGTCTCCACGGGTGAGTACGCATGGGGTACTCACCCGTAGGCCCGATGGAAGTGCCTGTTTCCTGCATGCACTGCGCATGCGCGGGAAACCGGCACTTCCATTCCCCTGAAAGAAGGGGTTCAGAGGTCGAATGTGTGCGCAGTAGTGGCTGCGCGTGCGCATCGAACCTCGCTTTTTTTTTACAGGTTTTCACGCGAGAGTAAGCCTGCAGAATTTAGAAATATAAAAAGCAGGCATAAGGCCTGCTTTTTACAAGGTAAGTGGTGAATTAATTAAAATGAAGACATTTTTCCCACAGGTTTATTATTTTTAAATAATTTAAAGCATGGTAAGTTTAATTTTAGCCCCGTTAGAAAATAAAATTATTTTTTTCAAAAATTTAAATTATTGTTTAAAATAGGTATTTCATGTAATTTATAGTTTATTTAAAAATTGTGATTTTTAAAAAAATGTATTTGAAGGTTTAATGCTATTTTGGGGCCGTAGTATTTATAAGTCTTGACTGCTCCTCTTGTCATTATTATGAATGGAGCATTCCCTGCTCCGATTGGCTGCCCATGGCCCACGTGATCCCAGGGGACACATCGAACTAACTGCGCTCCTGAGATGCACAAGCACTGTGCGCCAGCAGCTGGACCAGGCCCCGGATCAGAATCCCCCGGGAGCCCAGAGCTCAACGGCCGGCGCGCTAGGTAAGTGCAGATCGGGGGCTTACACCCACGGGAAGCCCCTGAATCGAATTTCTGGCCAATGTGTTTCAATAATCCTCCCAGACAGATGGAATGACATTAGCATTTCTGTTCAGGCTGGAAACATACAATATGAAATGAGGTTGGGCGATGTTTTAACTTTTGGTCATGCATCTGCATTACAAAAGTCACCATAATTGCTTCTAATTGACATTCTCACTCAGTGGTATCAAAGAAGTGTTTATCATATTATCTTTCAGCTCTGGTTCACGAGTTGCACTCTCGCCTCTGAGTCAGAAAGTGCTGATTACAAGCCTCACTCCAGAGACTTCAGCACAACATCAGGGCTGCTACTCCTACTACAGAACTGAAGGAGGTCTGTACTGCCATCTTTCAAATGAGGTGTTAAACCAAGTTCTCCTCTGCCTTCTCAGCTAGATTAAAAATATTACATGGCACTGTTTCAAACAAGGCCAGTGTCCTGGTCAATATTTATGCCTCAATTATCATTGAAACATTAGCTGCTTTTTACTATTAGTGGGAGCTTTCTGTGCTCTTTATTTGCATCTTTGCCATGGAAAATGAGAAAAGTCAATCTGGTGAAATAGAGTGTTATGACGGTAGATGAGCAATGGTGAAAATTTTAAGACATATTTAATAATTCTCAATGCATTTACATTACATTTAGATTTAAAATTCCACTAGAAAAGTGATCCACCCACGGCTAACTAAAGAGGATAAGGAAAGTATTAGATTAAAAGAAGAGGCTTACAATGCTGCCAAGAAGAGTAATATGCCTGGGGATTGGGAGAGTTTTAGAAACCAGCAAAGGTTGACCAGAAATTGATTTTTTTTAAATGATATGTAGAATACAAGTAAACTAGCAAGAAATATAAAAATATAAAACAAATTGTGGGACCTTCTACAAGTAGCGAATGTAAACGTTGGTCCCTTAGAGATTGAGGCAGGATAAATTATAATGGCGAATACAGAAATGGCAGAGATGTTAAAAAATATTTTGCATCTACCTTCACTGTGGAAGAGAAACAAGTATCAAAAATATCGGAGAACCAAGGGTCCAATGAGAGTGTGGAATTTGAAGTAAAGAAAAAGCGCTAGAGAAATTAATTGGACTAAAAGCCACCAAAACCGCTGGACCTGATGGCCTACATCCTAGGATTGTAAAACAATTTGCTACAGAGATAGTGGATGCTTTGGTTGTGATCTTCCAAAATTCTCTAGATTGTGGAACTGTCCCAAGAACTGGATAGTAGCAAATCTAACACTGCTATTCAAGAAAAGAGAGAAAGAGAAAACAGGGAACTGCAGGCCAGTTAGTCTGACATCAGCTGCCGGGAAAGTGCTGGAATCCATTATTAAGGAAGTGGCAATAGGTCACTTAGAAATTCTTTATATTATTAGTCAGATTTAACATAGTGTTATTAAAGGGAAATCGTTTTAAACAAATTTATTAGAGTGTTTTGGAGTATTTAACTAGTAGGGTAGATAAAGGGGAACCATTGGATTTAGTATATTTGGATTTTCAAAATATATTCGATAAGGTGCCACATGGAAGGATTTTGTACAAGATAAAGGTTCATGGCGTTGGAGGTAATATGCTTGCATGGATAGAGGATTGGTTAAAGGCCAGAAAACAGAGTAAGAATAAATGGGTCATTTTCAGGTTAGCAGGCTGTTACTAGTGGGGTGCCATAAGGAACAGTGCTTAGGCCTCAGCTGTATACAATCTATATTAAGAAAACATATAAAGGGGACGTGTGTAATGTATAATATGATAGAATTCTTAATTAAGATGGAGAATGAAGTAGTTCACTCAGAGACTAGGGTCCTGAATTTAAATAAAGGAAACTATGATGGTCTGAGGTGCGAGTTGGATAGGATTGATTGGGGAATGTCACTCAAAGGGTTGACGGCGGATAGGCAATGGCAAACATTCAAAGACCGCATGGATGAACTACAGAATTTGTTCATCCAAGCTTGGCTTAAAAATAAAACAAAACATGTGACTCAACCGTGGCTAACAATTGAAATTAGGGATAGCATAAGATCCAGGGAGAGCACATATAAGTTGGGCAGAAAAAGCAGTAAACCTGAGGATTGGGAGCAGCTTAGGAATGAACAAAGGAGGACAAAGGGGTTAATTAAGAAGGGGAAAATAGAATACGAGAGTAAGCTTTCAGGGAACATAAAAACTGACTGTAAAAGCTTTTATAGATATGTGAAGAGCTTAAGATTGGTGAAGTCAAACGTAGGTCCCTTGCAGTCAGAATCAGGGGAATTTATAATGGGGAACAAAGAAATGCACGACCAATTAAATACATATTTTGGTTTTGTCTTCACAATGGAAGACACAAATAACCTCCCAGAGATGTCGGGGAACATAGGGTCTGATGAAGGGAGAAACTGAAAGAAATCAGTATTTGTAGGGAAATGGTGTTAGGGAAATTGATGGGATTGAAAGCCGATAAATCCACAGTGCCTGATAATTTACATCCTAAGGTACTTAAGGAAGTGGCCCTAGAAATAGCAGATGCATTACTGATCATCTTCCAACATTCGATTCAATCTGGAACTGTACCCATGGATTGGAGGGTAGCTAATGTTACCCCTCTATTCAATAAAAGTGGTAGAGAGAAAACGTAGAATTACTGACATCGGTAGTGGGGAAAACGCTAGAGTCCATTATAAAAGATGTAATAGCAGAGCACTTGGAAAACAGTGACAGGATCGGACAAAGTCAACATGGATATACAAAAGGTAAATCGTGCTTGAATGATCTACTGGAATTTTTTGAAGATGTAACTGGTAAAATAGATAAGGGAGAACCAGTGGATGTGGTGTTTTTGACTTTCAGAAGGATTTCGATAAGGTCACTCATAAGAGATTAGCGTGTAAATTTAAGGCACATGGGATTTGGGGCAAGGTATTGACTTGGATAGAGAACTGGTTGGCAGGCAGAAAGCAAAGAGTTGGAATAAATGGGCCTTTTTTCCGAGTGGCAGGCAGTGACTAGTGGGGTACCGCAGGGATCGGTCCTTGGACACCAGCTATTCACAATATATATTAATGATCTAGACAAGGGAACTAGATGTAATATCTCCAAATTTACAGACGAGACAAAGATGGGTGGGCGTGTGTGCTGTGAGGAGGATGCTGAGAAACTCCAGGATGATTTGGACAGGTTGGTTGATTGGGCAGAAGCATGGCAGATGCAATATAACGTGGATAACTGTAAAGTTATCCAGTTTGGTTGCAAAAACAGGAAGGCAGATTATCATCTGAATGGCAATAGATTGGGAGAAGGGGAATTGCAACGAGACCTGGGTGTCCTTGTGCACCAGTCACTGAAGGTAAGCATGCAGGTGCAGCAGGCAGATAAGAACGCAAATGGTATGTTGGCCTTCATAGCGAGAGGGTTTGAGTACAAGAACAAGGATGTCTTGCTGCAGTTGTACAGGGCCTTGGTGAGACCACATCTTGATATTTGTGTGCAGTTTTGGCCGCCTTATCTGAGGGAGGATGCTCTTGCCATGGAAGGAGTTCAGGGAAGATTCACCAGGCTGATACCTGGGATGGCACGAATGATGTATGAAGAGAGATTGGGTCGATTAGGCTTATACTCACTGGAGTTCAGAAGAATGAGAGGTGATCTCATTGAAACTTATAAAATTCTGACAGGACTGGACAGAGTAGATGCAGGAAGGATGTTCCCGATGGTCGAGGACTCCAGAACCACTGGTCACAGTCTAAGGATAAGGGGTAAGCCAATTAGAACAGAAAAGAGGAGGACTTTCTTCACCCAGAGAGTGGTGAACCTGTCGAATTCTCTACCACAGAAGGCAGTAGAGGACAATTAATTAAATATATTCAAGAAGGAGTTGGATATATTTCTTAAGACTAAATGGATCAAGGGGTATGGGGAGAAAGCAGGGACCGGGTACTGAATTTGGATGATCAGCCATGATCTCATTGAATGGCGGAGCAGGCTCGAGGGACCGAATGGCCTACTCCTGCTCCTATCTTCTATATTTCTATGTTTCTATGTATACAAGTTTGCACTCAATACAATGCCAGGTTGGAAAGTAAGTTGTGAGGTGGACACAAAGAGCTGCAAAGGGGTATAGCCATGTTTAGTGAATGGGTAATAAGGTGGCAGATGGAGTACAACGTGGAGAAATGTGACTTTATTCACTTTGGTAGGAGGAATAGAAAAACAGAAGACATTTTAATGGTGCAAAACTATTAAACGTTGGTATTGAGAATGATCTCGGTGTCATTCTCCACGAAACACAGAAGGATAACAAACAGTTAAAGCAAGCAATTAGGAAGGGAAATGGTACGTTGGCCGATATTGCAACGGTGTTTGGTGTAAAGAATAAGGGAGCCTTGCTGCAATTATACAGGGCTTTAGTGAAACCACACCTGGAGTACTTTGTACAGTTTAGGACACTTAGGTATCTCTAAAACTTTATACTTGCCTTAGAGGCTGTTCAACATATGTTCACTAGATTGATCCCTGGCATGGGAGGGTTGTCCTATGAGGAGAGATTGAGTAGAACGGGCCAATTAAGGATAAGTGGTAAGGATAAGGGGCAAGCCGTTTAGGACAGAGATGAGGAGGAATTTCTTCACCCAGAGAGTGGTGAACCTGTAGAATTCTCTACCACAGATGGCAGTGGACGCCAATTCATTAAATATATTCAAGAAGGAGTTAGATATATTTCTTAGGGCTAAAGGGATCAAGGGATATGGGGAGAAGGCAGGGACAGGGTACTGAATTTGGATGATCAGCCGTGATCTCATTGAATGGCGGAGCAGACTCGAGGGGCTGAATACCCTATGCCTGCTCCTATCTTCTATGTTTCTATTTTTCTATTAGCACTGGAGATTTGAAGAATGAGAGGTGAACTCATTGAAGCTTCTAAGATTCTGAGAGGCCTTGAGAGGGTAGATGCTGAGAGATTGTTTCCCCTGACTGGAGAGTTTAGAACTTGGGGGACATGTCTCAGGATAAGAGGTCGGCCATTTATGACTGAGCTGAGGAGAAATTGCTTCACTCAGAGGGTATTGAATCTTTGGAATTCTCTACCCCAGAGGGCTGTGGATGCTCAGGTCGTTAAGTATATTCAAGGCAGAGATGGATAGAATTTTGGATTTAAACAGCATCAAGGGATATAAGAATCGGGCTTAAAGTGGAGTTGAGGTCGAATAGCAGCCATGACCTTATTGCATGGCGGAGCAGGCTCGAGGGGCCATATGGCCTACTTGTGTTCCTATTTCTTATGACTTTAATCTTATTAATGGCCCAGAAATTCGGGTCCCCATGGGTGAGTACGCACTGAGTACTCATGCGTAGGCCCAACGAAAGTGCCGGTTTCGTGCCTGCTCTGCGCATGCGCGGGACACCAGAACTTCCATTCCCTTGATAGAGGGGTTCAGATGTTGAACGCGTGCGCTGGAGAGGCAGTGCGTGCGCATTGAACTGACGTTTTTTTTCCAGGTTTACCCGGGAGGGTAAGGCTCCAGGAGTTACACATGTAAAAAGCTGGCACAAGGCCTGCATTTAACAAGGTAAGTGGTGAATTAATTAAAATTAAGACATTTTTACACACGTTTATTATTTTTAAATACTTTAAAGCAAGGTAAGTTTATTTTTAGCCCCGTAAGAAAATGTAATTAATTTTTTCAAAAATTTTAATTAATGTTTAAAATAGTAATTATATGTAATTTATAGTTATTTTAAAAATGTGATTATTAAAAAATGTATTTGAGATTTTAGTGATGTTTTGGGGTTTATAGTATTTATAGGTTAGACAGCTCTTCCTGTCAAATTTATGAATGAAGCATTCCCTGTTACCATTGTCTCTCCAATGCCCATTTGATCCCAGGGGACGCATCAAAATAACTGCGCCTCTGGGATACGTGAGCACTGTGCGCTGGCAGTTGGAGGAGGCCCAGGATCAGAATCCCACGCAGGCCCACAGCTCAACAGCTGGCGTGCTAGGTAAGTGCAGGTCGGAGGCTTGCACGCGCGGGAAGCCTCCAACCAGAATTACTGGGCCAATATGTTCCTATATTTTTGCTGCAGCATGTTGTTAGATTGGAGTGGGGAAAACGTCAGTCTTCTTCTGGATTTGCTGTACCTGTCATTGGTCTGCTTAATAATGACACTGAAGGACTGAATTTCCCAGAACTTAGAGCTTTCACGTTAAAGGCTACAAAAAACAGAAAATATTGTATTGCAAGTCAGTTATCTCTTAATGCAGCTGACCATTACGACACCTAAATATTACTTAACTGATCCCCGAGGCTAGATATAAATTAATTTCACCAGCAAATTGCTACACTTGCTAATCATCCTGTGTGAAGAAATACTTACTGCTGTTTGTCTTAACCTTATTGGCATCTCAGCCTCTCTCCCTGACCCATTCCCTTGTGGGGAAAAATTGTCGGGTTCACTTTATCATTCGCTTAAATATCAAAAACACTGTTTCTTTAGCGCTACTCAGAATAGACCTATTGAAGTTATTGTTTCTTCCAAGTCACATGTTGGGCAACAAGAGGAATTCGAATTGTCTGCAACGTGCTATTAGCTCCTGTTACAGTGAACGCCAGAACTGTACCTTCAAGCTGCCTTCCCCATTGTGCTATACAACTTCAGTGTGACTTCTGAACTTTCGAATTCAACGTAAGAATATAAGAACATAAAAAGTAAGAGCAGGAGTAAGCCATATGGCCCCTCAAGCCTGTTCCGTCATTCAACAAGATCATGGCTGACCATTGACCTCAACGCCACTTTCCCGCCTGATCTCCATTCCAACTGATTCCCCTGGAGTCCAACTTAGAGACTATCGACTACACATTACAGAGAGCACGTTGGACAATATCATCTTGATCTCCAAACACAAAGAGTAAGGTGCGTTTCATAATGAATGAAACAAAAACAATAGTACTCACCCACTATGAGTAGAATCAGAAAATAAAGCATATTGAAAGTGAGTTTGAGGGGAAAATCAATAAAAATAATTTATTCGTGCAAACCACACATCTGCAAATGCAGTTACTGAATCATTATTAGCGACGACAGCCGCACAATGCGAGCTTAACCTGACACTTGTCCTTACACTCTCAAAAACAGGAAGTGAACCATGCAAGTCCGTCAGGGTGCCATCCTTTTTTAGATTTTCTCTGTTACCGTATTTGCAACGCTGTGCCTCTGTGCATTTAGCCTGTCTACATTATAGGCAGAACAAAGGGGATACGCTGTGTCGAATGTTATGGTCAACATCATTCGATACTCGAAATGTGTTATACAATGACCCACAACACCCCTCCTGCATTCAGAATGGTTGAGCCAATGGTTGAGCAACCAATGTGTTGCACTCGAAAGGGGAACTAGGTGTGGAAGTTACTTTAGACTCAGAATAGAGTTGCAAGGCAAACATATATCATTAATTCCCAAGCCCTTTGCTGTAGTTGATATGGCCCTCGACCGTGTCCGTTCCAATTCCCGCACTTCTGCTCTCAACACTTCCCCTCCCTCCCTGAACCACAACAGGCTTCCCCTTGTCCAAAACATCCACCCCACCAGCCTCCTCATTCAACGTATCATCCCCCGCCATTTCTGCCACCTCCAGCGTGATACCACCAGCAAACACATCACCCCCTCCCATGCCCTTTCTGCGTCTATAGTTTATTTATATATTCTCTAGAGTTTAGAAGAATGAGAGGTGATCTTTTGAAATATACAAAATTCTTACAGGGCTTGACAGGGTAGATGCAGGGAGGATGTTTCTCCTGGCTGGGGAGTCTAGAACCAGGGGTCACATTCTCAGAATAAGGAATCGGCCATTTGGGACTGAGATGAGGAGAAATTTCTTCCCTCAGAGAGTGTTGAATCTTTGCAATTCTCTGCCTCAGACGGCTGTGGAGGCGCAGTCGTTGAGTATATTCAAGACAGAGATCGATAGATCTTTGAATATTAAGGGATTCATAGAAACGTAGAAACATAGAAGATAGGAGCAGGAGCAGACCATTCGGATCCTCGACCCTGCTTCGCCATTCAATGCGATCATGGCTGATCATCCAAATTCAGTACCCTGTCCCTGCTTTCTTCCAATATCCCCTGATACCTTTAGCCTTAAGAAATATATCCAACTCCTTCTTGAATATATTTAATCAATTGGCCTCGACTGACTTCTGTGGTAAAGAATTCAACAGGTTCACCACTCTCTGGGTGAAGAAATACCTCCTAATTTCTGTCCTAAATGGCTTGCCCCTTATCCTTAGACTGCGACCCCTGGTTCTGGACTCCCCGACCATCGGAAATATTTCCTGCATTTAGTCTGTCCAGTCCTGTCAGAATTTTATAAGTTTCAATGAGATCCCCTCTCATTCTTCTAAACTCCAGGGAGTATAAGTCCAATCGACCCAATCTCTACTCATACGTCATTCTTGCTATCCCAGGTCCCAGAATTAAGGGATACTGCGATAGTGCAGGAAAGTGGATATGTTGTAGAAGATCAGCCACAAACTTATTGAACGGTCATAGAGTCATAGAGTTATACAGGACAGAAAGAGGCCCTTCAGCCCATCGTGTCTGCGCCGTCCATCAAGCCCTGTCCAATCTAATCTCATTTTCCAGCATTTGGTCCATAGCCTTGTATGCAATGGCATTTCAAGTGCTCATCCAAATGCTTCTTGAATGTTGTGAGGGTTCCTGCCTCTACCACCCTTTCAGGCAGTGAGTTCCAGACTCCAACCACCCTCTGGGTGAAAAAGTTCCTCCTCAAATCCCCTCTAAACCTCCTGCCCCTTAACTTGAATCTATGCCCACTTGTTATTGAACCAGCTACTAAGGGGAAATGTTCCTCTTTATGTACCCTATCTATGCCCCTCGTCATTTTGTACACTTCAATCAGGTCCCCCCTCAGCCTTCTTTACTCCAAGGAAAACAACCCCAGCCTGTTTAGTCTTTCTTCATAGCTGAGGCGCTCCATCCCAGGTAACATCCTGGTGAATCTTCTCTGCACCCTCTCCAAAGCAATCACATCCTTCCTATAGAGAGGCGACCAGAACTGCACACAATACTCCAGCTGTGGCCTTACCAGCGTTTTGTACAGCTCCATCATAACCTCCCTGCTCTTATATTCTATGCCTCGGCTAATGAAGGCAAGTATCCCATATGCCTTTTTAATCACCTTATCTACCTGTTCCGCTGCCTTCAGGGATCTATGTACATGTACACCAAGGTCCCTCTGACCCTCTGTACTTCCTAGGGTCCTACCACTCATTGTGTTTTCCCTTGCCTTATTTGTCCGTCCATAATGCATCACCTCGCACTTTTCAGGTTTAAATTCCATTTGCCACTATTCCGCCCATCTGACCAACCCATTTATATCGTCCTGTAGCCTGAGGCTTTCCTCCTCGCAATTTACCACCCCACCAATTTTCGTGTCATCTGCGAACTTACTGATCATACCTTTTACATTCTCATCCAAATCATTTATGTAGATCACAAACAGCAAGGGACCCAGCACCGATCCCTGAGGTGCCCCACTGGACACAGGCTTCCAGTCACAAATGCAACCTTCGACCATCACCCTCTGCCTCCTGCCACTCAGCCAGTTTAGGATCCAACGTGCCAAGGCCCCCAGGATCCCATGGGCTCTTACCTTCTTGACCAGTCTCCTATGCGGGACTTTGTCAAAAGCCTTACTGAAGTCCATGTATACCACATCCACAGCATTTCCCTCATCCACAAACCTAGTAACCCCCTCGAAAAATTCAATCAGATTGGTCAGACATGACCTCCCTCTGACAAAGCCATGCTGACTATCCCTGATTAATCCTTGCCTCTCCAAGTGGAGACTAATTTTGTCCCTCAGAATTTATTCCAATAATTTCCCTACCACAGATGTTAGGCTCACTGGCCTGTAATTCCCTGTTTTATCCCTGCTACTCTTCTTGAATAATGGTACTACGTTAGCTGTTCTCCAGTCCTCTGGTACGTCCCCTGTGGCCAGAGAGGTTCTGAAAATTTGTGTCAGAGCCCCTGCCATCTCCTCCTTTGCCTCACACAGCAGCCTGGGATACATCTCGTCTCGGCCTGTGGATTTGTCCACTTTTTGGCCTGCTAAAACCGCTAGTACCTCCTCCCTCTCGATGCTAATATGTTCAAGTATATCACAGTCCCCTTGCCCGATTTCTATGTCTACATCGTCTTTCTCCATAGTGAACACAGATGCAAAAAATTCATTTAAAACCCCGCCTACATCATCTGGCTCTACACACCGATTGCCACTTTGGTCCCTAATGGGCCCTACCCTTTCCCTGGTTATCCTCTTGCCCTTAATATACTTATAAAACATCTTAGGATTCTCCTTTATTTTGCTCGCCAGTGTTATTTCATGGCCCCTCCTTGCTCTCCTAATTTCTTTTTTAAGTATGCCCCTGCACTTTATATACTCCTCTAGGGCTTCCTCCATCTTTAGTCTTTTGTAGCTGCCAAAAGCCCCCCTGTTTTTCCTAATGCATTTTTGTATATCCCTTGTCATCCAAGGTTCCCTTTGCTTGTTGGTCCCACCCTTGACCTTTACGGGAACATGTTGGCGTTGTACTCTCTCTATTTCCCTTCTGAAAGTCTCCCACTGCATTGATGTGGATTTTCCTATAAGTAGCTGCGCCCAGTCCACTTTGGCCAGATCCTGCCTCATCATATTAAAATCGGCATTCCCCCAATTTAGAACCCTTATTTCCGGGCCGTCTTTGTCTTTTTCCATGACCACCTTAAATCTCACCGAATTATGGTCACTGTCGCCAAAATGCTCTACTACTGACACTTCCACCACTTGCCCGGATTAATTCCCTAGAATTCGGTCCAGTACCGCCCCCTCTCTTGTAGGACTTTCTACATGTTGGCTCAAAAAGCTCTCCTGGATGCACTTTAAGAATTCTGCACCCTATAAGCCTTTCACACTCTGACTATCCCAATTAATATTGGGGAAGTTGAAATCCCCCACTATTATTACCCTATTATTTTCGCACTTCTCTGAGATATGCCGACATAGCTGTTCCTCTATCTCCCCCTGACTGTTTGGGGGCCTATAGTACACTCCCAGCAAAGTGCTTGCCCCCTTTTTGTTTTTAAGTTCTACCCATGTGGCCTCATTAGAGGAACCCGCTAATATATCATCCCTCCTAACAGCAGTAATTGACTCCTTAATATATATTGCAACACCCCTCCCCTTTTACACCCCCCTCTCTCTCACCTGAAGATTCTATACCCCGGAATATTGAGCTGCCAGTCCTGACCCTCCCTCAACCATGTCTCCGTGATAGCAGCAATATCGTACTCCCATGTGTTCAACAGCAACTTCAGTTCATCCACCTTATTTGCAAGACTCCTTGCATTAAAATAAATGCCTTCCAGCCTTGCCATATTCCCTTTTGCCTTCACATATTTGCTCTGCCTTCCCAGCTGACTTGTTTTTTCCTACGTATTTGGCTGTAAATCACCCCCTACTATAGCTCCACTCTGTATCCCATCCCCCTGCCAAGTTAGTTTAAACCCCCCCCAACAGTAGCAAACCTCCCCGCAAGGATATTGGTCCCCCACTGTTTCAGGTGTAAACCATCCAACTTGTACATGTCCCACCTTTCCCAGAAGCAGACCCAGTGATCCAGGAAACTAAAGCCCTCCCTCCTGCACCATCCCTTTAGCCACGCATTCATCAGTTCTATCTTCCTATTCCTATACTCACTAGCACGTGGCACCGGGAGTAATCCAGAGATTACAACCTTTGAGGTCCTGCTCTTTAATCTTCTACCTAGCTCCCTAAATTCTTGCTGCAGGACCTCATCCCTCTTTTTACCTATGTCGTTGGTACCAATGTGGACCACGACCTCTGGCTGTTCGCCCTCCCCCTCCAGAATGCCCTGCAGCCGCTCAGTGACATCCTTGACCCTGGCACCAGGGAGGCAACTAACCATCCTGGATTCACGTCTATGGCCACAGAAACGCCTATCTGTTCCCCTTACTATAGAATCCCCTGCCACTATTGCTCTCCCACTCTTTTTCCTCCCTTCCTGGGCAGCAGGAGCACCCCCAGTGCCAGGAAGTTGGCTGCTGCTGCCTTCCCCTGGTAAGTCATCCCCCCCAACAGTATCCAAAGCGGTATACCTGGTTGAAAGGGGGATGGCCACAGGGGTCCCCTGCACTACCTGCCTGCTTCTATTGTTCCGCCTGGTGTTCACCCATTTCCCTTCTGCCTGTGCAGCCCTACCCTGCGGTGTGACCAACTCACTGTACGAGTAATTCGCGACCCTCTCAGCATCGTGAATGCTCCACAACCCATCCACCTACAGCTCCAGCGCCCCAAGACTGCCCGTTAGTAGCTGCAGCTGAATGCATTTCTGGCACACGTGTTGGTCAGGGACACTGGCAGCGTCCCTGAATTCCCACATCGTGCAAGAGGTGCATATCACGGGGCTGGGCTCTCCTGGCATGAGCTACCCCTTTAATCAAGTTAAATTAAATTAATTCAATACCACCAGTAAAGTAAGCCTTACCTGGTCTCTGGAGCCTTTTGTAGGCCCGCTCTACCGCTGAAGCACCCACCGAAGCTCTGAGGCCTTGCCTCACCTGACTCCCTGACACACCCAACTCCCAGCACTCTGTTGAAACCGCACTCAGTGCAAAATCGCACTTCAAAGCCTGTTTTTATAGGCCCTGAAACAAAGACTTGCTGAGCCCAGCTACAGGGAAACCAGGTTAACCAGATTACTCCAGTTTCCCTTGTTAACTGCCTTCATCTGCTCTGAGTTGTACGACTTGTTTATCCCTTTTTAACCCTGCTTAAAGCTGGGAAATTTAGATTTTAAACAGTAAACAGTACACAGTAAACAGTAAATGTGAAACAAACAAAAGTTTGATTTCAGCAACCAGATAAGACTCCCTGACTCACCCAACTCCCAGCACTCTGTTGAAAACCGCACTGGTGGAGAAGGCTCGAGCGGCCAAATGGCCTACTCCTGCTCCTATATCTTACGTTATGTTCTTTTATCTACCGTACTGAATACTTTAAAACACCTTAATCAGATCATCCCTTAACGTTCTATGCTCAAGGGAATACAAGCCAAGCTCACCCAACCTATAATCACAAGTTAACTGTTTAAGCACAGGGTATCATTGTGTTGAATCTGCGCTGCTCACCCTCAAAGGGCTTCCTGAGGTGAGATTCCCAGTACTGAACTCAGTTCTCCAGATGGGGATGGTCACGACTCTGCATCTGTGAAGCCTAGCATCCTCCCCTTTGTACACCAGCTCCAAAGGCCTACATCCCATTAGCATTTTGGATACAGTATTGTTACGCACTTCTGTGGAACACATCATTGTATCATAGAATGGTTACAGAACAGAAGGAAGCCATTCAGCCAGTCGAGCCCCTGCTGGCACTCTGCAGGAGCACCTCAGCTATTCCCACTCCCTGTAGCCCTGCAAGTTATTTTCCGTCAGGTGCTTTTCCAATGCCCATTTGACAGCTTCGATTGAATTTTCCTCCAGCACTGTTTCAGGCAGCGCACTCCAGATCCGAACCACTCGCTGCATAAAAAACGTTTTCCCCATGATGCCATTGGTTTATAGCCAATCATCTTAAATCTGTGTCCTCTGGTCCTCGAAACTACCGCCAATTGGAACAGTTTCTCTCTATCTACTCTGTCCAGACCCATCATGATCTTAAGCTCCTCTATCAGATCTCAGCTAAATATTCTCTGCTCCAAGGAGAACAACCCCGGCTTCTCTAGTCAATCCAAGTAACTGAAGTCCCTCATCCCTGGAATCATTCTTGTAAATCTTTTGTGCTCCCACTCTAAGGCCTTCACATCCTTCCTAAAGTGCGGTGCAAATAATTGGACACAATACACAAGTTGAGGCCGAACCTGTCTTGTATAAATGTTCATCATATCTTCCTTGCTTTTGTACACTGTGCCTCTATTCATGAAGCCCAGGATCCCGTAAGCTTTTATAAACACTTTCTCAAACTGACCTGTCACCTTCAATGATTTGTGCACATATACCCCCAGGTCTCACTGTTCATGCACCCGCTTTAGGATTTTAATAGTTTTTCTTCACATAGAGTGTGATCAATATTTGGAACTGAATTCCACATACAATTGTGAATGTGAACACCCCAGAATCATGTAAGAACCAATTGGAGGCTGCAGTGTGGGAGTTTAGGGTCATTCTGGACCGATGAGTTGAGATGCGGCCCATCACCCTACACTAAGACGGCATATTGTGCAGCTACTTAAAAAAACGATCAAGAGGAAGTCACCACCCTGTTTACGGTGTTTGCAGGCAGTTGTAACTTCTGCAGAAATTGAGTAACAAAGAGTGCAGTGTGTCAAGAAAGGAAACACAACTGCTTATACACATGTAACTCTTTCGTAGCAGATGATTTATACTAAATTAGAAGCCAGGGTGACATGCAGAAATCAATTTGGAAATTATAGGAATATTCGGCAACTGTCAGATCTGGGGAAGTACTCGGAGCTTGTATTAGTGAGAGAGTGACAGAGCATTTGGACAAATATGACCTGATCAGAGAGATTCAACATGGTAAAGGTTAAGTCTTGTCAAATGAAACAAGTTTTATTTTTGATGAGCTAAAAAACGTTGTAGATATGGGAGTGTCTATGGATGTTTTCTATATGGACTTCCAGAATGTGTTTGACAAAGATCCACATAAGAGACTATTAACAAGAATTAGAGAACCCGGAATTTCAACTGGGAAACAAAGCGTAAGGGTTACATGGTTTTATAATTAGAAGTAGAGAATATAAAAGCAAAGATATTATGCTAGAACTTTATGAATAACTGGTTACTCCTCAGCTCGAGAATTGTGGACAATTCTGGGCACCACATTTCAGGAAAGATGTAAAGGCATTAGACAGGGTACAGAGGAGATTTACCAGGACGTTACCAGGGACGAGTGATTTCAGTTATGAGGAGAGGTTGGAAAACTTTGGACTGTTCTCCTTGGAACAGAGAAAGATAGAGGTGACCTAATAGGTTTTTTAATTCGTATATGGGATGTGGGCGTTGCAGGCAAGGCCAGCATTTATTGCCCATCCCTAATTGCCCTTGAGAAGGTGGTGGTGAGCCGCCTTCTTGAACCACTGCAGTCTGTGTGGGAAAGGTACTCCCACAGAGGTTGGGAGGGAGTTCCAGGATTTTGACCCAGCGATGATGAAGGAACGGCCGATATACTTCCAAGTCAGGATAATGTGTGACTTGGAGGGGAACTTGGAGGCGGTGGTGTTCCCATGCGCCTGCTGCCTTTGTCCTTCTAGGTGGCAGAGGTCGTGGTTTTTGGAGGTGCTGCCGAAGAAGCCTTGGTGAGTTGATGCAGTGCATCTTGTAGATGGTACACACTGCAGCCACGGTACGCTGGTGGTGGAGGGATTTAATGTTAATGATGGTGGATCGGGTGCCAATCAAGCGGGTTGGTTTGTCTTGGATGTTGTCGAGCTTCTTGACTCTGCACTCATCCAGCCTCTGACCTGCTCTTGTTGCCATATTTACATGTATGGCCCAGTTAAGTTCCAGGACAATGGCGACCCCCAGGATATTGATGGTAGGGGACTCGTTGATGGTAATGCTGTCGACTGTCATGGGGCGGTGGTTAGACACTCGCTTGTTGGTGATAGCACTTGCCTGGCACTTCTGCGGCGCAAATGTTGACTGCCACTTATTAATCCAAGCCTGAATGTCTTCCAGGTCTTGTTGCGTGTGGGCATGGAATGCTTCATTATCTGAGGAGTTGCGAATGGCACTGATCACTGTGCAGTCATCAACAAACATCGACACTTCTGACATTATGATGGGGGGAAGGTCATTAATGAAGACACTGAAATAGATGGCACAGAAAATAGTGTAGATGGGAGCAGAAAGTTGCAAAGGGCTATTTAGAGATCAAGTGTGGATCAGCGTGAGGTGGATATTGTATCTGTGTTCTGCTGTGGGTCAGTGTGAGGTGGTTATTGTATCTGTGATCTGCTGTGGGTCAGCGTGAGGTGGATATGGTATCTGTGTTCTGCTGTGGTTCAGTGTGAGGTGGATATTGTATCTGTGTTCTGCTGTGGTTCATTGTGAGGTGGATATTGTATCTGTGCTCTGCTGTGGGTCAGGGTCAGTTGGATATTGCACCTGTGTTCTGCTGTGGGCCAGTGTGAGGTGGAGTTTGTATCTGTGTTCTGCTGGTGTGTCCATGTGAGGTGGATATTGTATCTCTGTTCTGCTGCGTGTCAGTGTGAGTTGTATATTGCCTTTGATTTCCACTGTGGTTCATTGTGAGGTGGACATTGCATCTGTGTTCTGCTGTGAGCCACGGTGAGGTGGATATTGTATCTGTGCTCTACTGTGTGTTTCTGTGAGGTGGATATTGTATCTGTGTTCTGCAGAGGGGCAGTGTGAAGTTGATATTGGATCTGTATTCTGCTGTGTGGCAGCGTGTGGTGGATATTGCACCTGTAATATGCTGTGGGTCAGTGTGAGTTGGCTATATTATCTGTGTTCTGCTGAGGGACAATGTGAGGTGGATATTGTATCTGTGTTCTGCTGTGGCTCAGGATGATGTGGATATTGTACCTGTGTTCTGCTGTGGGTCAGTGTGAGGTGGATATTTTATCTGTGTTCGGCAGTGGGTCAGCGTGAGGTGGATATTGTATCTGTGTTCAGCTGTGGGACAGTGTGAGGTGGATATTGTATCTGAGTTTTGCTGTGGGTCAGTGTGAGTTGGATATTGTATCTGAGTTCTGCTGTGGGTCAGTTTGAGGTGGATATTATATCTGAGTTCTGCTGTGGGTCAGTTTGAGGTGGATATGGTATCTGAGCTCTGCTGTGTGTCAGTGTGAAGTTTATATTGTACCTGTGCTCTGCTTTGGTCAGTGTGAGGTGGATATTGTATCTGTGTTCTGCTGTGGGTCAGTGTGAGGTGGATATTGTCTCTGTGTTCTGCTGTGGGTCAGTGTGAGCCGGATATTGTATCTGTGTTCTTCTGTGGGTCAGTGTGAGGTGGATATTGTATCTGTGCTCTGCTGTGGGTCAGTGTGAGTTGGATATTCTATCTGATTCTGCTGTGGGTCAGTGTGAGATGGATATTGTATCTGTGTTCTGCTGCGGGTCAGTGTGAGGTGGATATTGTATCTGTGTTCTGCTGTGGGTCAGTGTGAGGTGGATATTGTAGCTGTGTTCTGCTGTGGGTCAGTGTGAGGTGGATATTGTATCTGCGTTCTGCTGTGGGTCAGTGTGAGGTGAATATTGTTTCTGTGTGCTGCTGTGGGTCAGTGAGAGCTGGATATTGTATCCATGTTCTGTTGTGTGTCAGTGTGAGGTGGATATTGTATCTGTGTTCTGCTCTGGGTCAGTGTTAGGTGGATATTGTATCTGTGTTCGGCAGGCGGTGAGTGTGAGGTGGATATTGTATCTGTTTTCTGCTGTGGGTCAGTGTGAGTTGGATATTGTATCTGTGTTCTGCTGTGGATCAGTGTGAGTTGGACCTTTTATATGTGCTGTCCTGCGTGTCAGTGTGAGTTGGATATTATATCTGTGATCAGTTGTGGTTAAGTCTGAGTTGGAATACTCTTTCTGCGTTCTGTTGTGGGTCAGTATGAGGTGCCTATATTATCTGTGTTCTGCTGTGGGTCACTGTGAGGTGGATATTGTATCTGTGATCTGCTGTGGGTCAGTGTGAGGTGGATATTGTATCTGTTTTCTGCTGTGAATCAGTGTGAGGTGGATATTGTATCTGTGTTCTGCTGTGGGTCAGTGTGAGGTGGATATTGTATCTGTCTTCTGCTGTGGGTCAGTGTGAGATGGATGTTGTATCTGTGTTCTGCTTTGGTCAGTGTGAGGTGGATATTGTATCTGTGTTCTGCTGTGGGTCATTGTGGGGTGGATATTGTATCTGTTTTCTGCTGTGTGTCGGTATGCGTTGGATATTGTATCTGTGTTCAGCTGTGGGTCAGTGTGAGTTGGATATTGTATCAGTGTTCTGCTGTGTATCAATGTGAGGTGGATATTGTATCTGTGTTCTGCTGTGGGTCAGTGTGAGGTGTATATTGTATCTACGTTCTGCTGTGGGTCAGTGTGAGGTGGCTATTGTATCTGTGTGTCAGTGTGAGTTGGATATTCTATCTGTTTTCTGCTATGGGACAGTGTGAGTTGAATATTTTATCTGTGTCGTGCTGTGGGTCAGTGTGAGATTGATATTGTATCTGGGTTCTGCAGTGGGCCAGTGTGAGGTGGATATTGAATCTGTGTTCTTCGGTGAGTCAGTGTAATTTGGATACTGTATCTGTGTTCTGCAGCGGGTCATTGTAGGTTGTGTGTTGTATCTGTGTTCTGCTGTGGTTCAGTGTGAGGTGGATATTGTATCTGGGATCTGCTGTGGGTCAGTGTGAGGTGGATATTGTATCTGTGTTCTGCAGAGGTTCAATGATAGGTGCATATGGTATCTGTGCTCTGCTGTGTGTCAGGGTGATGTGGATATTGTATCTGTGTTCTGCTGTGGGTCAGTGTGAGTTAGAAATTGTATCTGTGTTCTGCTGTGGGTCAGTGTGAGGTGGATAATGTATCTGTGTTCTGCTGTGGGACAGTGTGAGGTGCATATTGTAACTATATTCTGCTGTGCGTCAGTGAAAGGGGGATATTGTACCTGTGCTCTGCTGTTTGTCAGTGTGAGGTGTATTCTGTAACTGTTTTCTGCTGTGGGTCAGTGAAGGTTTGATATTGTACCTGTGTTCTGCTGTGTGTCAGAGTGAGGTGAGTATAGTATCTGTGTTCTGCTGTAGGTCAGTTTGAGCTGGAAATTATATCTGTGTTCAGCTGTGGTTTCATGTGAGTTGGATATTGTGTCTGTGTTCTGCTGTGCGTGCATTTACGGTGGATATTCTAACGGTGTTCTGCTGTGTTTCCATGTGATTTGGATGGTGTAACTGTGTTCTGCTGTGGGGCAGCGTGAGGTGGATATTGTATCTTTGTTCTGCTGTGGGTCAATATGAGGTGGATATTGTATCTGTGTTCTGCTGTGTGTCACTGTAAGGTGGATATTGTACATGTGTTTTGCTGTTGGGCAGCGTGAGGTGGATATTGTATCTGTGTTCTGCTGTGGGTCAGTTTGAGTTGGATATTGTATCTGTGTTCTTCTGTGGGTCAGTGTGAGTTGGATATTGTATCTGTGTTCTGCTGTGGGTCATTGTGGGGTGGAAATATATCTGTTTTCTGCTGTGTGTCAGTATGAGTTGGATATTGTATCTGTGTTCTGCTGTGGGTCAGTGTGAGTTGGATATTGTATCAGTGTTCTGCTGTTTGTCAGTGTGAGGTGTATATTGTATCTGTGTTCTGCTGTGGGTCAGTGTGAGGTGTATATTGTATCTACGTTCTGCTGTGGGTCAGTGTGAGGTGGCTATTGTACCTGTGTGTCAGTGTGAGTTGGATATTCTATCTGTTTTCTGCTATGGGACAGTGTGAGTTGAATATTTTATCTCTGTTCTGCAGAGGTTCAATGAGAGGTGCATATGGTATCTGTGTTCTGCTATGGGTCAGTGTGAGGTGGAAATTGTATCTGTGTTCTGCTGTGGGTCAGTGTGAGATGGATAATGTATCTGTGTTCTGCTGTGGGACAGTGTGAGGTGGATATTGTAACTGTGTTCTGCTGTGGTTCAGAGTGAGGTGCATATTGTAACTATATTCTGCTGTGCGTCAGTGAAAGGGGGATATTGTATCTGTGCTCTGCTGTTTGTCAGTATGAGGTGTATTCTGTAACTGTTTTCTGCTGTGGGTCAGTGAAGGTTTGATATTGTACCTGTGTTCTGCTGTGTGTCAGAGTGAGGTGAGTATAGTATCTGTGTTCTGCTGTGGGTCAGTGTGAGCTGGATATTATATCTGTGTTCTGCTGTGGTTTCATGTGAGTTGGATATTGTGTCTGTGTTCTGCTGTGCGTGAATTTACGGTGGATATTCTAACGGTGTTCTGCTGTGTTTCCATCCGATTTGGATGGTGTAACTGTGTTCTGCTGTGGGGCAGCGTGAGGTGGATATTGTAACTTTGTTCTGCTGTGTGTCAGTATGAGGTGGATATTGTATCTGTGTTCTGCTGTGTGTCACTGTAAGGTGGATATTGTATATGTGTTCTGCTGTGGGGCAGCGTGAGGTGGATATTGTATCTGTGTTCTGCTGTGGGTCACTGTGAGTTGGATATTGTATCTGTGTTCTTCTGTGGGTCAGTATGAGTTGGATATTGTATCTGTGTTCTGCTGAGGGTCAGTGTGAGGTGGATAAAATATCTGTGTTTTTCTGTGGGTCAGTGTGAGGTGGATATTGTATCTGTGTTCTTCTGTGGGTCAGTGTGAGGTGGATATTGTATCTGTGTTCTGCTGTGGGTCAGTGGGAGTTGAATATCCTATCTGATTCTGCTCAGGGTCAGTGTGAGATGGATATTGTATCTGTGTTCTTCTGTGGGTCAGTGTGAGTTGGATATTGTATCTGTGTTCTGCTGTGGGTCATTGTGGGGTGGATATTGTATCTGTTTTCTGCTCTGTGTCAGTATGAGTTGGATATTGTATCTGTGTTCTGCTGTGGGTCAGTGTGAGTTGGATATTGTATCTGTGTTCTTCTGTGGGTCAGTGTGAGTTGGATATTGTATCTGTGTTCTGCTGTGGGTCATTGTGGGGTGGATATTCTATCTGTTTTCTGCTGTGTGTCAGTATGAGTTGGATATTGTATCTGTGTTCTGCTGTGGGTCAGTGTGAGTTGGATATTGTATCAGTGTTCTGCTGTTTGTCAGTGTGAGGTGGATATTGTATCTGTGTTCTGCTGTGGGTCAGTGTGAGGTGTATATTGTATCTACGTTCTGCTGTGGGTCAGTGTGAGGTGGCTATTGTACCTGTGTGTCAGTGTGAGTTGGATATTCTATCTGTTTTCTGCTATGGGACAGTGTGAGTTGAATATTTTATCTCTTTTCTGCAGAGGTTCAATGAGAGGTGCATATGGTATCTGTGTTCTGCTGTGGGTCAGTGTGAGGTGGAAATTGTATCTGTGTTCTGCTGTGGGTCAGTGTGAGATGGATAATGTATCTGTGTTCTGCTGTGGGACAGTGTGAGGTGGATATTGTAACTGTGTTCTGCTGTGGTTCAGAGTGAGGTGCATATTGTAACTATATTCTGCTGTGCGTCAGTGAAAGGGGGATATTGTATCTGTGCTCTGCTGTTTGTCAGTATGAGGTGTATTCTGTAACTGTTTTCTGCTGTGGGTCAGTGAAGGTTTGATATTGTACCTGTGTTCTGCTGTGTGTCAGAGTGAGGTGAGTATAGTATCTGTGTTCTGCTGTGGGTCAGTGTGAGCTGGATATTATATCTGTGTTCTGCTGTGGTTTCATGTGAGTTGGATATTGTGTCTGTGTTCTGCTGTGCGTGCATTTACGGTGGATATTCTAACGGTGTTCTGCTGTGTTTCCATCCGATTTGGATGGTGTAACTGTGTTCTGCTGTGGGGCAGCGTGAGGTGGATATTGTATCTTTATTCTGCTGTGTGTCAGTATGAGGTGGATATTGTATCTGTGTTCTGCTGTGTGTCACTGTAAGGTGGATATTGTATATGTGTTCTGCTGTGGGGCAGCGTGAGGTGGATATTGTATCTGTGTTCTGCTGTGTGTCACTGTGAGTTGGATATTGTATCTGTGTTCTTCTGTGGGTCAGTTTGAGTTGGATATTGTATCTGTGTTCTGCTGAGGGTCAGTGTGAGGTGGATAAAATATCTGTGTTTTTCTGTGGGTCAGTGTGAGGTGGATATTGTATCTGTGTTCTTCTGTGGGTCAGTGTGAGGTGGATATTGTATCTGTGTTCTGCTGTGGGTCAGTGGGAGTTGAATATTCTATCTGATTCTGCTCAGGGTCAGTGTGAGATGGATATTGTATCTGTGTTCTGCTGTGGGTCAGTGTGAGGTTGATATTGTATCATTGTTCTGCTGTGGGTCAGTGTGAGGCGGATATTGTATCTGTGTTCTGCTGTGGGTCAGTGTGAGGTGGATATTGTATCTGTTTTCTGCTGTGGGTCAGTGTGAGGTGAATATTGTATCTGTGTTCTGTGGTGGATCAGTTTGAGGTGGATATTGTATCTGTGTTCTGTTGTGGGTCAGTGTGAGGTGGCTATTGTATCTGTCTTCTGCTGTGGGGCAGTGTGAGTTGGATATTGTATCTATGATCCGCTGTTGGTCAGAGTGAGCTGGATATTGTATCTGTGCACTGCTGTGGGTCAGTTTGTGGTGGATATTGTATATGTGTTCTGCTGTTGGTCAGTGTGAGGTGGGTATTGTATTTGTGTTCTGCTATGCGTCAGTGTGAGGTGGATATTGTATATGTGTTCTGCTGTGTGTCAGTCTGAGGTGTATTTTGTATCAGTTTTCTGCTGTGGGTCAGTGAAGGGTTGATATTGTATCTGTGTTCTGCTGTGTGCCAGAGTGAGGTGACTATGGTATCTGTGTTCTGCTGTGGGTCAGTGTGAGGTTGATATTGTATCTCTGCAGTGCTGCGTGTCAATGTGTGGTGGATATCGTATCTGTGTTCTTCTGTGAGTCAGTGTGACCTGGATATTGTATCTGAGCTCTGCTATGAGTCAGTGTGAGGTGGATATTGTATCTGTGTTCTGCTCTGGTTTCCTCTGAGTTGGATATTGTGTCTGTGTTCTGCTGTGCGTGCATCTACGGTGGATATTGTAATTGTGTTCTGCTGTGTTTCTGTGTGAGTTGGATAGTGTAACTGGTTGCTCCTGTGGGTCAGTCTGAGGTGGACATTGTATCTGTGTTCTGCTGTGTGTCATTGTAAGCTGGATATAGTATCTGTGTTCTGCTGTGGGGCAGCGTGAGGTGGATATTGTATCTATGTTCTGCTGTGGGTCATTGTGAGGTGGACATTGTATCTGTGTTCTGCTGTGTGTCACTGTAAGGTGGATATTGTATCTCTGTTCTGCTGTAGGTCTGCGTGAGTTGGAAATTGTATCTGTGTTCTGGTGTGGGTCAGTGTGAGGTGGATATTGTATCTGTGTTCTGCTGTGGGTCAGTGTGAGGTGGATATATTATCTGTGTTCTTCTGTGGGTCAGTGTGAGGTGGATATTGTATCTGTGTTCTTCTGTTGTCAGTGTGAGGTGGATATTGTATATTTGTTCTGCTGTGGGTCAGTGTGAGTTGGATATTCCAACTGATTCTGCTGTGGGTCAGTGTGAGATGGATATTGTATCTGTGTTCTGCTGTGGGTCAGTGTGAGGTGGATATTGTATCTGTGTTCTGCTGTGGGTCAGTGTGAGGTGGATATTGTATCTGTGTTCTGCTGTGGGTCAGTGTCAGGTGGATATTGTATCTGCGTTCTGCTGTGGGTCAGTGTGAGGTGAATATTGTATCTGTGTTCTGCTGTGGGTCAGTGTGAGGTGGATAATGTATCTGTGTTCTGCTGTGGGTCAGTGTGAGGTGGATAGTGTATCTATGTTCAGCTGTGGGTCAGTGTGAGCTGGATGTTGTATCTGTGCTCTGCGGTGTGTCAGTGTGAGGTGGATATTGTATCCCTGTTCTGCTGTGTGTCAGTTTGAGGTGGATATTGTATCTGTGTTCTGCTGTGGGTCAGTGTGAGGCGGATATTGTATCTGTGTTCTGCTGTGGGTCAGGGTGAGGTTGATATTGTTTCTGTGTTCTGCTGTGGGTCAGTGAGAGGTGGATATTGTATCTGTGTTCTGCTGTGGGTCAGGGTGAGGTTGATATTGTATCTGTGTTCTGCTGTGGGTCAGTATGACTTGGAT
Organism: Somniosus microcephalus; assembly: GCF_052327205.1. NCBI lineage: Eukaryota > Metazoa > Chordata > Chondrichthyes > Squaliformes > Somniosidae > Somniosus > Somniosus microcephalus. The sequence goes on along the minus strand of NW_028225187.1, from coordinate 24,872,401 downwards.
ATTGTATCTGTGTTCTGCTGTGGGTCAGTGTGAAGTGCATATTGTAGCTGAGTTCTGCTGTGGTTCAGTGTGAGATTGATATTGTATCTGTGTTCTGCTGTGGGTCTGTCTGAGGTGGATATTGTATCTGTTTTCTGCTGTAGGTCAGTGTGAGGTGGATATTGTATCTGTGTTCTGCAGTAGGTCAGTGTGAGGTGGATATTGTATCTGTGCTCTGCTGTGGGACAGTGTGAGATTGATATTGTATCTGTGTTCTGCTGTGGGTCAGTGTGAGGTGGATATTGTATCTGTGTTCTGCTGTGGGTCAGTGTGAGGTGGATATTGTATCTGTGTTCTGCTGTGGGTCATTGTGAGGTGGATATTGTATCTGTGTTCTGCTGTGGGTCATTGTGAGGTGGATATGGTATCTGTGTACTGCTGTGGGCCAGTGTGAGTTCGATATTGCATCTGTGTTCTGCTGTGGGTCAGTGTGAGGTGGATATTGTATCTGTGTTCTGCTGTGGGTCATTGAGTGTTGGATATTGTACCTGTCACCTGCTGTGTGTCACTGTGAGGTGGATATTGTATCTGTGTTCTGCTGTGGGTCAGAGTGAGATGGATATATTATCTGTGTTCTGCTGTGGGTCATTGTGAGGTGGATATTGTATCTGTGTTCTGCTGTGGGTCAGTGTGAGGTGGATATAGTATCTGTGTCCTGACGTGGGTCAGTGTGAGGTGGATATTGTATCTGTGCTCTGCGGTGGGTCAGTGTGAGTTAGATATTGTATCTCTGTTCTTCTCTGGGTCAGTGCGAGGTGGATATTGTATCTGTGTTCTGCTGTGGCTCAGTGTGAGGTGGATATTGTATCTGTGTTCTGCTGTGTGTCAGTGTGAGGTGGATATTGTATCTGTGTTATGCTGTGTGTCAGCGTGAGGTGGATATTGTATCTGTGTTCTGCTGTGGGTCAGTGTGAGGTGGATATTGTATCTGTGTTCTGCTGTGGGTCAGTGTGATGTGGATATTGTATCTGTGTTCTGCTGTGGGTCACTGTGAGGTGGATATTGTATCTGTGTTCTGCTGTGGGTCAGTATGAGGTGGATATTGAATCTGTGTTCTGCTGTGGGTCAGTGTGAGTTGGATATTGTATCTGTTTTGCATCTGGTCAGTTTGAGGTGGATATTGCATCTGTGTTCTGCTGTGGGTCAGTGTGTGGTGGATATTGTATCTGTGCTCTGCTCTGGGTCAGTGTGATGTAGATATTGTATCTGTGTTCTGCTGTGGGTCAGTGTGAGTTGGATATTGTATCTGTTTTCTGCTGTTGGTCAGTGTGAAGTGGATATTATATCTTTGTTCTGCTGTGGGTGATTGTGAAGTGGATATTTTAACTGTGTTATGCTGTGGGTCAGTGTGAGGTGGATATTGTATCTGTGTACTGCTCTGGGTCAGTGTGAGGTGGATTCTGTATCTGTTCTGCTGTGGTTCAGTGTGAGTTGGATATTTTATCTGTGTTCTGCTGTGGGTCAGTGTGTGGTGGATATTTTATCTGTGTTCTGCTCTGGGTCAGTGTGAGGTGTATATTGTCTCTGTGTTCTGCTGTGGGTCAGTGTGAGTTGGATGTTGTATCTGTGTTCTGCTGTGGGTCAGTGTGAAGTGGATATTGTATCTGTGTTCTGCTGCTTGTCAGTGTAAAGAGAATGTTGTATCTGTGTTCTGCTGTGGGTCAGTGTGAGTTGGATATTGTATCTGTGTTCTGCTGTGGGTCAGTGTGAGGTGGATATTGTATCTGTGTTCTGCTGAGGGTCAATTTGAGGTGGATATTGTATCTGTATTCTGCTGTGGGTCAGTGTGAGTTGAATATTGTATCTGTGTTCTGCTGTGGGTCAGTGTGAGGTGGATATTGTACCTGTGTTCTGCTGTGGGTCAGTATGAGGTGGATATTGTATCTGTGTTCTGCTGTGGGTCAATGTGAGGAGGATATTGTTCTGTGTTCTGCTGTGGGTCAGTGTGAGGTTGATATTGTATCTGTGCTCTGCTCTGGGTCAGTGTCAGGTGGATATTTTACCTTTGTTCTGCTGTGGGTCAGTGTGAGGTGGATATTGTATCTGTGTTCTGCTGTGGGTCAGTGTGTGGTGGATATTGAATCTGTGTTCTGCTGTGGGTCAGTGTGAAATGGATATTGTATCTGTGTTCTGCTGTGGGTCAGTGTGAGGTGGATATTGTATCTGTGTTCTGTTGTGGGTCAGTGTGAGGTTGCTATTGTATCTGTGATCTGCTGTGTGTCAGTGTGAGATGGATATTTTACCTGTGTTCTGCTGTGGGTCAGTGTGAGGTTGATATTGTATCTGCGTTCTCTTGTGGATCATTGTGTGGTCACAATTGTATCTGTGTTCTGCTGTGCGTCAGTGTGAGTTGGATATTGTATCTGTGTTCTGCTGTGGGTCAGTGTGAGGCTGATATTGGACCTGTGTTCTGCTGTGGGTCAGTGTGAGTTGGATATGGTATCAGTGTTCTGCCGTGGTTCAGTGTGAGGTGGATATTGTATCTGCGTTCTGCTGTGTTTCCGTGTGAGTTGAATAATGTAACTTTGTTCTGCTGTGGATCATTGTCAGGTGGATTTGTAGCTGTCTTGTGGTGTGTGTCAGTGTGCGGTTGATATAGTATCTGTTTTCTGCTGTCTGTCAGTGTGAGGTTGATATTGCATCTTTGTTCTGTTGTGGTTCAGTGTGAAGTTGATATTGTATCTGTATACTGCTGTGGGTCAGTGTGAGGTGCATATAGTATCTGTGTTCTGCTGTGTGTCAGTGTGAGGTGGATATTGCATCTGTGTTCTGCTGTAGGTCTGTGTGAGGTGGATATTGTATCTGTGTTCTGCTGTGGATCAGTGTGATGTGGATATTGTATCTGTGTTCTGCTGTGGTTCAGTGTGAGGTGCATATTCTATCTGTGTTCTGCTGTGGGTCAGTGTGAGTTGGATATTGTATCTGTGTACTGATGTATGTCGGTGTGAGGTGGATATTGTATCCGTGTTCTGCTGTGAGTCAGTGTGAGGTGGATATTGTATCTGTGTTCTGCTGTGGGTCAGTGTGAGGTGGATATTGTATCTGTGTTACTCTGTGTTTCAGTGTGAGGGGGATATTGTGTCTGTGTTCTGCTGTACGTCTGTGTGAGGTGGAAATTGTATCTGTGTTCTGCTGTGGGTCATTGTGAGGTGGATATTGAACCTGTGATCTGCTGTAGGTCAGTGTGAGTTGGATATTGTATCTGTGTTCTGATGTGGGTCAGTGTGAGGTGGATATTGTATCTGTGTTATGCTGTGGGTCAGTATGAGGTGGATATTGTATCTGTGTTCTGCTGTGGGTCAGTGTGAGGTGGATTTTCTGTCTGGCTTTTGCTGTTGGTCAGTGTGAGGTGGATATTGTATCTGTGTTCTGATGTGGGTCAGTGTGAGATGGATATTGTATCTGTGTTCTGCTGTGGGTCAGTGTGAGGTGGATATTGCATTTGTGTTCTGCTGTGGGTCAGTGTGAGGTGGATATTGTATCTGTGTTCTGCAGAGGTTCAATGAGAGGTGCATATGGTATCTGTGCTCTGCTGTGTGTCAGGGTGATGTGGATATTGTATCTGTGTTCTGCTGTGGGTCAGTGTGAGATGGATAATGTATCTGTGTTCTGCTGTGGGACAGTGTGAGGTGGATATTGTAACTGTGTTCTGCTGTGGTTCAGAGTGAGGTGCATATTGTAACTATATTCAGCTGTGCGTCAGTGAAAGGGGGATATTGTATCTGTGCTCTGCTGTTTGTCAGTATGAGGTGTATTCTGTAACTGTTTTCTGCTGTGGGTCAGTGAAGGTTTGATATTGTACCTGTGTTCTGCTGTGGTTCAGTGTGAGCTGGATATTATATCTGTGTTCTGCTGTGGTTTCATGAGAGTTGGATATTGTGTCTGTGTTCTGCTGTGCGTGCATTTACCGTGGATATTCTAACGGTGTTCTGCTGTTTTTCCATCTGATTTGGGTGGTGTAACTGTGTTCTGCTGTGGGGCAGCGTGAGGTGGATATTGTATCTTTGTTCTGCTGTGTGTCAGTATGAGATGGATATTGTATCTGTGTTCTGCTGTGTGTCACTGTAAGGTGGATATTGTATATATGTTCTGCTGTGGGGCAGCGTGAGGTGGATATTGTATCTGTGTTCTGCTGTGGGTCAGTGTGAGTTGGATATTGTATCTGTGTTCTTCTGTGGGTCAGTTTGAGTTGGATATTGTATCTGTGTTCTGCTGAGGGTCAGTGTGAGGTGGATAAAATATCTGTGTTTTTCTGTGGGTCAGTGTGAGGTGGATAAAATATCTGTGTTTTTCTGTGGGACAGTGTGAGGTGGGTATTGTATCTGTGTTCTTCTGTGGGTCAGTGTGAGGTGGATATTGTATCTGTGTTCTGCTGTGGGTCAGTGGGAGTTGAATATTCTATCTGATTCTGCTGAGGGTCAGTGTGAGATGGATATTGTATCTGTGTTCTGCTGTGGGTCAGTGTGAGGTTGATATTGTATCTGTGTTCTGCTGTGGGTCAGTGTGAGGTGGATATTGTATCTGTGTTCTGCTGTGGGTCAGTGTGAGGTGGATATTGTATCTCTGCAGTGCTGCGTGTCAATGTGTGGTGGATATAGTATATGTGTTCTTCTGTGAGTCAGTGTGACCTGGATATTGTATCTGAGCTCTGCTATGAGTCAGTGTGAGGTGGATATTGTATCTGTGTTCTGCTCTGGTTTCCTGTGAGTTGGATATTGTGTCTGTGTTCTGCTGTGCGTGCATCTACGGTGGATATTGTAATTGTGTTCTGCTGTGTTTCTGTGTGAGTTGGATACTGTAACTGGGTTCTGCTGTGGGTCAGTCTGAGGTGGACATTGTATCTGTGTTCTGCTGTGTGTCATTGTAAGCGGGATATAGTATCTGTGTTCTGCTGTGGGGCAGCGTGAGGTGGATATTGTATCTGTGTTCTGCTGTGGGTCATGGTGAGGTGGACATTGTATCTGTGTTCTGCTTTGTGTCACTGTAAGGTGGATATTGTATATCTGTTCTGCTGTAGGTCTGCGTGAGGTGGAAATTGTATCTGTGTTCTGGTGTGGGTCAGTGTGAGGTGGATATTGAACCTGTGATCTGCTGTAGGTCTGTGTGAGTTGGATATTGTATCTGTGTTCTGATGTGGGTCAGTGTGAGGTGGATATTGCATCTGTGTTCTGCTGTGGGTCAGTGTGAGGTGGATATTGTATCTGTGTTCTGCAGAGGTTCAATGAGAGGTGCATATGGTATCTGTGCTCTGCTGTTTGTCAGGGTGATGTGGATATTGTATCTGTGCTCTGCTGTGGGTCAGTGTGAGGTGGAAATTGTATCTGTGTTCTGCTGTGGATCAGTGTGAGATGGATAATGTATCTGTGTTTTGCTGTGGGACAGTGTGAGGTGGATATTGTAACTGTGTTCTGCTGTGGTTCAGAGTGAGGTGCATATTGTAACTATATTCAGCTGTGCGTCAGTGAAAGGGGGATATTGTATCTGTTTTCTGCTGTAGGTCAGTGTGAGGTGTATTCTGTAACTGTTTTCTGCTGTGGGTCAGTGAAGGTTTGATGTTGTACCTGTGTTCTGCTGTGGGTCAGTGTGAGCTGGATATTTTATCTGTGTTCTGCTGTGGTTTCATGTGAGTTGGATATTGTGTCTGTGTTCTGCTGTGCGTGCATTTACCGTGGATATTCTAACGGTGTTCTGCTGTGTTTCCATCTGATTTGGATGGTGTAACTGTGTTCTGCTGTGGGGCAGCGTGAGGTGGATATTGTATCTTTGTTCTGCTGTGTGTCAGTATGAGGTTGATATTGTATCTGTGTTCTGCTGTGTGTCACTGTAAGGTGGATATTGTATATGTGTTCTGCTGAGGGTCAGTGTGAGGTGGATAAAATATCTGTGTTTTTCTGTGGGTCAGTGTGAGGTGGGTATTGTATCTGTGTTCTTCTGTGGGTCAGTGTGAGGTGGATATTGTATCTGTGTTCTGCTGTGGGTCAGTGTGATTTGAATATTCTATCTGATTCTGCTGAGGGTCAGTGTGAGATGGATATTGTATCTGTGTTCTGCTGTGGGTCAGTGTGAGGTTGATATTGTATCATTGTTCTGCTGTGGGTCAGTGTGAGGTGGATATTGTATCTGTGTTCTGCTGTGGGTCAGTGTGAGGTTGATATTGTATCATTGTTCTGCTGTGGGTCAGTGTGAGGTTGATATTGTATCTCTGCAGTGCTGCGTGTCAATGTGTGGTGGATATAATATCTGTGTTCTTCTGTGAGTCAGTGTGACCTGGATATTGTATCTGAGCTCTGCTATCAGTCAGTGTGAGGTGGATATTGTATCTGTGTTCTGCTCTGGTTTCCTGTGAGTTGGATATTGTGTCTGTGTTCTGCTGTGCGTGCATCTACGGTGGATATTGTAATTGTGTTCTGCTGTGTTTCTGTGTGAGTTGGATAGTGTAACTGGGTTCTGCTGTGGGTCAGTCTGAGGTGGACATTGTATCTGTGTTCTGCTGTGTGTCATTGTAAGCTGGATATAGTATCTGTGTTCTGCTGTGGGGCAGCGTGAGGTGGATATTGTATCTGTGTTCTGCTGTGGGTCATTGTGAGGTGGACATTGTATCTGTGTTCTGCTGTGTGTCACTGTAAGGTGGATATTGTATCTCTGTTCTGCTGTAGGTCTGCGTGAGGTGGAAATTGTATCTGTGTTCTGGTGTGGGTCAGTGTGAGGTGGATATTGTATATTTGTTCTGCTGTGGGTCAGTGTGAGTTGGATATTCCAACTGATTCTGCTGTGGGTCAGTGTGAGATGGATATTGTTGTGTATGTAACCTGTTCCACCTTAAGAGAGCTTAAGCCTGTTCCACCTTAAGAGATGTACTACTTTCTCAGGCTGCTGTAGACGTAATACCGGGGGTGAACACACCGGTATATAAGCACTGTGCAGTAATCTTGTATTCAGTATAGTCCCTACCTCCAACCAGTAAAGACCTGTTTTTATTGTTACTCATTAGTCTGTTTTAATTAACTAAATAATTCACAGACTTAACACTGGCGACGAGTCAGTTTCTTACCCTGCGGCAGTTATTCCACGGCGGTTGAAGAGAGGTTTCAAACCTCACCACTCACCACCCCACTGGAAGTGACAGGCATTAGGACCCTGAAGCCTCCATCAGCTTGTGAACCTGAGTAGAAGACAGGACTGGGTAAGAGAGAGGTACAGGGCGATAGCGATCGGCAGATAAGGGCCGGGCCGCTTTCAAGTGCGAGGCGCAGCCGGGCCATCGATCGCATCCGCTGATAAGGGCCGCACCCGGGGGCTGAAGGGAGACGGCGTCGGGGACGGGTGAAGACTGCCAAGCGCGGGAAGACCGCCATTTTGTGGGCGGAGGACGACGGCAGGAGCGGGAAGCCGCCATCTTTGATAACAAGTAAAGAAAATAAAATCTGAGAAATTGCAAATCTACAATGCCGAAACACGGGAATATTAGCACCTTTGATAGTGACCTCGAAGATTGGGCTATATATGTTGAAAGAGTAAAAAATTATTGGAAGGCCAATAAAATTCGTGACCAAGATAAAGCTCTAACATTATTAAATTTAATGGGTGCGAAGACATACGGGCAATTGAAACACCTGTTATCACCAGATGAACCGGCGGATAAGACGTTCAATGAGATTGTTACTGTCCTGAAAGATCATCTAAACCCCACGCCGCTGATGCTAGCGGAACGATTTAAACTTTACGACAGAAGGCAGCTACAGCATGAAAGCAATGCTGAATATTTGCTGGAATTGCGTAAATTAGCGAAATATTGCCAGTTTGGAACGGGACTGAGAGAGGCACTTCGAGACAAATTTGTGTGTGGTTTATTTAAACAGGATACACAAAAGCGACTGCTCGAGGAGAATGAGCTGACGCTTGAGAAGACGGTCACTATGGCAGCAGCACACGAAGCCGCAGCGAGAGGCACGGCAGTAATGCAGCTACGGTCACCGGAGCTCAGTGCACACAAATTGGGTGTGAATTCTGGCAAATGTTATCGTTGTGGAAAGACAACGCATGATCAGAACCAGTGCTGGTTTAAAAAACAAGAATGTAGAACTTGTGGTAGGCTTGGACATATAGCTAGAGTATGCAGGTCAGCGAAGAAGACCAGCAACAAGAAGTCACCGCAAGGAAAATACGCAAAGGTACACAAGGTGACCGAACAGGAGTCCGATTCAGACGCTAGCAGTAATGAACTGGCTAGCTTAAGAGTACTCAACGCTGGTAAGGGTGCAGACCTCCAGACAATTTGGGTCACTCTTCAGATAGAAGGAGTCCAAGTAAAACTGGAATTGGACACTGGATCGGCATTGACGGTCATAAATAAGAAAGATTACGGAAAGTTATTCCAACATATTCCCCTACAGGATACGGGGATTATATTGGAAACATACACGGGGCAAAGAGTGTACCCCATCGGGAAAATAGAGGTTGCAGTGGTCCACAAGGGCGAAGACAGTCAAATAATGGACTTATATGTGATATCTGAAGGAGGTCCTCCACTACTAGGACGGGAGTGGATTAGGAAAATGAATATGGACTGGCATTTCCTACAAACAATAACGAGTGAGAACTCGGTGAAGATAGTCGGCCCAGACTCTGGAACGGATGATGGTAAGCCCAACTCAGGTGCAAAAGACAAAGTTTCAGCACAGAATTCCACTGAGCAACAACAACATAGTTTAACTGTGGATTCTGAGTCTGGCAAGTCTACTGATGTGCCCATTTCTGAGGGACACCGGGCTCGAACTCAACTCCATTTCAAACTACAACAGCAATTAGAACAAATGCTTCGCCGTTTTGAGCAAGAGTTGAATGCAACGAAAGAGTTCTTTGATATAGAGTTGGAGAATCTGGAAAGACAACAGAAGCAGCTGATGGAGAAAATGGAGCAGGAGCACACAAAACGTCTGATGTCAGAGGAGTTAACGGTCAGCCAACTCCTGCATATGCTGAAGGACAGGACTCTGAAATGGGAAAAACTTGAACATGAACTTCAATATTCAAACGATAGGGGTTTGGAGCTCTCAAAGGTTATTGGAAGAGCTGAGGTGGCAACACAGACTGAGATGACTGCAACAGAGCAGCCCTTGGATGCCAAAAGTACGCTGACTCACGTCAACGTAGAACAACAGACCGCTGAAACAGCTGCTCCGGTAGAGGGATTGCATAGTCCGATCAATCAATCTTCAAAGGAAGTTGAAGTATTAAAATCACAAATGAGGTCACTAGTAAACGACTTGCTGAAAGCACAGAAAAAGCTGGATGCAGAGGTACACATGAAGAAGTCTCTTCAGGAAAGATGTCTGGATTTGGAACAAGAGCTGGCTAACGTCCAGCTGGGTATGGAGGAAATAGACGACCCTCTCACTGGTCTAGCTCAGGACGACACCGAATATTACTGTGACCTGGTGGACGACACCGAATATTACGATGTCCTGTCCTGCCCAGCTTGTAACTTCGACTCCCAAAGTGCAGAAATCATGGAGGAGCACCAAAAGTCTACGGAACATCGGGAGAAGCTGGCTCTACGACGGAAACAGGAGGATGAGAAGGAGGAACTGCGCATGCAGCTGGCAGCTGTGGCAGCTGACAATGGAGCCCAGAGAGTCTTCAAGAAGCAGAAAAGGAAAAGTAAAAACAGAAGATGACCCATCTGAACCATTATCACCTCTACCAGATCACACACGTGGTCCCTCCGAACGGAGCCAAATCAGTTCGGAAGTTCAAGCTGTTAAATCCATGAAAGGACTATTGAATGAGTAACGTGAACCGACGACACCACAGAGATTGAATCTGTGAACTGTTTTCCGCAGAGACTGAATCTGTGATATGTTACGTTAAACATGAAGTTATATATGTATATATGTTATTACGTTATGTTAAATGGGGGGATGACTATAAAGCTAAGAAGGGAGGAGTGTTGTGTTCCACCTTAAGAGAGCTTAAGCCTGTTCCACCTTAAGAGATGTACTACTTTTTCAGGCTGCTGTAGACATAATACCGGGGGTGAACACACCGGTATATAAGCACTGTGCAGTAATCTTGTATTCAGTATAGTCCCTACCTCCAACCAGTAAAGACCTGTTTTTATTGTTACTTATTAGTCTGTTTTAATTAACTAAATAATTCACAGACTTAACAGATATTGTATCTGTGTTCTGCTGTGGGTCAGTGTGAGGTGTATATTGTATCTGTGTTCCGCTGTGGGTCAGTGTGAGGTGGATATTGTATCTGTGTTCTGCTGTGGGTCAGTGTGAGGTGGATATTGTATCTGCGTTCTGCTGTGGGTCAGTGTGAGGTGAATATTGTATCTGTGTTCTGCTGTGGGTCAGTGTGAGGTGGATATTGTATTTGTGTTCTGTTGTGGGTCAGTGTGAGGTGGATATTGTATCTGTGTTCTGCTGTGGGTCAGTGTGAGCTGGATGTTGTATCTGTGCTCTGCGGTGTGTCAGTGTGAGGTGGATATTGTATCTCTGTTCTGCTGTGTGTCAGTTTGAGGTGGATATTGTATCTGTGTTCTGCTGTATATCAGTGTGAGGTGGGCATTGTATCTGTGTTCTGCTGTGGATCAGTGTCAGGTGGATAATGTATCAGTGTTCTGCTGTGGGTCAGTGTGAGGCGGATATTGTATCTGTGTTCTGCTGTGGGTCAGGGTGAGGTTGATATTGTATCTGTGTTCTGCTGTGGGTCAGTATGACTTGGATATTGTATCTGTGTTCTGCTGTGGGTCAGTGTGAGGTGGATATTGAATCTGTGTTCTGCTGTGGGTCAGTGTGAGTTGGATATTGTATCTGTTTTGCATCTGGTCAGTGTGAGGTGGATATTGCATCTGTGTTCTGCTGTGGGTCAGTTTGTGGTGGATATTCTATCTGTGCTCTGCTCTGGGTCAGTGTGATGTGGATATTGTATCTGTGTTCTGCTGTGGGTCAGTGTGAGTTGGATATTGTATCTGTTTTCTGCTGTTGGTCAGTGTGAAGTGGATATTATATCTGTGTTCTGCTGTGGGTGATTGTGAAGTGGATATTTTAACTGTGTTATGCTGTGGGTCAGTGTGAGGTGGATATTGTATCTGTGTACTGCTCTGGGTCAGTTTGAGGTGGATTTTGTATCTGTTCTGCTGTGGTTCAGTGTGAGTTGGATATTTTATCTGTGTTCTGCTGTGGGTCAGTGTGTGGTGGATATTTTATCTGTGTTCTGCTCTGGGTCAGTGTGAGGTGTATATTGTCTCTGTGTTCTGCTGTGGGTCAGTGTGAGTTGGATGTTGTATCTGTGTTCTGCTGTGGGTCAGTGTGAAGTGGATATTGTATCTGTGTTCTGCTGCTTGTCAGTGTGAAGTGAATGTTGTATCTGTGTTCTGCTGTGGGTCAGTGTGAGTTGGATATTGTATCTGTGTTCTGCTGTGGGTCAGTGTGAGGTGAATATTGTATCTGTTTTCTGCTGAGGGTCAATTTGAGTTGGATAATTTATCGGTGTTCTGCTGTGGGTCAGTTTGAGTTGAATATTGTATCTGTGTTCTGCTGTGGGTCAGTGTGAGGTGGATATTGTACCTGTGTTCTGCTGTGGGTCAGTATGAGGTGCATATTGTATCTGTGTTCTGCTGTGGGTCAATGTGAGGAGGATATTGTTCTGTGTTCTGCTGTGGGTCAGTGTGAGGTTGATATTGTATCTGTGCTCTGCTCTGGGTCAGTGTGAGGTGGATATTTTACCTGTGTTCTGCTGTGGGTCAGTGTGAGGTGGATATTGTATCTGTGTTCTGCTGTGGGTCAGTGTGAGGTTGATATTGTATCTGTGTTCTGCTCTGGGTCAGTGTGAGGTGGATATTGTATCTTTGTTCTGCTGTGGGTCAGTGTGAGGCTGATATTGGACCTGTGTTCTGCTGTGGGTCAGTGTGAGTTGGATATGGTATCAGTGTTCTGCCGTGGTTCAGTGTGAGGTGGATATTGTATCTGCGCTCTGCTGTGTTTCCGTGTGAGTTGAATAATGTAACTGTGTTCTGCTGTGGATCAGTGTCAGGTGGATTTGTAGCTGTCTTGTGCTGTGTGTCAGTGTGCGGTTGATATAGTATCTGTTTTCTGCTGTCTGTCAGTGTGAGGTTGATATTGCATCTTTGTTCTGTTGTGGTTCAGTGTGAAGTTGATATTGTATCTGTATTCTGCTGTGGGTCAGTGTGAGGTGGATATAGTATCTGTGTTCTGCTGTGTGTCAGTGTGAGGTGGATATTGCATCTGTGTTCTGCTGTAGGTCTGTGTGAGTTGGATATTGTATCTGTGTTCTGCTGTGGATCAGTGTGTGGTGGATATTGTATCTGTGTTCTGCTGTGGTTCAGTGTGAGGTGCATATTCTATCTGTGTTCTGCTGTGGGTCAGTGTGAGTTGGATATTGTATCTGTGTTCTGATGTGTGTCAGTGTGAGGTGGATATTGTATCCGTGTTCTGCTGTGAGTCAGTGTGAGGTGGAAATTGTATCTGTGTTCTGCTGTGGGACATTGTGAGGTGGATATTGAACCTGTGATCTGCTGTAGGTCAGTGTGAGTTGGATATTGTATCTGTGTTCTGATGTGGGTCAGTGTGAGGTGGATATTGTATCTGTGTTATGCTGTGGGTCAGTATGAGGTGGATATTGTATCTGTGTTCTGCTGTGGGTCAGTGTGAGGTGGATATTCTGTCTGGCTTTTGCTGTTGGTCAGTGTGAGGTGGATATTTTATCTGTGTTCTGCTGTGGGTCAGTGTGAGGTGGATTTTGTATCTGTGTTCTGCTGTGGGTCAGTGTGAGGTGGATATTGCATCTGTGTTCTGCTGTGGGTCAGTCTGAGATGAATATTGTATCTGTGTCCTGCTGTGGGTCAGTGTGAGTTGGATATTGTATCTGTGTTCTGCTGTGGGTCAGTGTGAGGTGGACCTTGTATCTGTGTTCCGCTGTGGGTCAGTGTGAGGTGGATATTGTACCTATGTTCTGCTGTGGGTCAGTGTGAGTTCGATATTGTATCTGTGTTCTGCTGTGGGTCAGTGTGAGATGGATATTGTATTTGTGTTCTGCTGTGGGTCAGTGTGAGGTGGATATTGTATCTGTGTTCTGCTGTATGTCAGCGTGAGGTGGATATTATATCTGTGTTCTGCTGTGGGTCAGTGTGAGGTGGATATTGAATCTGTGTTCTGCTGTGGGTCAGTGTGAGTTGGATATTGTATCTGTTCTGCTTCTGGTCAGTGTGAGGTGGATATTGCATCTGTGTTCTGCTGTGGGTCAGTGTGTGGTGGATATTCTATCTGTGCTCTGCTCTGGGTCAGTGTGATGTGGATATTGTATCTGTGTTCTGCTGTGGGTCAGTGTGAGTGGAATTTGTATCTGTTTTCTGCTGTTGGTCAGTGTGAAGTGGATATTATATCTGTGTTCTTCTGTGGGTGATTGTGAAGTGGATATTTTAACTGTGTTATGCTGTGGGTCAGTGTGAGGTGAATGTTGTATCTGTGAACTGCTCTGGGTCAGTGTAAGGTGGATTTTGTAGCTGTTCTGCTGTGGTTCAGTGTGAGTTGGATATTTTATATGTGTTCTGCTGTGGGCCAGTGTGTGGTGGATATTTTATCTGTGTTCTGCCCTGGGTCAGTGTGAGGTGTATATTGTCTCTGTGTTCTGCTGTGGGTCAGTGTGAGTTGGATGTTGTATCTGTGTTCTGCTGTGGGTCAGTGAGAAGTGGATATTGTATCTGTGTTCTGCTGCTTGTCAGTGTGAAGTGAATGTTGTATCTGTTTTCTGCTGTGGGTCAGTGTGAGGCTGATATTGGACCTGTGTTCTGCTGTGGGTCAGTGTGAGTTGGATATGGTATCAGTGTTCTGCCGTGGTTCAGTGTGAGGTGGATATTGTATCTGCGTTCTGCTGTGTTTCCGTGTGAGTTGAATAATGTAACTGTGTTCTGCTGTGGATCAGTGTCAGGTGGATTTGTAGCTGTCTTGTGCTGTGTGTCAGTGTGTGGTTGATATAGTATCTGTTTTCTGCTGTCTGTCAGTGTGAGGTTGATATTGCATCTTTGTTCTGTTGTGGTTCAGTGTGAAGTTGATATTGTATCTGTATTATGCTGTGGGTCAGTGTGAGGTGGATATAGTATCTGTGTTCTGCTGTGTGTCAGTGTGAGGTGGGTATTGCATCTGTGTTCTGCTGTAGGTCTGTGTGAGGTGGATATTGTATCTGTGTTCTGCTGTGGATCAGTGTGAGGTGGATATTGTATCTGTGTTCTGCTGTGGTTCAGTGTGAGGTGCATATTCTATCTGTGTTCTTCTGTGGGTCAGTGTGAGTTCGATTTTGTATCTGTGTTCTGATGTGTGTCGGTGTGAGGTGGATATTGTATCCGTGTTCTGCTGTGAGTCAGTGTGAGGTGGATATTGTATCTGTGTTTTGCTGTGGGTCAGTGTGAGGTGGATATTGTATCTGTGTTACTCTGTGTTTCAGTGTGAGGGGGATATTGTGCCTGTGCTCTGCTGTAGGTCTGTGTGAGGTGGAAATTGTATCTGTGTTCTGCTGTGGGTCATTGTGAGGTGGATATTGAACCTGTGATCTGCTGTAGGTCAGTGTGAGTTGGATATTGTATCTGTGTTCTGATGTGGGTCAGTGTGAGGTGGATATTGTATCTGTGTTATGCTGCGGGTCAGTATGAGGTGGATATTCTGTCTGGCTTTTGCTGTTGGTCAGTGTGAGGCGAATATTGTATCTGTGTTCTGCTGTGGGTCAGTGTGAGGTGGATATTGTATCTATGTTCTGCTGTGGGTCAGTGTGAGTTCGATATTGTATCTGTGTTCTGCTGTGGGTCAGTGTGAGATGGATATTGTAGTTGTGTTCTGCTGTGGGTCACTGTGAGGTGGATATTGTATCTGTGTTCTGCTGTATGTCAGCGTAAGGTGGATATTGTATCTGTGTACTTCTGTGGGTCAGTGTGAGGTGGATATTGTATCTGTTTGCTGCTGTGGGTCAGTGTGAGGTGGATATTGTATCTGTGTTCTGCTGTGGGTCAGTGTGAGGTTGATATTGTATCTGTGTTCTGCTGTAGGCCAGTGTTAGGTGGATATTGTATCTGTGTTCTGCTGTGGGTCAGTGTGAGGTGGATATGGTATCTGTGCTCTGCTGTGTTTCCATGTGAGGTGGATATTGTAACAGTGTTCTGCTGTGCGTCAGTGTGAGTGGGATATTGTATCTGTGTTCTGCTGTGTGTCAGTGTGAGGTGGATATTGTATCTGTGTTCTGCTGTGGGTCAGTGTGAAATGGATATTGTATCTGTGTTCTGCTGTGGGTCAGTGTGAGGTGGATATTGTATCTGTGTTCTGTTGTGGGTCAGTGTGAGGTTGCTATTGTATCTGTGATCTGCTGTGGGTCAGTGTGAGATGGATATTTTACCTGTGTTCTGCTGTGGGACAGTGTGAGGTTGATATTGTATCTGCGTTCTGTTGTAGATCAGTGTGAGGTCCCAATTGTATCTGTGTTCTGCTGTGCGTCAGTGTGAGTTGGAAGCTGCATCTGTGTTCTGCTGTGGGTCAGTATGTGTTGGATATTGTATCTGTGTTCTGCTGTGGGTCAGTGTGAGGCTGATATTGGACCTGTGTTCTGCTGTGGGTCAGTGTGAGTTGGATATGGTATCAGTGTTCTGCTGTGTTTCCGTGTGAGTTGAATAATGTAACTGTGTTCTGCTGTGGATCAGTGTCAGGTGGATTTGTAGCTGTCTTGTGCTGTGTGTCAGTGTGCGATTGATATAGTATCTGTTTTCTGCTGTCTGTCAGTGTGAGGTTGATATTGCATCTTTGTTCTGTTGTAGTTCAGTGTGAAGTTGATATTGTATCTGTATTCTGCTGTGGGTCAGTGTGAGGTGGATATAGTATCTGTGTTCTGCTGTGTGTCAGTGTGAGGTGGATATTGCATCTGTGTTATGCTGTAGGTCTGTGTGAGGTGGATATTGTATCTGTGTTTTGCTGTGGATCAGTGTGAGGTGGATATTGTATCTGTGTTCTGCTGTGAGTCAGTGTGAGGTGCATATTCTATCTGTGTTCTGCTGTGGGTCAGTGTGAGTTGGATATTGTATCTGTGTTCTGATGTGTGTTGGTGTGAGGTGGATATTGTATCCGTGTTCTGCTGTGAGTCAGTGTGAGGTGGATATTGTATCTGTGTTCTGCTGTGGGTCAGTGTGAGGTGGATATTGTATCTGTGTTACTCTGTGTTTCAGTGTGAGGGGGATATTGTGTCTGTGTTCTGCTGTAGGTCTGTGTGAGGTGGAAATTGTATCTATGTTCTGCTGTGGGTCATTGTGAGGTGGATATTGAACCTGTGATCTGCTGTAGGTCAGTGTGAGTTGGATATCGTATCTGTGTTCTGATGTGGGTCAGTGTGAGGTGGATATTGTATCTGTGTTATGCTGCGGGTCAGTATGAGGTGGATATTGTATCTGTGTTCTGCTGTGGGTCAGTGTGAGGTGGATATTCTGTCTGGCTTTTGCTGTTTGTCAGTGTGAGGCGAATATTGTATCTGTGTTCTGCTTTGGGTCAGTGTGAGGTGGATATTGTATCTCTGTTCTGCTGTGGGTCAGTGTGAGGTGGATATTGTATCTGTGTTCTGCTGTGGGTCAGTGTGAGGTGGATATTGCATCTGTGTTCTGCTGTGGGTCAGTCTTAGATGAATATTGTATCTGTGTCCTGCTGTGGGTCAGTGTGAGTTGGATATTGTATCTGTGTTCTGCTGTGGGTCAGTGTGAGGTGGACCTTGTATCTGTGTTCTGCTGTGGGTCAGTGTGAGGTGGATATTGTATCTATGTTCTGCTGTGGGTCAGTGTGAGTTCGATATTGTATCTGTGTTCTGATGTGGGTCAGTGTGAGATGGATATTGTATTTGTGTTCTGCTGTGGGTCAGTGTGAGGTGATATTGTATCTGTGTTCTGCTGTATGTCAGCGTGAGGTGGATATTGTATATGTGTTCTTCTGTGGGTCAGTGTGAGGTGGATATTGTACCTGTTTTCTGCTGTGGGTCAGTGTGAGGTGGATATTGTATCTGTGTTCTGCTGTGGGTCAGTGTGAGGTTGATATTTTATCTGTGTTCTGCTGTAGGCCAGTGTGAGGTGGATATTGTATCTGTGTTCTGCTGTGGGTCAGTTTGAGTGGGATATTGTATCTGTGTTCTGCTGTGCGTCAGTGTGAGTGGGATATTGTATCTGTGTTCTGCTGTGGGTCAGTGTGAGGTTGATATTGTATCTGTGTTCTGCTGTAGGCCAGTGTGAGGTGGATATTGTATCTGTGTTCTGCTGTGTGTCAGTGTGAGGTGGATATGGTATCTGTGTTCTGCTGTGTTTCCATGTGAGATGGATATTGTAACAGTATTCTGCTGTACGCCAGTGTGAGTGGGATATTGTATCTGTGTTCTGCTGTGGGTCAGTGTGAGGCTGATATTGGACCTGTGTTCTGCTGTGGGTCAGTGTGAGTTGGATATGGTATCAGTGTTCTGCCGTAGTTCATTGTGAGGTGGATATTGTATCTGCGTTCTGCTGTGTTTTTGTGTGAGTTGAATAATGTAACTGTGTTCTGCTTTGCGTCAGTGAGATGTGAATATTTTATCTGTGTTCTGCTGTGTGTCAGAGTGAGTTGGATATTTTAACTGTGTTCTGTTGTGTTTCCATGTGAGGTGGATATTGTAACTGTGTTCTGCTGTGGTCCAGTGTGAGTCTGGATCTTGTAACTGTGTTCTGCTGTGGTCCAGTGTGAGGTGGATATTGTAACTGTGTTCTGCTGTGGTCCAGTGTGAGTTGGATATTGTAACTGTGTTCTGCTGTGCGTCAGTGTGAGGTGGATATTCTAAACGTTTTTTGCTGTATGGACATTGTGTTAAACGTGGCTTGTATTCCATTCAGTTCGGAACATTGAGGAGCACTATGATCTAGCTATTTGAAATGTTAAAATGATTAAATAGCGAGAATTCTGTGGCGAAATCTACAGGGAATATTATGAACTTGGTGGCTATATCGTAATATTAGGTCTTGGTCGTTCAGCAGGGAAACCAGGGAAGCCTTTTACTCAAAATGGTTCGTATAATTCTCGAATTAGCACCCCAAATGTCCAAAGATGCTGGTTCAATTGTAGCTTTCAAGATTGCGATTGAACAGATTTAGATAGGTAATGGTATCAAAGGGAATGGATCAAATACAGATAGGCAAAGTTGAGATACAGATAAAAGGTGATCTCATTGAAAGCCGATCAACCTCGAGAGATTGAATGGCATATTATTGTTGCCAGTAACACTCTGTTGCCAATTATTCAACGTTCATATTGGTGTACGGCTACAGATCACTGCTGTAAGCAAGGATATAAGTAGGACCATCTCTTAGATCGCAGTGATACTGACAGTCTCTATAAGTCCTCTGTGTGCTCTTTGAAACAGTAGTGTGACAACCACGTGTTTGTTTGTATCAGCTGAAAGTTTGCCGCAGTTAATGACTTCATGCACTTGAATAGCTAAACAGAGGTAATGTTATGGCTTTATAAAGCTTTCTTTAAGCTGGACATTTATAGAATCATAGAAAGAAGCCCAAAAAATGGAGGTGATGCGGCCTATTGTGGCTGTGGCGGCTCTTTGCAAGAGCAAACCAATGAGACCCACTCCCCTGTTCATTCCCCATAGCCCTGTTTTTATTTCTTTTCCAAACATATATCCAATTGCACGGTTGAAAGTTATAACTAAATCGGCTACGATAACCCTGCCAGACAATGAATTACAGATGAGAAAATTCAATGCTTAAATAAAACATCCTCATCTGGTCGATGCATGTTATCTTAAATATGTTACCATTGGTTACCGACCATCCATCCAGTGGAAACAGCTTCTCTTCATTTACTCTAAAAAATCCAATCATAATACAGCACATATTTAAATCTGACCTTAAAGTTCTGATTTAAGGAGAACATTCGCAGTTTCCCTCTTATTTCCACATTACTGAAGACACTCATCACCGGACTCATACTGGGAAATCTCCTCTGTGTCCATTACAATGCCTTGACCCCATTTCTAAAACTTGGTCCCCAGAATTCGACAAAAAGCTCCAGCTAAATCCCAACCAATGATTTGCAAATCTTTAGCATAAATCCCTTGCATTTCCTTCACTTAGAAAATAATAAAATGATTTGGCAGATTCAACACGTATTAACGAAGGGGAAATCATGTTTGACAAATCTGTTCGAGTTTTTGAGGTTGCATCTAGCTGAATCGGCAAGGGGAACCAGTGGATGTGGTTTATTTGGATTTTCAGAAGGCATTCTAGAAGTAGCCACGCAGGAGGTTATTAAACTAAATTAGGCACATGGGATTGTGGGTAATATACAAGCATGGATTGAGGGTTGGTTAACGAACAGAAAACAGAGATTAGGAATAAACGTGTAATTTTCGAGTTGTCAGACTTTAACTAGTGATGTACAACAAGGATCAGTGCTTGGACCTCAGCTATTAACAATCGACAGCACTGATTTGGATGAGGGTCTCCAAATGTAATATATCCAATTTTGCTGAGGATACAATGCTGGGTGGGATGGTAAGTTGTGAGGAGGATGCAAAAAGGTTTCAATGGGGTACAGGCTTGGTAAGTGAGTGGGCAAGTACATGGCAAATGGAATATAATGTGCAGAATTGTGAAGTTATCCACTTTGGTTGCAAAATAGAAAAGCAGAGTATTTTATAAACTGAGAGAAATTGGGACATGTTGGTGCTCAGAGGGACATGGGTGTCCTTGTGCACTAATGACTGAAAGTTAACATGCAGCTACATCAAGCAATTTGGGAAGCAAATGATATGTTGGCATTTATTACAAGAGGATTTGAGTATAAGTGTGATGACTTCTTAAAGCAATTTCATCGGTCCTTGTTTAGACCACACCTATTATGCACAGTTTCGCTCTGCTTACCTATGTAGGGATATACTTGTCATAAAGGAGGTGCAACAAAGGTTCACCAGACTGATTCGTGAGATGGGGTGATTGTCCAGTGAGGAGAGATTGTGGCCTATATTCCCTAGATTTTAGAAGCATGAGAGGTGATCTAATTGAAACAGACACATTTTTAAGGGGATTGACATGGTAGAAGCAGAGAGTATGTTTCCCCTGGCTGGGGAATCTAGAATTGGGGTTACAGTCTCAGAATAAGTGGGGCACCGCTTAAGACTGAGATGACAAATTTCTTCACTCAGATGGTGGTGAATCTTTGGAATTCTCTACCCCAGAGGGCTGAGGTGGCTCAGTCGTTGAGTATCTTCAAGACAGAGATCGATCGATTTTTGGATATTAATGGAATCAAGGGATATGGGGAGAGTGCAGGAAAGTGGAGCTAAGTTAGAAAATCAGCTATTGAATTGCGGAGCATTTTCGAGGGGCCGAATGGCCTACTCCTGCTCCCATTTCTCATGTTGTAATGTGTTCATTTTTAATTTATATGTGCCTCTATTTACAAAGCCCAGCTGCCGTATGATTTTATTTACCAGCCGCGTCTACTTGTTCTATCATTGTCATAATTGTAAATGTGAACTGCCAATTCTCTTTGCTCCTGCACTTCCTTTAGAACAGAACCATTTAAAGTATATTGCGTCTGATAGTTCTTCGCAAATGCTTCACGTCACTTTTCTCTGCATTATATTTCAGCTGGCATGTGCCTGCCCATTTGAAACTATGCCCTTTGTAAACCAGTCCAGCACATTAATATATCTCAAAAAGAGCAGCGTTCTCAATAACCGAGGTCTGAGGAACGCCATTAAGTTCTCCCCCCAAGGCTGATAAACAAGCGTGCAGCACCATTGTGCTTATTGTCCCTTAACCAATGTTGTGTGCACGCTGCTACTGCCCTATTAATAATATTATTGATGGAACGACAATCAGCAGCCACGACTGTAGAAGTTACAGTCACTAAATATTAATTGAAAGTCGAGGAATAACAGGAGGGACCCGGATGAAGTGTCAGGGCCAGCAGCACGCTCAAGCACTGTACATTGCCACGTCTAAAGTTTTAAGTGAATAAACGTTTTAATCAGATGAAAACCCAGGGGCTGTGGGGAAGCAGCAGGATATTAGGATGTGTTCTGGCTAGCTGCAACAAACAGCCAGCAGAGACAGAATGAATTCAATGGCCCTGTTACGTGTTGCAAACTTCCACTGTAGTCCTGCTGATAAAGCCATACGCTTGAATGTCAGCTTTTACAATCACCTGTAATGCCTGTTTAACTGCACTGCGTACTGTACAGAAGATATCTAAACAATTCTAAACCAGAGTTGACAGCATTGGAAGAAATCAAATAAAGTACAGTTCCCGTTACCCAGAAATAACAATAACTTACTGTCTGAACAACTTAATACTCACCGCTCACAGGTACCAAGAAATGTGGAATCTGAGCAGAGGAGAAACCTTTCACTATTTCTGAAGCGGCCAGTTTCTGTTGACGGCCACTCAGAACTGATAAACTCTGCAGCCACAGTGTTCACACAGCAAGAGCCTGCTCCTTCCTTCCTGCCTTCATGTCATTGTATTAATAGTGGGGGTAGTGCAGCAACAGGAATTGGGAGCTTTACAAGATCTTTGAAAGTTTCCTTCGTGTTGCAGCCATAAGTTATCTAGAAGAGTTTTTTGATATGCATCATTAAAATATGTGGGTATTCAAAGCATGCAATTTACTCTTACTGGTATTACAGATGGATTTGTTTCACTGCCTCTACGTTCCATATATCAATCACAGGGTTGCAGCAAAGGGCAACACCATTAAAGACTATTCTCAGCAAACAGCGCCTAAAATTCAGGAAACCTGACAAAAACGAATGCCGTGCTACTGACAATTACTCGCATTCAATGGTTTTGTTGGCACCTTCTCCTGATGTTGTGTTACATAAAAACGGATTATAACCTCGCCATTGCTCTACTTCCAGCCCATTACAGCTTTCCGGTCCTGTCCATCTACATTCCTCTCCTGACTCCAATTCATTGCAACATGGCGGATGATCATATTTTCTCTCTTAGCGAAGAACTCTTCTATTCTCTTTCCCTTGAAACACAACATTATGGCAACGCGATTGTACCTGAGAAAAATCCAGCGGCGCAAACTACTTGTATACTCACAATTATTGAGCACGGACAATGAAGAATAATTGGATTATGTTGCGAATCAGCTCAGAAGGCTGTAATAGATCTCTTCAATTGCCAAATTGTGTTTACAGTGGGAAGTAACTATTCGGCAAGTGGTGCCTGTGCCAGTACTTTGCAAGAGCGATCCAACTGTTCCCACTCACCTGCTCTTTCACCATAGCCCTGCCAATGTTTCCTTTCCACGGATGTATCCAATTCATTATTGAAAATTTATATTAAATCAGTTTCCAGCACCTCCTCATTGTTTCAGTATGTTCCAAATTTCGTGTCAGCTGCAAACGTTGAAATTATGCCTTTATTACCAAATCCAATCAAAGTCTATGTAAAAAAGAGCAGTGGCATTAAAATCTATTCCTGGGGACAGAACAACATTCTGCCATATTGTCTAAAAAATGAAAATCTATATTTACAATGCCGGTTGATTTGACAATGGAAGGGTTAAATATTCAAACACAATGTGCACAGAAGAATGTCGCGATCTCAGTATTATCATATATCTCCTGCCTAACTGGCCTGCCACCACTTCCCTATTTGCAACATCCAATCTGATTACGGTTCTGTTCTACTTCCTGCCGTTGGAGAAGTTATCTGGCGAGTGAGATAACAGGCATGTAGTCAATCGTTCCACAGAGGACATTTTCTGGGCATTGCGACTGAACAGGTTTGAAGGTTCAATCTGTTCGCCTCAAGTGAAAACAAATTATTCAAACATTTATCATTTACGCTCCCGAATTATTATTCTAATGCATTTCCTAATATGAAGATTGAACCCATCTGCTTTTTTCTGAGCCACTGCAATTCATTCCTTCAACAATTCATACCTTATCCATTGCAGTTTGAACATAGGAATGTAGGAACATAGCAACAGGAGTAGGCCTTTCAGCCCCTCGAGCCTGTTCCACCATTCAATGAGATCATGGCTGATCTGCGACCTAAATACAGATACGCACCCTTGCCCCATATCCTGCAATACCTTTAGTTAGCAAAACGCTAACAATCTCAGATATAAGGATTATAATTGACCTAGCTCCCTTTGCCATTTGTGGAAGAGAATTCAAAAGTTCTACCACCCGATATGTTTCCTAATTTCACACCTGAAATGTCTGGCGCTCATTTTTAGACTATGCCCCCTAGTCCTAGAATCCACAACAAGCGGAAATAGTTTCTCTCTATCTACCCTATCTGTTTCCCTTAATATCGTGAAAATTTGGATCAGACCACCCCTCAACTTTCTAATTTCTAGGGAATACAAGCCAATTTGTTTAAGGTCTACATTGAACTTAACCCTTGAAGTCCGGGTATCATTCTCGTAAACCTACGCTGCACTCCCTCCAAGGTCAACATATCCTTCCTAAGGTGTGCTGCCCAGAACTGCTCACAGTACACCAGCTTTGGTCTAGCCAGGGTTTTGGATAGAGGTAGCATAACTTATAACCCCTTATATATTGTCCTCCAGATATAAAGGCCGACATTCCATTAGCCTTTTTGATTATTGACTGTTCCTATTCATGATATTTTAATGATAATAAGTCCTCTCATTAGCTGGATTTGCAGTCACTTTAACATCCGACCTGCAGACGAGGTGTGAACACTTGGTGTGTTGATTTAGGTACTGATACAGCAGCCTAGAAATTATGTGTAATGTTGGTATTTCCGAGCCAGTTACGGCAGCAAAAATACTCAGCAAAACTCTGCATTGTTATACAAATTACAATTGTTTCACTAAAGTCTTTCACCGAAGAGAATCTGCCTCCAATCCAGTATTGCCCCCACAATTAATGCCATGGGCAGTCTGGTCTCCAAGATGCAATGAGCGGGCTGTCCTGTGTTGAGAGATTGTGTAGAATGAGTCTCTACTCTCTGGAGTTTAGAAGAATAAGAGGTGACCTCATGGAAATATACAAGATTCTGAAGGGATTGCCAGGATAGATGCTGAGAGGTTGTTTTCCCCCTGGCTGGAGTGTCTAGGAATTGGAGGCATAGACTCAGGATAAGGGGTCGGCCATTTAAGACCGAGCTGAGGAGGAATGTCTTCACTCAGAGGGTTGTGAATCCTTGGAGTTTTCTGCCCCAGAGTTCTGTGAATGCTGAGTCTTCGATTATATACAAGGCTGACGCAAGTGGAATCAAGGGATATGGAGCTCGGGTGGGAAAGTGAAGTTGAGGTCGATCATCAGCCATGATCTTTTTGAATAGCAGATCAGTCTCCAGTGTCCTTATGGCCAAATCCTGCTCCTATTTCCGATGACATTCCGTTCTTCTGTCCCTTAGACAGCGTCCCATAGTTGTACACAACGAGTCATAGCTATGACTTCGCATCCCACCATCAAGCCTGTAATGTTCGAGTGTCATCCTCAGGATAGGCCAGCGGTGATGTATCCGGACATAAATGAACGATCATTGGAGTAATCAACATTGAATCCAGACTCAATAAATTCTCATGGATTGAGGAATTGAATCAAACAAGCTGAAGGAGTCTTCCTGGCAATGAAAATCTTTTCCTCGACAAGTGATGAATTAGTGCTCTTCCATGTTGAGCAAAACCTACTGGAAGCACCTACTGAGTTAAAGGCGCAGAATGTGAGGTGATGATTGTGACTAGTCTGATGGAGCGGCTTCCAGCACTACTTTATCAGGCCCCATAGTTCTTTAGGTGTCCAGGGCACTCAGCAGGTTCTTGAGGTTACGTGGAGAGAATTGAATTGGCTCAATGCTGGCATCTGTTGGGGACCTCAGGAGCTGGAGAAGAAACTTCATGAGCACAGCACTTCTGGCTGAACATGCTTGCGAACTCATCAACCTTGCGTTTTGCATTCACACGTCATTATATCGGATGGGGATGTTCTAACCGACTCCTCCTCCAGTTAGTTGCATAATTTTGCACCCACATTCACGACTGCATGTGTTAGGATGGCAGAGCTCTGACCTGATTTGTTGGTTCTGGAATCGATTGGCGCTGTCATGCTACTTCCGACTTTTATCTTGCATTTAGGCTTGTGTTCCAGCTTCACCCGAGTGGCACTTAATTTTCTGGTTCACCTGGTGGTGATCATCGCATGCACTTCACGCATTAAACTTATGTTGTTCATCTGACATCTTTGTGTCAGAGGAGTGAGGGTTATGCTGGTTCGGGGGCTCCATATTTGTGATGGAATACAACTCTACTGCAGCTGATGGTGCACAACGACTCTTGAATGTGCACTTTAGAGCTCATAGACCTGTCCTTAATCTATCCCACTTTTAATGGTGATAATAATATACTTCACCACAGAGGGTGTCCTCAATATAAAGATAGGATCTGGTCTTTACCAGTACTGTGAGTTGATCATCCTGCCAATCCAATCATGCCAAGTGGATCTTTTCCTCTCAATCGTTCTGAGATGTGTGCATCGCTGCCAAGGCTACCATTTATTGACCATCCCTATTTGCCCTTGAGAAGGTGGTGAAATGCTGTAGTCCTTGCCGTGAAGGTTCTCCCACAGTGCTGTTAGTAAGGGAGTTCCAAGATTTTATCCCTGCGATGATAAAGGAACGGCGATATATTTCTAATTCAGGATGATGTGTGACTTGGAGGGGAACTTGCAGGTCACGTTGTTCCCATGCGCCTGCAGCCCTTGTCCTTGTAGGTGGTAGAGGTCACGGGTTTAGGTGGTGCTGGCAAAGAAGCCTTGGTGAGTTGCTGCCGTGCATCTTGTGGATGGTACACACTGCAGCCACAGTGCGCCGGTGGTGGAGGGACTGTAAGTTGAAGGTTGTAGATGGGCTGCCAATCAAGAGGGTTGCGTTCACCTGGATTTTGTAGAGTTTCTTGAGTGTTGTTGGAGCTGCACTCATCTAGGCAAGTGTTCCATCACATTCCTGACTTGTGCCTTGTACATTATGGAAAATTTTTAAGGAGTCAGGAGGTGAGACACTCGATGCTGAATACCTCGCCTCTGACTAGCTCTTGTTGCCACGGTATTTAAGTTGCTTGTCCAGTTAAGGTTATGGTCAATGCTGACCCCCAGTATATTGATGTTGGGGGTTTCGGTGATGGCAATGCTATTGACTGTAAAGGGGTGGTGATTAGAATCTTGCTTGTTGGAGATCTTTATTGCCTGGCACTTGAGTGTCGTGAATGTTACCTGCCACTTATCAGCCCGAGCCTGAATGGTATCCAGGCCTTGTTGCATGGGGCATGGACTGCTTTATTTCCTGAGGAGTTGCGGAAGGAACTATATACTGTGCAATCATCAGCAAACATCCACACTTGTTAGCTTATGATGATGAAAGGCCATTGATGAAGAAGCTGAAGATGGTGGGGCTTAGGAGATTACACTGAGGAACTCATGCAGCAATATCCTGGGGCTGCGCTGATTGACATCCACAGCAACAATCATCTTCCACTTTGCTTGGTTTGATTCAAGCCAGTGGAATGTTCCCCCCCACCCGATTCCCATTGACTTCAGCTTTACTACGGCTCTTGATTCCATACTCGGTCAAAGGCGGCCTTGATGTCAAGGGCAGTCAATCTCGCCTCACCTCTGGAAGTCAGATCCTTTGTCCATGTTTGGCCCAAATCTGTAATGAGGGCTGGAGTCACGTAGTCCTGACGGAACCCACACTTGTCATCAGTGAGCAGGTTATTGGTGAGTAAGTGTTGCTTGATACAACTGTCGATGAGACCTTCCATCTCTTCGAACCAGGGTTTGTCCCCTGACTTATCAGTAATGCTTGAGTGAGGGATATGCCAGGCCATGAGGTTACAGATTGTGGAGGAACACAATTCTGCTGCTGCTGATTGCCAACTACGCCTCGTGGATGCCCAGATTTGAGCTGATTATTCTGCAACAGGTTTACTGAATAGCTTATTTGCTCGTGTTGGTTCTCTCTCCAACTGCAGCAAGTCCGGTCTGGCAGCTGTGCCCTTCAGGTCTCGGCCTGTTCGGTCAATGTTGTTATTTCCGAGCCAGTTTTGGAGCTAGACATTGCTGGTGGGGCAGGACAGAACCACGGACGTTAGCTGAAAGTTATTATTCTGTGAATATGCATACGTCAGGCTTTTCCTTGACTAGGTTCGCCCAAACTGGCCAGTAGTCCACAGATACCAGTGAGGAGGACATTGCAGCGTTTAGTGTGCGAGATGAGCCGTTGTAGTGATTTTATTCGATGTCTAGATCATAGCTTAATTGTCAATTCGATTTTATTGCTTTATTCCTTTCTAGCTGTATTGATACAACTGAGTGATTGTTTGACCAATTCAGAGGGCAGTTAGAAATCAAAAACATCGATGTGTGGTTGAAGTTATCTATAGCCCAGACCGGGTAAGGACTGTAGATTTCTTATGAGGAAAGGTTGAGCAGGTTGGGGCTATACTCGTTGAAGATTAGAAGAACGAGAGGTGATCTTATTTAAATATATCATATTCTGAGGGGGCTGGACAGGATAGATGCAGGGAGGATGTTTCCCTCGTGGGGGAATCTAGAACTAGGGGGCATAGTTTCAGTATAAGGGGTCACCCATTTAAAACGGAGATGAGGAGGAATTTCTGCTCTCAGAGGGTCGTGAATCTTTGGAATTCTCTATGCCAGAGAGCTGTGGAGGCTGAGTATTTGAATATATTCAAGGCGGAGATAGACAGATTTTGAAACACATTGGAATCAATGGTTTTGTGGAGCGGGCAGCAAAGTGGAGTTGAGGCCATGATCAGATCAGCCATGATCTTATTGAATGGTGGAGCAGGCTCGAGGGGCCGAATGGCCTACTCCTGCTCCTATTTATTATATTCTTGTATTCGTATGTTTCCTTCACTAAAGCACAACAACCTATGCTGGGAATATTGCAATTAGTTTACCTGTGTATCAGGATCAGAGAACACAGTTTCAGGTCAGTGCCAAACTAAGGATTTATCTCAGAGAGCAATATACACGAATTGAGTTAACTTGAACCGAAGGTAATACATCTCCGGAAAGCTTGAGCAGACTGGGGACCCTTTCTGTAGAAAAAGGAACGCTGAGGGTTGAAGAGATTTTTAAGAATATGAGAGAATTTGAAAGGATTCCAGTTGTGGGGAAACCAAAGCAAGGGGCCATTAATACAAGAGAATCAGTGATAAATCGAACATGAAATTTAGGAGAAATGTATTCAGCCAGAGTGTGGTTACAATGTGGAGCTTGCTAACACATGAAGTGTTGATGCTAATAGCATAGATGCAGTTAATAGGGAAGATAGATAAATCACGAGGGAGAAAGGAATAGAAGGTTATGCAGATAGGGTTAAATGAAAAGTGGTGGGAGGAGACTCACGTGATGCCTAAACATCGGCATGGACCAACTGGGCCGAAGAGCCTCTTTCTGTGATTTTAATTTCATCTAATTCAATGTAAAAACAGCATTAAATAATGAAAATGTGGCTCTAGATGTTCGGATTTGAACTGTGTGTTTTTCCATCTGAAACTGTAACTGTTGGCATTGGGAGATGAACTCTTTGCATGATTTCATTCACTCTTACCACTAATCAGAGAAGACAACCGTGTTTTCAACTAAATCAATCGTGATACTAAAGCAAAATACTGCGGATGCTGGAAATCTGAAACAAAAACATAAAATGCTGTAAACACTCAGCCGCTCAGGCAGCATCTGTGGAGAGAGAAACAGAGTTAACGTTTCAGGTCGATGACCCATCGTCAGAACTGGCGTAAGGTTGGAGATGGAACAGGTTTATAAGCAAGTGTAGGGACAGGGGGAGGGAGATGGAGAAGAAAGAACAAAAGGGAAGGTCTGTAATAGGATGGAAGGCAGGAGAGATTAAGAGACAAAAGGAAGGATGGTGCAAGGCAAAAGTAGATGACAATGGGTCAAGTTAAGAAACAAAAGATGGCTCTAGATGAAGGGTAAATGGCAATGGCAGAATGAAGGACAGCTGCCATGCGAGAGAGAGAGAAACATAAATGAAATAAAGATAGGGGCAGAGGCTATTATCTGAAATTGTTGAAAACTATGTTGAGTCCAAAAGGCTGTAAAGTGCCTAATCGAAAGATTGAGGTGCTGTTCCTCAAGCTTACGTTGAGCTTCATTGGAACAGTGTAAAATGCCGTAAACCATTAGGTGTGAGTGGGAGTGGAGTGGAGACTTCAAGTGACAGGCGACTGAAAGCTCAGGGTCACACTTACAGACTGAACGGAAGTGTTCCGCAAAGCAGTCACCCAATCTGTGTCTGATCTCCCCAAGGTAGAGGAGACTGCATCGTGAGCAGCGAATACAGTATACTAAATTGCAAGAATTGCAAGAAAATCGCTGTATCACCTGCAAGGGGTGTTTGGGGCCCTGGGCAGTGGGAAGGGACTGGTATAAGGGCAAGTGTTGCATCTCCTGCGCAAGGGAATTCATTTCAGGAAGCTACAACAACAACTTGTATGTATATATTGCGCCTTTAACTTAATAAAACGTCCCAAGGCGCTTCACAGGAGTGCGATAAAACAAACAAAAATTGACAGCAAGCCACATAAGAAGAAATTAGGGCAGATGTTTAAAAGTTCGGTCAAAGTGGTAGGTTTTAAGGAGCGTCTTAAATGAGGAAATAGAGGTAGAGAGGCGGAGCGGTTTAGGGAGGGATCTCCCGAGATTATGGCCTAGGCAATAGAAGGCACAGCCACCATGGTTGAGCGATTAAAATCAGGGATGCTTAAGAGGGCAAAGTTAGAGGAACACATATATCTCGCGGAGCTCTTCGGCCGTAGGAGATTACAGAGATAGGGATGGTCGAGGGCCATTGGAGGGTTTTGAAGAAAAGGATGACAATTTTGAAATCGAGGTGTTGATTTACCGGTAGCCAATGTCGGACAGCGAGCACAGGGGTGATGGGTGAAGGGAATTTGCTGCGTGTTAGGACACGGGGCAGCCGAGGTTCCTACATTTATCTTATTGTAATACAGCAAGTTCAATGTGTTCTGTACCAGAAAGGCATCCGTCAATCAATGGAAATACTGTCAGAAGGCAGTATGCTCTCTGCTTTTAAATGCTTCTACATCTTCGGAGCTGACATGCAATTTTTAATGACTGTTACAGAGGTATCAGTAACATGCAGAAAATGAACAATCCATGACCGCATGCAGAAAGACGTGAATGACATTTAGCCTTCAGGGATAAGTGGCAGGTAACATTTGCGACACTCAAGTGACAGGCAATGACTATCTACAATAAGCGAGAGTCTAACCATCTTCCCATGACACTCAACGGTATTAAATGTTGGGGGGGTTACCATTGACCAGAAACTTAACAGGACCAGCCGCAAAAACATTGTGGCAACAAGAGCGTGTCAGCAGCTGGGTATTCTGCAGCAAGTGTCTCACCTCCTGACTCCCCAACACCTTTACACCATCTACAAGGCAAAAGTCAGGATTGTGATTGAATACTCTCCCCTTGACTGGATGAGTGCAGCTCCAACAACACTCAAAAAGCTCGACACTGTTAAGGGAAAAGCAGCCCGCTTGATGGGCACCCCATCCACCACCTTAAACACCACTCCCTCCACAACCAGTGCACTGTGGCAGCAGTGTGTACAATCTAAAAGATGCACTGCAGCAACTCGCCAAGGCTTCTTCAGCAGCAGTTCCCAAATCCATGACCTCAAACCCCTAGAAGGACAAGGGCAGCAGGCGCATGGGAACACCATTACCTCCAAGTTCCACTTCAGGTCACACATCCTGACTTGTAAATAAATCAGGCCGGTTATTCATTGTCGCTGGATCAAAATCCTGGAACTCCCTCCCTAACAGCACTGTGGGAGTACCTGCACCACACGGACTGCAGCGGTTCAAGAAGGCGGCTCACCACCACCTTCGCACGGGCAACTAGGGATGGGCAATAAATGCTAGCATTATCAGCGATGGCCAAATCCAAATAATGAATACATCACGTGAAATTAAAAGCTGTTTGTACAGCAAAAGGCAGTGTTATTAAAAACAAATTTAAAATACGGGAAATGTGGTGATCGCCCCTCGAGAAAAAAGAAATATTATTTGGTTATGTTAGAAATTTAAGAAACTGTTCTCTAATGTTCCATTGTGGGAGAGGTAGCATAGTGTTAATGTTACTGGACTAGTAATCCAGAGGCCTGGGCTAATAAGTGGGGAACAAGAGTTCAAATGCAGCTGGGGAATTGGAATTCAATTAATTAAATAAATCTGAAATAAAGAGTTAGTACCAGTAATGGTGACTATGTAACTGCCGGATTGTCATAAAATCCCATCTGGTTCATTAATGTCCTTTAGGGAAGGAAATGTGCCGTCCTTTCCTGGTCTGGTCTATATGACACTCAAGGGCAATTAGCGATGGGCAATAAATTCTGAACTTGCATTCAGCACCAAAATCCCGTGAATGAATAAATAACAATTTATGTGATAACTTAACGCGCCCTAGAGCTCTACACCTATTACGATTATCAATCAATCATGAATCAGTCACGTAATAGTGCACTCAGGTTTATATTAATAAATTGGGCATTAATTTTAATGTCACATGCTAACTTTCTATCGCCTCTCCGACCAGCGGATGGAGAAGAACTAAATGGAAAAGCATAATGGAGCAATTGAAAAACCTTGCACATGAGCAGCTTAGTGATCTCCAGGCAAATACAACAATTGTCGAAGCTTGGATGTTGTCACTTCCTAACTTGTTATAGAATCGTAGAAACCGAATCATAGAATTATAGAATTTTAGAATGGTACAGCACCGACGGAGGCCATTCGGCCCACCGTGCCTGTGGCGGCTCTTTGAAAGAGCTATCCAATTCATCCCACTTCCTGCTCTTTCCCCATTGCCCTGCACGTTTTTTCATTTTACATGTGTACATCCAATTTTCTTTCAAGACTTAACATTCAATCTGCTAGCACGACCATTTCAAGTAGGACAGCCCAGAACAGAACATCTTGCTGCATAAAAAAAATTCTTAACTCGCACTGTGGATCCTCTGCTATTTACCTTATGTGCCCGTGGTGTAGTTTCTGCTTATCATCGATGTATAGGGTGATTGTCAACGCGGCATCATATGGCCATGACTGAATTCTTGCCATCAGCACGGGAGGGATCGGAGGCAGTGTAACAGCGGGAGTCACTTTTGAACATCGCATTTTTTAAGCAGCTTAGTGTCATCAAACATCTCTAAACATGACTCTATTAATGTAATTAAAACTACATCTGACCGTCAACCAGAACACTGTGACATTGGAACAGTTATTCATTTCTTTCTGGCGCAAAAACACAAAAGCAAAAGAGCCACAACCACGGCTATCAAAAGAAATTAAGGAGTATCAGATCGAAAGAGAAGTCATATAAAGTTGCCAGGAAAAGTAGCAAGCCTGAGGATTGGGAGCAATTTAGAGTTCAGCTAAAAAGGGAAAAGAGATTGATTAAGAGGAGAAAAAAAGAGAATGAGAGAAAACTTGCAAGGAACATAAAATCGGATTGTAAAAACTTCTACAAGTATGTAAAAAGTAAAAGATTAGAGAAGACAAATGGAGGTCCCTTACAGTCATAAACGGGAGTATTTATAACGGGGAACAAGGAAATGGTGCGGTGATTAAACAAATACTGTGGTTCTGTCTTCATGGAAGAGGAAACAGTTAACTTTCCAGAAATGCTATCGAACCAAGGGTCTAGTGAGAAGGAGGAATTAAAGGAAATCATTAATAGTAAAAAAATACTGCTGGAGAAATTAATGGGAATGAAAGCTGACAAATCCCCTGCGTGACTGTATTATTCCTGTTTAACTTTCCTCTACCTCTCTCAGTTTCTGTCTCCATTTGTACAACAATTTCTCGCAGTTTTCTCTTGCTCACAAACTCCTATCTTTCTCTTAATTTCTGCTGAATGTGTGCTGCTTTTTAAATTTATATACCTGTGCCTTTACTGTTTATGGTTTTCCTCCGTGTAACTTTCCTCATTATATTTATATCTTTCTATTTTCCTCCATCTCATCTTTTGCCGGTTTCTCTTTCTGCCTTCTCAGTGTATTTGCCCATTAATTTCTCCCTCTCTCCCTCTTTCTCTCTATTCTTTTTTCTCTCCTGTTTCTCTATCCATTTCAACATCTACATCTCTTACTCTTTGCTTCTTTACCTATTTTGATTGGTCTCTTGTTGTGTTTACTTTCTTTAACGTGTTACCTCTGCCCCTCTACGCTCTGCAATCAGTTTCACTTTCGGTTGCTCTACGTTTCATTTCTGTCTCTTTCTTCCCTTCTGAGTTCTGACCTATATTTTGTCTCTGTTTTAGGGTTCTCACTATCTGTCATTTCCACTTTCCACCTGCCACTATATGTATGTTCATCTCTCTATGTAACTCTATATTCTTTTCTTTACCTTTCTCTATCTATTGATAACCTATCTCTTTATCTATCTCTGTTATTCTGTGTCTCCATTTATGTGCAGTGCAGAGCTCTGACCAGGCCCAGAGCGGCGACTGTGATTGGCGGGTTTGCCCATGTTGCTCTCGGTGCAGGGCGGGCCTTTACTGGAACTCCAGCTGAGCACTTTACTGCCGCCTTTTTGAGAAACAATTAATGTGTCGTCATCGGAGCGAGTCCCGCCTCAATAGGTCAGATCATCAACAAAAAATAATAACAGGATCAGATTTAAGGTCATTTCAGGGCTCTGGGCTATTAATAAAAATGTAGTTTCGGCCCAGTGGGGACTGAGGGAATGAAGCATGGAATGGGAATCAGTTTTACTGCTTGAAACCTTTCCGCTCTTTCTATGATTTAACTAATTTAACTATTAGATTGAGAGGGTATTTCGCCGCGTTCTTCAGCTCCTCTCTGAATGTAGTCTGGGTCACAGCATAAATACACGTTTTGATGCAGGAACTGAGAAGCTGCAGCATTCCTGCTGTGGCTCCTGGGATATAAAGAGGGTCATTGACGGAGGAAGCATAAATCTTTACAATTCGCTGATAGAGAATAAATATAAAATCAGGGTCACCCATAACAGTATAAAACTGCCAAATATACTGAAGAGTAAAATGATGGATTTCCTTCGGTTCTCCATCTCTGGATCCTTGTGATTACCTTCATTGCTGCTGACACTTTCATAGATCCTTCTCTGCTTCAGTGTGATGGACCCATTGACTGTCACTGGACTTCATTGTAAAATGAAATATTTTGAGGATATGCTGTATCAGTTTGCAATGTATCTGTTGGAATCAGAAGCCCTTCTATTGATCTGGAGATTATAAGGAGCAGCGGTGATGTTGGCGTTTTGTTAACTGAAAAATCGTCCCATCTAATGCTGCAATTTATAATTACAGGTGAAAGGACTTCAATTACTTATAGTTCTGTCTGGTAGAGATATTCGATTCTGTTGATTCCATGTATTACAGATGAAGGGAAGAGTGCAGATGAACAGGAGGAGACGTGGATCATCTGCAGAGATATTTAATTTTTCAGAGATCTCGCCAATGGACAAACTGACACTGAGAATAGGATCAATGAGCACGGAGCATGTGAGCAGAATTTCGGCGTTGTAGGATAGGATTGAATCGGATGTGAAAAAGCTTTGGCAAAGAGAGTACAGACAGTGCGGAATGATAGAGGAGCTATAGAGAAACAGGGAGGGAGAAGGCAAGCGAGAAGGATATGTTTAGTGAAAGTGAGAGAGAGGGAGCTACTGAAACCTCGAGTAAAATTACAAGTAGATGTGACTTCAAGGTGTTATTAGGATGTGGTCAGATTTGGTGAGATGTTATTGTTGGACCCGCTCCCTGTGTTTGTGCGTCAGATCCTCTGTCTGTTTTCGTGAATGTTATTTTTCCTTACTTTATGACTTATAAGTACACATTCTTAAAAATTAATTAACATATAGGATGCATGAATTAGTAATCGTAATCAATTATTGGAATAGTGGATTTTTAAAACTGTGCAACAGATGAATTCAATAAAAAATGAGGCAGTTATAACGGATATATTTGAATTTGAATTTGATGTAACTGAATTGCTGAGTTAATTATTTGACCACATTTTAAACCCAACAAGCTGACACCAGTAAACACAGAAATGAATGTTTGAATTTATTATTTGAGTGGTGTTACTGTGATCTATACATTAACTTCCTCTCACTCTCTGCTTTAGTCTCTCCCTGTGAATCCCAGCCGCTCCTCCCCCTGCATTGAATCCTCTGTCTCCTCACCCGTTTCTTCAGTTTGTCCGCATTCCCAAACCCTCTGCTCTTGACACCCCTCCAGCTCCCCCGTGTCCTTTTCCTGGTTTCCCTCCCAATCTCACTCAATTCAATTAAATTCAAATCGCTTTATTGGCATGACAAGGTGCATCTTATGTTGCCAAAGCATCGAAAAACATTTATGGTTGAACACAAACACAGATCTATCCATACAGTGTATAAACAGATGTTTATAAATATACAATGTATAAATACATTCATATAATTTGTATACACTCTTTTCTTAGATTTACTGGTTGTCCCTCTGTTTATGGCAAGCTTTAAGATGATTGATTGGATGGATTTAGTGTCCGCTGGAAGAATGATGCAGCATCGTGCATCATTAGAACAATTGTTCCCATCAGAAGAGAAACTGAATTACCTGGGCATGTTCAGTCTTCGTTTATTTTAATTTTAACAGTTAATAACTTTTAACATAAGAATCACATCTGTGACAATACATAACACAGTTTATTAAGGAGAATATATTACAGCAAGCATCGATTTGCAACATTGCTTAAAATGTTGTACCAATATCGATTGATCCATTAAACATGTTTTGAGCTGTATTGCTATCGCCGATAAATATTGTGTGGGAAACACTTCAGCTATTTCACTTATTTAAATACTTTTGCAATTGAATTCAGCGGATATTTTACCCCATTCTTTAGCTCCTCTCTGAATTTATCCTGGGTCAGCACATAAATAAATGTGTTTGTGCAGCAATTGAGAACCTGAAGCATGAATCCCACCGATTCAATGTCCTTAACATCATCATACTCAATGACGGTAATGCGGAGAAATAGAAAATAAACAACAATGGTCGTCCATAACAAAATAAAACTGCCCGATATACTGAAGAGCAAAACGATGGATTTCCTTCGGTTATCCATCTCTGGATCCTTGTGATTCTCTCCATTGCCGAGGCCCCGGAGTCGCCTGCGGACTCGACTGGACACTAAAATGTGTCTAGCGGTGAGAACATTGAGCAACAAAATCAGAACGAATGGGACACAAGGGATTAAAGTAAGATTAAAGACGTCAAACGCTGCCCACGCGGGTGAAGTAAGAAAGGTGGGTTTCCAGACACAACCCCAGGGTATGTTCTCCATTATATATTCAGGGTCAAATACAAAGTACCAGGGAATGTTTATTAAACAGCCCAGCGCACTCACCACCCCGATAACAACAGCCGCCGTTTTCTCGGTGCAATATTTTGTTTTCAGCTTCGGACAACAAATGGCCACAAATCGATCGAAGGTGAAAACCACTGTGAACCAGACCGAGGCCGCCGCGGCTGCACAAGCCAGGACTATATTGAGACAGCACACGGGGGTAATGGTCAAGAATGAAACTGGGAAATAAATTACAACAATCCACCATAATATTACATCCGTACAAACAACCAGGAGATCGGCCGTTGCCATGGCCACCAGGTAGCGAGTGATACATTTGGAGAGACCGCACTTTCCTCGGGACAGGATCACAATCGCCACCAAGTTAACTGCAAGAGATACAAAGATTAGTGAGATTTGTTTCCACTCAGAGTCGCAGTAAAACCCTCATTATTCAAATTGTTTTGAGTGAACTTTCAAGTTATTATTGCACTGATTAATAGGAAATCATTCACGCACTGGTGGCTGCCATCTGCCATCTAATCTGAACTCGCATCTTTATCCAATTTCTCTCATAACTCCCCTCATGCCCGCTACGAGCTCAACTTGTCTATGACACCCACCTACTGCTCGCTCGATCCTATTCCAACCAAACTGCTGACCACCGAAATTCACTTCCTGGCCCCCATGTTAGCTGATATTGTTAACAGTTCTCTCTCCCCACATACTGTCCCCTCCCCTTCAAATCCGCCGTCATCAGCACCTGCTCAAAAAACAACCTTGAAGCCTCTGTCCTTGCCAACTACCGCCCAATCTCCAACCTCCCATTCCTTACCCCGTCCTTGATCGTGCTGTCTCCTCCCAAGTCGGTGCCCATCTTTCACAGAATTCCATGTTTGAACCCCTGAAATCTGGTGTCACCCGCTGCCCCAGTACATAAACGGCCCTTAACAAAGTCACAAGTGGCATCCTATGTGACTGTGACTGTGGTAAGCTATCCCTCCTCTTCCTTCACGACCTGTCTGCATCCTTTGTCCAGACAATTCTCCTCCAATGCTTCTCCAGCCTCTGCCAGCTGCAGGGGACTGCACTCACTTGGTTCTAATCTTATCGATATAATCGGAGCCTGCAGCAGATTATCTTCCCACTCCCGCACCGTTACCTCTGGACTCCTCCTATTTATCATCTTCATGCTGCCCATCAGCGACATCATCCGATAAAACAACGTCTGAATCAAAGGCATGCCGAAGGCACCCAGCTCCATCTCACCACCAGCTCACCCAACACGTCCCTTGTCCATAATGTTCACACTATTTGTCATGAACTATAATTTCCTCCAACTAAATATTGGGAAGACCGAAGCCATTGTATTCGGTCCCTGCTTTAACCTTCATTCCCTAGCCACCGGCTCCATCCCTCCCTTGCAACTTTCTGAGGCTGGACCAGCCTTGCCCAAACTTGGTGTTTTATTGAACCCAATATGAGCTTCCGAACAAATATCTGCTCCATCACAATGGCTGCCTGCTTCCACCTCTGTAACATCACCGACTCAGCCCCTGCCTCATCTCAACTGCTGGTGACCCCATCAACTCTGCCGCTGTGGCCTCTAGGATTGATTACCCAACTCTCTTCTATCCGGCCTACCATCTTCCAACCATCATAAACTTGAGTCATCCAAATCTATGCTGCCCTTATCCCAACTCGCACCAAGTCCCATTCACCCAGCACCCCCTGAGCTCGTGACCTTCATTGGCTCCCGGTCTGACAAAGCCTAAATTTTAATATTCTCATTCTTGTTTTCAAATCTCATCTGGCCATTTAATGCCATCCCCAAACTTAGCATTACTGTTTGCAGGTCCGTATATAACTCCCACTAACTTTTTCTGTATCTTGGTATTTCTCAGCTCTACCTATACAGATTCCACATCACCAGAGCTAATATCCTTCCTAACAATTGTATTAATCTCCTCTTTAACTAGCAATGCTGCCCCACATCCTTTTCCTTTTTGCCTGTCTTTTCTGAATATTGAATATTGATGATGTCTTCCCAGCCTTGGTCACCCTGGAACCATGTTTCTGTAATCCCATTCATATCATATCCGTTTACATCTATTTGCGCAGCGAATTCATCCACCTTGTTACGAATGCTCCTCGCATTAAGACACGAAGCCTTCAGGCTTGTTTTTTAGCACTCTTAGTCCTTTTAAAATTATTATTTACTGTGGCCATGTTTAATATAAACCCTTGATTTCTCTGATTGCCACTTTTGCTTTTCTCCGTCCTGTCTTTTGCCTTTGGTGCGTTCCTTGTTTCCCTTTCCTCTGTCTCCCTGCACTGGTTCCCAACCCCCTGCCCTTTTACTTTAAACCCTCCCCAACAGCACTAGCAAATACTCCCCCAAGGACGTTGTTCCCGGTCCTGCCCAGGTGCAAACTGTCCAGTTTGTACTGGTCCCACCTCCCCAGAACCCGTTCCAAAGTCCCAGGAATCTGAATCTCTCCCCATTGC
This sequence comes from Somniosus microcephalus, assembly GCF_052327205.1. Lineage (NCBI taxonomy): Eukaryota > Metazoa > Chordata > Chondrichthyes > Squaliformes > Somniosidae > Somniosus > Somniosus microcephalus. Next base: position 24,833,393 of record NW_028225187.1, on the reverse strand, counting down.
ACCAGTCCTTTAGCCACAGATTTATCTGAAATATCCTTCTATTTTTACTCTGACTAGCACGTGGCACTGTTAGCAATCTTGAGATTACTACCTTTGAAGTCCTATTTATTAATTTACCTCCTAACTCCCTGTATTCAACTTTTAGGACCTCATGCCAGGTTTTAACCTATATCGTTGTGACTGCACAACAACAACTGGCTGCTCAACACCCCCTACCCAGAATGCCCTGCAGCCGCTCCGAGACATCCTTGACCCTTGCACCAGGGAGGCAACATACCATCCTGGAGTCTGGTTTGCGGCCGCAGAAATGCCTATCTATTCCCCTTGCAATAGAATCTTGAGATAAGGAGGAATTTCTTCACTCAGAGGGTTGTGAACCTTTGGAAATCTCTGTAGCAGTGGACTGTGAATGCTGAGACTTTGACTATATTCAAGGCTGTGATAGATAGATTTTTGGACTCTAGGGAATCAAGGGATATGGATATCGGGCATGAAAGTAGAGCTGAGGTCGATGATCAGCCATGATTTTGTTGATGGGCGGGACAGGCTCGAGGGCCCATGTGGCCTACACCTGATCTTATTTCTTATGTTCTTCTGTCCTTAAATTAATATAAACAATTAGGAACTCAAAACAAAATACGAAATTAAATTAGCAACCAATATAAAAATAAATAGTTAAGTATTTTATAAGCACAGGAATAGGAACATAGGGATATGGCCACTAAGGAATGAACAAGATAAACTCTAAAATAAAGGCAGTGAAATGAGAAGTATTGAACAGTTATTTTACTGCAGTTTTTACCAGCGTCACAAACATGGTGCACGTGAAGTTAGCCAAAGAATTCAAAAAGATAACCATGGCTTCTAAGATAGACAGGAGCGAGATTTTTAATGAACTAGACATGAATTAACTGGAGGATATAACCTGGGGCCTGGAACGACAGTTACCACTCATACTCAAAGCTAAGGAAGAGATAGCAGAGGCACTATATATCTATATATATATATTTTTTAATTTATTATATGTAAAACAAATTCTGTCGTCCAGTTTGCTTAAAGTCGGTTAGAGGTAAGGTATTGAAATCTTTGCTCAAACATAAAATAGAAAAAACTCTAAAATCCGAAAACATCATTGTCATAAATCGCAACATCTACAAGAAGTAACTCAGGAAGTACTACTGAACGGCCAGCTAAGGGCGTCGCCCGAGGAGTATAAATACTAGGGCGTGGGCCCAGCGTGGCCAGAGACAGTTTGGAAACAGGAAGCTAGTGGCTACTAACTAGATCTCCATGTTTTGTTACAAGTCGATTAAAGTGCGTAGTGAATTTTATTACGTCAATAATAAAGACTTGTCGGCATGGATTTCAAAAGGGAAGGACATCTTTGACCAACATGACAGCATTATTTGACAAACTAGCAGAGAGAGTAGGTAAGGGTAAGTTAGTGAATGTAGTATACATAGACGTTCAAAGAGCTTCCACCGCCATAGTAGGTTTGTGGCTAAGATCCGAGCATGTAGACTCAGTGGACAAGTAGCCGCATGGATAGCAAACTGGCTGCTAAATAGAAAACAGAGGGTAACGATTAAAGGTAGTTGCTCAGATTGGCGGAAGGTGGGAAGTATTGTTCCACAGGGGCCACTTTTGGTTACACTTTATAGTGGAGGTTTGGACTTGGGAATCAGAACTATAACATCAAAATTTACGGATTACACCAAATTATGAGGTAAAGTTAACACTGAGGAAGTCTGCAACAAAAATCAAGAAGATATTAACAGAATGGAATCAAGGAGAGTAAATGATAAATGATTTTCAATTAAATATATATATGAGGTGGTGAATTTTGTTAGGTGGTATAAGGAGGCCACATGAGCCTCGGAAAATAAGAGTCCAAATGGGGGAGAGAAGAAAACGGATTTAGGGGGACAAATTCACAAATTATTAAAAGTAGCTAAGCAGGTTAAGGAAGCCATAAAACGTGCAGTCAAAGCAACGGAGTTTCTTTCTAGAGGAATGGGTTGCAATAACAGAGGAGGTATGTTAAACCTATATAGAACATTGGCGAGACCACACTTAGAGTGCAGTGCACAGTTATGATGTGCTTTGTACAAGTATGCAGAAGCACTGGAGAAAGTGCAAAATGGGTTAGAATTTGAAACTCGTTTGCATTCAATAAGATCATTGCTGATCTGATTTGGCCTCAACTCCACTTTCCTGCCCGGTCCTCATTACCCTTGACTCCTCTATATTTCAAAAATCAGTCTATCTCCATCTTGAATATGTTCAATGACCCAGCCTCCACAGCTGTCTTAGGTAGAGAATGCAATAGCTTCCCGACCCGCTGAGAGAAGAAATTCCACCTCATCTCCATTTTAAATGGGCGACCCCTTATTCTGAAACTATGCCCCCAAGATCTGGATTACACCCACGGGGAAATATCCTCCGTACATCTAACTAGTAAAGCCCCCTCAGAATCTTATATGTGAAAATAAGATCACCTTTAATTCTTCTAAACTCCAATGAGTATTGGCACAACCTGCTCAACCTTTCTTCATAAAACAACCCCCAGGGGGAATGAGTCTGACTGGATTGCTCTACAGAGAGCCAGCATGGAGTCGATGGGCCAATGGCCTCCTTTTGTGCCGTTATGACGCTATGACTCTATGACATATAGAGGCTGAGGCGCTTAGCATAGATGCATGTAAGGGGCAGCTAGTTAAGTAGAGGAGGCAAACATGAATAGAAGGATATGTTGGTGGAGTGAGATGAGGAAAGGTGGGAGATGACTCTCGTGGAACAGAAACTCTGGCATAGATCTGTTGGGCATAATGGCTGGTTTCTATGATGTAGAATTGTACGTCATTCTATTCTATGTAATGGGAACCAAGCGGGGTGAAGGTACAATGGAACTTGGGCACGGGGAAGGTGCAATGGGGTTTGGGCACGGGGAAGGTGCAGTGGGATTTGGGCAGGGGGAAGGTGCAATGGGGATTGAGCAGGGGAGGATGCAGTGGGTTTTGGGCAGGGGGAAGGTGCAGTGGGGTTTGGCCAGGGGAAGGTGCAGTGGCGTTTGAGCAGGGAGAAGGTGCAGTGGGGTTTGGGCAGGGGAAGGTGCAGTGAGGTTTGTGCAGAGGGAATGTGCAGTGGGGTTTGGGCAGGGGCAATGTGCAGTGGGGTTTGGGCAGGGGGAAGGTGCAGTGGGGTTTGAGCAGGGAGAAGGTGCAGTGGGGTTTGTGCAGGGTGAAAGTGCATTGGGGTTTGGGCAGGGTGAAGGTGCACTGGCCGTTGGGCAGGGGGAAGGTGCAGTGGGGTTTGAGCAGGGGGAAGGTGCAGTGGTGATTGAGCAGGGGAAAAGTGCAGTGGGGTTTGAGCAGGGGGAAGGTGCAGTGGGGTTTGGGCATGGGGAGGTTGCAGTGCAGTTTGGGCAGGGGGAAGGTGCAACGGGGTTTGAGCAGGGAGAAGGTGCAGTGGGGTTTGAGCAGGGTGAAGGTGCATTGGGGTTTGAGCAGGGAGAAGGTGTCGTGGGGTTTGGGCAGGGTGAAGGTGCAGTGGGGTTTGGGCAGTGGGAAGGTGCAGTGGGGTTTGGGCAGGGGGAAGGTGCAGTGTTGTTTGGGCAGTGGGAAGGTGCATTGAGGTTTGGGCAGGGGGATGGTGCAGTGGGGTTTGGGCAGAGTGAAGGTGCAGTGGGGTTTGGGCAGGGTGAAGGTGCAGTGGGTTTTGGGCAGGGAGAAGGTGCAATGGGGTTTGAGCAAGGGGAAGGTGCATATGTGTATGGGCAGGGGGAAGGTGCAGTGGGGTTTGTGCAGGGGGAAGGTGCAGTGGTGTTTGGGCAGGGGGAATGTGCAGTGGGGTTTGGGCAGAGGGAAGGAGCAGTGGGGTTTGTGCAGGGTGAATGTGCAGTGGGGTTTGGGCAGTGGGAAGGTGCAGTGGGGTTTGGGCAGGGGGAATGTGCAGTGGAGTTTGGGCAGGGTGAAGGTGCAGTGGAATTTGGGCAGGTTGAAGATGCAGTCGGTTTTGGGCAGGGAGCAGTTGCAGTTGGGTTTGAGCAGCGGGAAGGTGCAGTGGGGTTTGGGCAGGGTGAAATATCAATGGGGGCTTGGCCTGGTGACGGTTCCTTGGGTACTGCGCCTCACGAAGGAGAAATGGCGATTGGAGGTGTTAAAGTTGCAATGGGGACTTTGCAGGATGAAGGTCCAATTCGAACACCTGTTTCTTCCGTTTCAAAATCAAGCTTAGTGTATGATAAAGAAGTGAAAAAGAAGTAATGAGTTGTTGAAAGTGCTGAATCATTGTGATATCGTTAGAGGTGGACCCAATCCGTGATAGGAAGCCGCCAGAGCTGATGAACAGCGCCCTCTGGAGGGAAGACAGCAGCAGATATTGGTCAGAAAGCGCAAGCACCGGATACGAGGATAGGCGTATTTTCATACATAGATGCGGAATAAGCTTTTACATTCACATGTGGGCAGGAACTGAAGATGGTTTGGGTGTAGGCTCCCCACGGCTGTCTGTCTGATATCAATTATGTTGCTGCTGTTGACCACAGAGACTTTACTTAGCAATGTTACAAACTGTGGATAAAACACTCGAAAATTCAAAGCAGAATTCCCTCACTCCCCCAAGACCCCAGCACCAGACCGAATGAAGACATGAGTTTAATTTAACACAGATTAATTTGAAATATGAAAGTCAATATTATGATAACGAACAACAGATACATGGACAGAACTTTCACTGGATCTGCAATTTCGAGAAATTCATTCACATGGATTATATATATATTTAACCCATAAATTATACAATAATTATCAAAACTCAAAAAACTGAAACAATCGAAGAATTGTCCTCTAAAACATCGACACTGTTATCTACGAGTTAAATATTAAAATATCCAAAGAATTATCTAAACAATTATCAACAGAATTATCAAAATAATTATTTATTGAATTATTCAACGAATTTCAACAGAATTCCGAACTCAGTTGTGCACTCAATTATCTAGTTAAAGAACTACTGAAATATCCAATGAATTATCTGCTCAATTATCAATCAAATGAAATACTGAAATATCCAAATAATTATCCTCTCAATTATCAATCATAGAAAGATAGAAACATAGAAGATAGGAGCAGGAGTAGGCCATTCGGCCCTTTGAGCCTGCTCCGCCATTCAATGTGATCATGGCTGATCATCCAAATTCAGTACCCTGTTCCTGCCTTTTCCACATATCCCTTGATCCCTTTAGCCTCAAGAAATATATCCAACTCTTTCTTGGATACATTTAATGAACTAGCCTCCACCGCCCTCTGTGGCAGAGAATTCCACAGGTTCACCACTCTCTGGGTGAAGAAATTCCTCCTCATTTCAGTCCAAAATGGCTTACCCCTTATACTTAGTCTATGACCCCTGGTTCTGGACTCCCCGGCCATCAGAAACATCCTTCCTGCATCTAGTCTGTCCAGACCTGACAGAATTTTATAGGTTTCGATGAGATCCCCTCTCAATCTTCTAAACTCCAGTGAGTATAAGCCCAATCGACACAATCTCTCCTCATACATCATTCCTGCCATCCCAGGTATCAGCCTGGTGAATCTTTGCTGCACTCCCTCCATGGCAAGAACGTCCTTCCTCAGGTAAGGTGACCAAAACTGCACACAATACTCAAGGTGCGGTCTCACCAAGGCCCTGTAGAACTGTAGCAAGACATCCTTGTTCCTGTACTCGAAACCTCTTGCTACGAAGGCCAACATACCATTTGCCTTCTTAACCGCTTGCTGCACCTGCATGCTTACCTTCAGCAACTGGTGCACAAGGACACCCAGGTCTCTTTGCACTTCCCCTTCTCCCAATCTATTGCCATTCAAAATTAAACACTGAAATATCCAAAGAATTATCCTCTCAATTATCTGTTGAATTATCCTCTCAATTATCAATCAAATTAAACACTGAAATATACAAAGAATTATCCTCTCAATTATCCATCGAATTAAACTTTGAAATATACAGTGAATTATCCTCTCAATTATCCATCGAATTAAACTTTGAAATTTACAAATAATTATCCTCTCAATTATCCATCGAATTAAACAATGAAATGTCCCAAAAAATATCCACACAATTATCTATATAATGGAACACTGAAATATCCAAAGAATTATACTTACAATATCTATAAAAGTAGACATTGAAATATCCAAAGAATTACCAACACAATTTTCCATCGAATTAAACACCGAATATCCAAATAATTATCCACTCAATTATCTATATAATTAAACACAATTATCTGCAGAACTAAACACTGAAATATACAAGGAATTATACGTTCAATTATGCACCTAATTAAACACTGAAGTATCCAAAGGATTATCTATGTAATTAAATATATAATTAAACACTGAAATATCCAAAGAATTATCCTCTCAATTTTACATCGAATTAAACAGTGCAATATCCAAAGAATAATCCACGCAATTATTCATCGAATTTAATGCTGAAATCTACAAAGAATGATCCTCTCAATTCTGTATAGAATTAAACACTGAAATATCTGAGGAATTTTCCTCTCAATTATCTATAGCATTAAACACTGAAATATCTGAAGAATTATCCTCTCAATTATCTATAGCATTAAACACTGAAATATCTGAAGAATTATCCTCTCAATTTACTATAGAATTAAACACTGAAATATCTGAAGAATTATCCTCTCAATTATCTATACAATGAAATACTGAAATATCTGATGAATTATCCTCTCAATTATCTATAGAATTAAACACTGAAATATCTGAAGAATTATCCTCTCAATTATCTATACAATTAAAAACTGAAATATCTGAAGAATTATCCTCTCAATTATCTATACAATTAAAAACTGAAATATCTGAAGAATTATCCTCTCAATTATCTATAGCATTAAACACTGAAATATCTGAAGAATAATCCTCTCAATTCTGTATAGAATTAAACACTGAAATATCTGAAGAATTATCCTCTCAATTATCTATAGCATTAAACACTGAAATATCTGAAGAATTATCCTCTCAATTATCTATAGAATTAAACACTGAAATATCTGAAGAATTATCCTCTCAATTATCTATACAATTAAACACTGAAATATCTGAAGAATTATCCTCTCAATTATCTGTAGATTAAACACTGAAATATCTGTAGAATTATCCTCTCAGTTCTGTATAGAATTAAATACTGAAATATCTGAAGAATAATCCTCTCAATTCTGTATAGAATTAAACACTGAATTATCTGAAGAATTATCCTCTCAATTATCTATAGAATTAAACACTGAAATATCTGAAGAATTATCCTCTCAATTATCTATACAATTAAAAACTGAAATATCCGAAGAATTATCCTCTCAATTATCTATAGAATTAAACACTGAAGTATCTGAAGAATTATCCTCTCAATTATCTATAGCATTAAACACTGAAATATCTGAAGAATAATCCTCTCAATTCTGTATAGAATTAAACACTGAAATATCTGAAGAATTATCCTCTCAATTATCTATAGCATTAAACACTGAAATATCTGAAGAATTATCCTTTCAATTATCTGTAGAATTAAACACTGAAATATCTGAAGAATTATCCTTTCAATTATCTATACAATTAAACACTGAAATATCTGAAGAATCATCCTCTCAATTATCTGTAGATTAAACACTGAAATATCTGAAGAATTATCCTCTCAGTTCTGTATAGAATTAAACACTGAAATATCTGAAGAATTAACCTCTCAATTATCTATAGAATTAAACACTGAAATATCTGAAGAATTATCCTCTCAATTATCTATAGAATTAAGCACTGAAATATCTGAAGAATTATACTCTCAATTATCTATAGAATTAAACACTGAAGTATCTGAAGAATTATCCTCTCAATTATCTATAGAATTAAACATTGAAATATCCAAAGAATTATCCTCACAATATCTATAGAATTAGACACTGAAATATACAAATAATTATCTACTCAATTGCCCATCGAATTAAACACTGCAATATCCAAAGAATTATCCTTACAATATCTATAACAGTAGACATTGAAATATCCAAAGAATTACCAACACAATTTTCCATCGAATTATACACTGAATATCCAAATAATTATCCACTCAATTATCTATATAATTAAACACAATTATCTACAGATATAAACACTGAAATGTACAAGGAATTATACTCTCAATTATGCACCAAATTAAAGACTGAAGTATCCAAAGGATCATCTGCAATTAACTATCTAATTAAACACTGAAATATCTGAAGAATTATCCTCTCAATTTTCCATCGAATTAAACAGTGAAATATCCAAAGAATAATCCACGTGTGGCGGTCCCAACGGTTGTCTTTTACATTGAGATATATACATAATTCCCTTTAACTTAACTTATTTATGTATGTATAACTTACCTAACTGTATGTACTTAATTTACTTAATTGTATAACTTACCAGTTAGGGCTGTTGCCTCTTTAATTTACCTGTTGGGCCGTTGCCCCTTTAAGAGGCGACCTAACGCGTTGACGTATTGCATCACGTGACGCATGCGCGTCGGCCGCAGCCATAACGCGCTGACGTCACACGACGCATGCGCACTGGGCGCCGGCCCGATTCGGGCTTCCAAGACGGCCGCTTGCATAGCCCGGCCTATCGAGACTTCGGCTGCATCAGCCGGCAAGCGGGAGCGAAGGGATTCTCCGCTCCCGCGGCAAGTATTGGCACAGCCCAACCTAGTAACCTCGGCCTTAAAGGCCAGCCTCCGTAACCGGGAGATGCACTGACAACGGCGCAGGTCACGTGACCGCCTAAGCGCAGGTTAACGTGCTGACGTCATGACGTGGTCACGTGACGTTGGGAATATAGAGCTGAGTGTTTGGAGGTCATGAGGCTCCCCACACGCTCCCCATGGGACTGGGAACGCAGTCCTTGTGGAGTCCCCGCTGGGACAAGGTTTACAACATGGTGCTCCTGCAGTCAGCCATCTTACCTGTTACCTACCATAAGACCTACAACATGGTGTTCCTGCAGTTAGCCACCTTACCTGCTCCCTTACCTGCTGTAATTATCCTGTGATCTACAATATGGTGCTCCTGCAGTCAGCCATCTTACCTGCTACCTTACCTGCTGTATTATCCTGTTCTGGTAAATAAACAACTTATTTATAGTTCGTTGAAGTTAAACTCTGTTATATAGTGGTGATTTACACGAACCACTACATTGGTAACCCTACGACGCGAGTACGGGAGTTCATTAATTCCAACGCTACATTGGTGACCCTACAACATTGGTATTGGAGCTCATCAATTCCAAAGGTACAATTGGTGAACCCGTATCCGTGAATGATTTTCACGGTAGCAACGCACGCCTGAACCTGAAGCACGGTGGCATAGTGGTTAGCACTGTTGCCTCACAGCGCCAGGGACCCGGGTTCAAATCCGGCCTCGGGCGACTGTCTGTGTGGAGTTTGCACATTCTCCCCGTGTTTGCGTGGGTTTCCTCCGGGTGCTCCGGTTTCCTCCCACAGTCCAAAGATGTGCGGGTTAGGTTGATTGGCTATGATAAATTGACCCTTCGTGTTAGGGGGATTAAATACGTGAGGTTACGGGGATAGGGTGGGATATGTGTTGGTGTTGGTGTAGGGGTTACAGGGATCGGGTGGGATATGTGTCAGTGCAGGCTCGATGGGCCGAAATGGCCTCTATCTGCACTGTGGGGTTTCTGTGATTTCTGTTCTGTGATTTCACTCAAGATGACTAACGCACAACCGACGAACAACACGGAACAGCAACCGCTTAATACAGATTCTATCAAAAGGGACCCAGTTATTCATCGAATTTAATGCTGAAATCTACAAAGAATTATCCTCTGAATTATGTATAGAATTAAACACTGAAATATCTGAGGAATTATCCTCTCAATTATCTATATAATAAAACACTGAATTATCTGAAGAATTATCCTCACAATATCTATAGAAATAGACACTGAAATATACAATTAATTATGTACTCAATTGTCCATTGAATTAAACACTGAAACATCCAAAGAATTATCCTCACAATGTATCTATAGTATTAAACACTGAAATATCAAAAGAATTAACCACACTATTATCTATGCAATTAATCATCGAATTAAACACTGAAATATTCATAGAATTATCCTCTTAATTATTCATTGAATTAAACTTTGCAATATCCAAAGAGGTATCAATATAATTAGCTAAAGAATTAAACACTGAACTATACAAAGAATTATTATCTCAATTATCTATAGAATTAAACACTGAAATATCCAAAGAATTATCCAAACACTTATCTATAGAATGAAACACTGAATGTTTCAAAGAATTATCCTCAAAATATCTATATAATAAAACACTGAAATATCCAAAGAATTACCAACACAAGTTTCCATCGAATTAAACAATGAATATCCAAATAATTATCCACTCAATTATCAATATAATTAAACACAATTCTCTGCAGAAATAAACACTGAAATGTACAATGAATTATACTCTCAATTCTGCATCGAATTAAACAGTGAAATATCCAGAAAATGCATCACAATATCTATATAATTAAACACTGAAATATACAAAGAATAATACAAACAACTTTACATCGAATTTAACACTGAAATCTACAAAGAATTATCCGCTCAATTATCCATCGATTACACACTGAAATATCCAAAGAATTATCCTCACAATTATCTGCAGATTAAAAAACACTGAAATGTCCAAAGAATTATCCATATTATTATCTAAAGAATTAAACACTGAACAATGCAAATAATTATTATCTCAACTATCTATGGAATTAAACACTGAAGTATCCAAAGAATTATCCTCTCAATTATCTCTAGGATTAAAGACGGTAATATCCAAAGAATTATCCACTCAATAATCTATATAATTAAACACTGAAATATGCAAGGAACTATCATCTCTATTATCCATCGAATTGAACACTGAAATATCCAAAGAATAATCCACACAATTATACATCGAATTAAACACTAGAATCTACAAAGAATTCACCTCTCAATTATGTATAGAATTAAAAACTGAAATAGCCAAAGAATTTTCCTCACAATTATCTACCGAATCAAATATTGACATACTCAAATTATTTTGTTCTGCATTTTCCACTGATCTATCCAAATATAACTTCTTTCTGGACTCCTATTCACTTACAGGATATTATTAAAATATTATTTTCAGCAGACACACGTTTCGGTTCCCCTGCGCTTCTTGCTGCAATGACCCCACTATGATGTAACCATTGAAGGATTGGTATTTCTACAAACCTCTGACATTCAGCACCTCCTGAATGACATTTTCGTTTTGCTTTAGTTTTAAGTACCAGAGAGGGACTAGAACACTCAACTTCCTGAAATAAATGCCAGAGCGCTGGCAACAAAGCCAGGCCAACAAATATACATATTGAAACGAAGCTTACTGGGAGAACCTGTAAATTCAGGTAGAGCCATTACAACAAGCATTAAGCTTAATGTTAAATGATTGAGTTGTGCTGAATAATATGATGCACCACGTTCTAACTGGAGAGATATAGGAGCCCACCCAGAGCCGATTCTCATCTGTAATTAATGCGGTAACTTATGTTTCCTAATGATACACAGGAACGTGACAATACATAACATCAAACAGCTCCACTTTCAAATGCATTTTCTTTATAGTTAGAAAAATGATTTACAACAGAACACAACAACAGGAATGTAGGACAACATTGGACTGAGATGAATCATGAGATCAAGAAGTGGTCAAGATGCAGACATGATTGAATCTTGCTTCCAAACATCAGTAAATAAGACATCGCAATTCCATTAACTTTACAACTTTGTCGTTTGGCCAACATTGCTGATGTGCTCACTGTGCACAGTTCAAAATAAATATCGCTGTAATAGAAAGTAAGTGATTAGTAGGACGTTCGTTCCTTGCAATACTGTAACACCCAGGAAACTCATTCAATTACATTGTTAATTATTTCAATGTGAATTTTGGAGAATGCTTCAAACAAGACATTAATCAGCTCTATGTAATAATTGCCATTTTACAAACTTCATGTCCGGCGACACCATTTCTCATTTGATGGATTCCTTTAATCCGGAGCCCAGATTGTAAGACAATCAGTTCAGAAAAAGCACGGTGACGTCACTAGAAACTAGAGCGTGAAAGAAGACACCGCATTAATTAAACAGGAACATTGAGGTTAAACTGACACTACAGCTTACATAACTGCAAGGGAGGAACTCAAAAAAGCAGCTGCTTTGTCAGACACGCAGCACGAGAAGCCATGTAGTTAACAGAGTTTATACGATTCGTATATTTTAATAGCCTCTTACCAGGAACACCAACAGCTGCGAGAATAGGGAAGTAAATGGCTCTTATCTGTTGAAGTATCCGGGCTTCCATTTAATGTGAGAAGCGACTATTCCTATTGTGATGGATACACCAGCCCCGGTGAAAACTGCGAAGTGAGACATTGAAAGCAGCCCTCATTTATACAGCAGGGAAATCTCCAGCGCACAGTTCTGTCCCCGGGCCTCTGATATTAGTTACAGTCATTTGAACAAACAGTTTGCGTCAGCCGCTTTACTCCCAGGTTAATACTGCTATGGGAATAAACGTTTCAATGTGACACGTCACACTTTGGAACTGGATGACAAAGACTTTGAAAGTTAGAAAACAATACTTAAATGTTACAGGAGTTAGGGCACGGCAGGGCGGTGGAGACCTGTGTGGGCTTTGCGGGGATCGGTGTTGGGGAAAGTATTGTTGCTAATTTCCCTCTTTAAGAAAGTCTAGGAAACTCAATGTCAATTGATCAAATTTTAGATATTTTCTAATCAGAGAGGGTGCTCTAGGTGGAGAACACAGCTCAGAAACAACACGACATTTTAGGCAAAATATTCAAGTGAGAACAATAATGGTCGGTGTAATTTAATGCGGGCCCGTGTAAAATACTACACACAATTAGAGGAAATATAATTCTATGCATTAAATGAAAAGTGTTCTTGGAGCTGAGGATAAGGTATAAAGTGCCCTGGGAATTTAAGTAGATTGGACAGTGAACAATCCAACAAAGGCAATACAGCAATCAAAAATATCAATAAAATATTCATCTACAAACCCAAACAACAGAGTACAAGTCAGGGAAATCACCGTGCAACTGTGTGCGGCTCGGCTCCATCCAATGTTTAAGAAATCTGTTCACCTTTATTCACCGAAATACAGGGGAGACATTAAGTGCGGGGCGCAGAGCAGGGAACGGCCAGGAGTCTGCTCCCCAAAGCCAAAGCTCTGGTTTATGAGGAAAGAGTGGAGGAAATTGGACTTTTTAATCTCGAAACCAATCGACTAGGCTGATTTATTCTTTATTTGTTCATGGGATAAGGGCGTCGCTGGAAACGCCAGCATTTATTTCCCATCCCTAGCCAGCATTCAAGGCTGGATGTGGCAGGACTGCAGAGCTTTGATCTGATCGATTGTTTATGGGATCGGTTAGCTCTGTCTATATCACGATGCTTCCATTGTTTCTCATGCATGGATTCCAGACTTGTAGCTTCACCAGATTGGCAGCTCTTTATATCTAGGCCTGGTGAAGTTCATGGCATGCTCTTCCACGCTTCTCATTGAACAAGAGGTAGTCCGCTGGCTTGATAGTACTAGTAGAGTGAGGGATATGCCGGGCCAACCCATGAGGTTACAAGTTGTACAGATTACAAATCTGCTGCTGCTGATGGCCCACAGCCCCTAATGGATACCCAGTTATAATGGCAAGATTTGTTCTGAATCTACCCCATTTAGCGCGATGGTAGTGCCACACAACACGGAAAAGTGTGCCCTCAATGTGAAAACTGGTTGTGGTCTCCACAAGGACTGTGTGGCGGTCATTTCTCCACAGTACTGTCATGGACAGATGCAGCTGTGACAGGTGGATTGGCGTGGACGAGGTCAAGTTGTTTTCTTTTCTCCTCGTGTTCATTGTATCATCACATGCGGCGAGCCTTTCCTGACTTTTATATCCTTCAGGACTCTGATAGCTTGGTTAGTACTGGTGCTGGCGAGTCACTCTTGGTGATGGACATTGAAGTCCCCCACCCAGAGTATATTTTGTACCGTTGCAACCTCAGTCCTACTTCGAAGTTGTGTTAAACATGAAGGAATACAGATTCATCAGCTGAGGGAGGGCGATAGGTGACAATCAGCAGGAGGTTTCCTTGCCCATGTTTGACCTTTAGCCATGTGACTTCATGGTGTCCGGTGTCAATTTTGAGGACTTAGAGTTCCATTCCCTCCCGACTATGCAGCAACCACTGGTGTGTCGGTCCTGCCGGTAAGACAGTACATATCCAGGGATGGTGATGGAGGATTCTGGGATGTTTGCTGAATGCTATGATGCTGAGAGTATGACTATGTCAGGCTATTGCTTGTCTAGTCTGTGGGACAATTCTACCAATTTTGGGCAGATTCCCCAGGTTTTAGTAAGCAGCAATTTTCAGGGTCGACTGGACTGGGTGTAACTTTGTCGTGTCCGAATCCAATGCCTTGTTCGATGCAGAGTTGTCCATTCAGTTTTATTCTTCTTAAAGTCTGTCGTAGCGGTTTGGAACAACTGTGTGGCTTGCTAAGCCAATTCTGAGGGGACTTAAGATTCGACCACATTCCACGTGTGATATGGGCTCGTGAGGTTGGGGGTAATATAGTAGCATGGTTATGGCATTGGCTAACGGACAGAAACAGATAGGGATAAACGGGGCATTTTCAGGTTGGCAGGCTGTAACTAGTGGGGTGTTGCAAGGATCATTGCTGGAGCCTCAGATATTTACAATCTATATTAATGAATTAGAAGAAGTGACAGCCATTTAAGTCTGAATGAGGATGAATTTCTTCACTCAGAAGGTTGTGAATCTTTGGAATTCTCTACCTCAAAGGACTGTGAATGCTGAGTCGTTGAATATATTCAAGGCTGAGATAGATTGATTTTTGCAATTTCGAGGAATAAAGGTCTGTGGAGATCAGGCGGAAAAGTAGAGTTGAGTTCCATGATTAGCCATGATCTTATTGAATGGTGCAACAGGCTCGAAGGGCTGTATGGCCTACATCCTGCTCCCAATTCTTATATTACCTCAAACAACACCCAGCACTTCAATCTAAGGACAGAGACCTGTATGGCCGCAGCACAGTTTTCTTTAAGAAAACAGTCTTTTATAATAACGGCACCTGCACTGTATGTACACGTACTTGTGAAAAGCTGCTGGTACTGCACTGTAAGGACATAGACCTTTACAACAACCAGCACTGTAATGTAAGGACACAGACTTGCTCAAACCCCAGCACTGCACTGTAAGGACACTGTCGGAGCGGCTGTCTTTCGGAGGAGACGTTAAACCAAGGACCCGTCTGCTGCCAGGTGGATGTAAAATCTCCCAGGACAATATAGCAAAGAAGAGCAGGGGACTTATTCCCTGTGCACTGGCCAATATTTATCCCACAATTAAGACAACTAAAAATATATTATCTGGTCATTATCACATTGCTGTTTGTAGGAGCTTATTTACAAAAATTGGCTGCTGCGTTTCTGACATTACAATCAGTGATTTCAAAAGGCTGGATTTCGTAGTGGCAGAAAAAATAATTTTCACTTTACTCAATTGGTCCCACAAATTGATCACAGATATTTCTTTAATTAGTTTCAATATTATCAGAGAGACAATCATTTCAATAAACTAATGAAGGAATAACAACTGAAAATGTTGGAAGCACTCAGGCCACATTCGTGGAGTGAGAAACAGAATTAACTTTTCATTTCTGTGACACTTTGCCAGAACTGAATAAAGTTAGAGATGTAGCAGTTTTTAAGCAGGTGCAGAGGCAGAGAAAACAGGAGGCTAGGAAAGAACAAAAGGAAAGGTCTGTGATAGGGTGGAAGCCAGGAGTGGTTGAATGCTGCAAATTGGGATGGCAGAATCATCAGAAATAGGGGCAGGGGTTATTGTCTGGAATTGTTCAACTTAATGTTGACTCCGGAAGGCTTTAAAGTGCCTTATCGAAAGACCAGGTGCGGTTCCTCGAGCTTGCATTGAGTTTTTTTAAAACAGTGTAAGATGGTCAGAATGGGAGTGGAGTGGAGAATTAAAGTGTAAAGCGACTGGAGCGCCGGTTTACCCTTATGGACTGCACGGAGATGTTCCGCAAAGTGGTCACTCAATCTGCGTTTGATCTACCCATGTAGACGAGCCCACATCGTGAGCAGCGAGTACAGTATACTAAACTGCAAGAAGTACAAGTAAATTGCCGTTTCACCTGGAAGGGGTGTTTGGGGCCATAGACGGTGGGAATTAATGAGATAAAAGGGCAGGCGTTGCATCTCCTGCTTGCATGAGAAGGTCCCGTGCAGAGGGGAGGGGATTTTGTGGGTGGTTGAGGAATGGACAAGGGTGTTTCAGAGGGAGCAGCCCCTATGGAATGCTGAAAGCAGAGGGGAGGGGAAGATGCCTTTGGTGGTGGGAACATGCTGGAGGTGGTGGAAATGGCAGGGGATGATCCATTGACTGTGGAGTTGTGGGGTGAAAGGTAAGGTCATGAGGAACCCTATTATGGATTTGGGAGGGAGGGGAATTGGTGAGATCAGAAGTGCGGGAGATTGAACGGACATGGTCCAGGGCCGTGTCAACCACACTAGAGGGGAATCCTTATCTGAGATAAAAGGAAGACATATCAGAAGCACTTGTATAGAAGGTGGCATCGCCAGAGCAGATGCGGTGGAGGAACTGGGAGAATGGAATAGAGTCCTTACAGGAAGCGGTGTGCGAGGAAGTTTCAACCAGGTAGCTGTGGGAGTCAGTCGGCTTATAGTGGTTGTTTGTCGATAAATTTTCCCCAGAAATGGAGACAGAGAAGTCGAGGAAAGGATGGGAAGAGTCGGAAATGGATCATGTGAAGGTGAGGGAAGGGTGGAAATTGAAAGCTAAGTGAATAAAATTTTCAAGTCCAGTGCGAGAACAGGAAACGGCACCAATGCAATCATCAATGTACCAGAATAATAGGTGAAGGAGGGGAACTGAGAAGGATTGGAACAAAGAATGTTCCACAATCCCATGGAAAGGCAGGCATAGCTAGGATCCTTCGGGTTCTCATATGAACAGCTTTAATTTGGAGGAAGTGAGTCGAGTCAAAGGAAAAGTTGTTCAATGTGAGAACAAGTTCACCCAGGCGGACTAGGGTGGTGATAGATGGGGACTGGTTGGACCTCTGTTCAATGAAGAAACATAGCGCCCTAAGACAGTCCAGGTGTGGGATGGAGTTGTAGAGGGATTGTACATAAAGTCTGATTCAAAGTGGTGCTGCAAATGTCACTTGGCCAAATTGAGGCAATTCGACACCACAGACAGAATTCAAATCGGTTTTTCTCCTGTGTCCTGCTTTTTATCCCATTTAGGCAGCAGTTTGCGATTCCAGAAAGTGGAAGAGAATAAATCTGCGGCTGCATTGCATTTCCTGCTGCGTGTCCACCCAGTTAAACATTGTTTTTCTGTGGAGAAAAGAAATCAGCACAATGTACAAAGAAAGAATAGATAAATTCTTGCAGGGCTTGACAGGTCACATGTTGAGAGGCCGTTTCCTTTGGCTGTGGAGTCCAGAACTAGGGATCAAAGATTCAGAATAAGCGGCCAGCCATGTCGGATTGAGAGGAAGAGAAATTTCTTCAAAGGAATGGTTGTGAATCTTTGGAATTCTCTACCGCAGTGGCCTGTGGATGTTCAGTACATTCCTAACCAAGAAGGATTTGGACATTACCTAAAGGAAGGGATATGGGGCTAGGTCGGGAAGTTTCAGTTGAGGTAGAGGATCGGCCATGATCTTATTGAATGGTGGAGCAGGCTCGAGGGCCGCATGACAAAATCCTGCTCCTATTTCTTATGTTCTCATGTACAGATCTTGGATAAAAAAGTACCAGTGGATGTAGTATATTTAGATTTCCAAAAGGCATTCGATAAAGTACCACATAAATTGTTAGTACACAAGATTAGGGCTCACAGGGTTGGAGGTTATATAGTAGCATGGATAGAGGATTGGTTGACGGGCAGAAAACAGAGAGTAGTGCTAAACGGATTTTTTCAGGTTGGCAGGCTGTAACTAGTGGGGTTCCGCAAGGATCAGTGTTGGTGCCTCAGTGATTTACAATCTATATTAATGACCTAGATGAAGGGAATGAGTGTCATGCATCCAAGTTTGCTGATGATACAATGCTAGGTGGGACAGTAAGCTGTGAGGAGAACACAAAGAGTCTGCAAAGGAATATAGATAGACTAAGTGAGTGGGCAGTAAGGTGGCAGATGGAGTATAATGTAGGGAACTGTGAGGTTATTCCCTTTGGTAGGAAGAATAGAAAAACCGATTTTTTTTAACGTTGAGAATCTTTCAATTGTTGCTATTCAGAGAGAGTTGCGTGTCATCGTGCAAGAAGCACAGAAAGCTAGCATGCAGGTACAGCAAGCAGTAAAGTATTCAAATGGTATGTTGGCCTTCATTGCAAGGGGGTTGGAGTATAAGAGTAGGGAAGTCTTGCTACAATTGTACAGGGCCTTGTTGAGACCACAACCAGAGTACTGTGCACAGATTTGATTTCCTTATCTAATGAAGGATATACTTGTCTTGGAGGTGGTGCAACGAAGGATCACGAGATTGATTCCTGGGAAGAGAGGGCTGTCCTATGATGAGAGATTGAGTAGCATGCATCTATACTCTCTGGAGTTTAGAAGAATGAGTGGTGATCTCATTGAAATATACAAGATTCTGAAGGGGATTGACAGGGTAGATGCTGTGAGCGTGTTTCCCCTGGCTGGAGTGTCTAGAACTAGGGGGCATCAACTCAGAATAAGGGGCAGGCAATTTAAGACTGAGATGAGTCAGAATTTCGTCACTCAGAGGGTTGTGAATCTTTGGGATTCTCTGCCCCAAAGGGCTGTGCATGCTGAATCATTGAGTATATTCAAGACTGAGATAGATAGATTTTTGGACTCTAGGGGAATCAAGGGGTATGCAGATCGGGCGGGAAAGTGGAGTTGAGGTCGATGATCAGCCATGATCTTATTGAATGGCCGAGCAGGCTCGTGGGGCCATATGCCCTAATCCTGCTCTTATTTCTTATGTTCTAAGAGTGTGCTGGCAGAAAGGGAATGGATGGCCGCCATACAGAAGCGAAGGACCAGGCAGGTAGTGCAGGAGTCCCCTGACTGCATTTCGCTCAATATTCAGTTCTGTGTATTGGTTTGGGCGATGGTTCCTCTGGGAATACAGCAAGAGCCAAGTTCGTGGCACCATGGGTGGCTCCACTGCCCAGGTTGGGAGGAGGAAGAGCGTAAGAGCAATAGTTGTAGGGTTTTTGATAGTTAGGAGAATAGACAGGCCTTTCTGCAGCTGCAGACGCGACTCCAGGATGATATGTTGCCTCCCTGCTGCCAGGGTCAAGGATGTCACTGAGCGGCAGCAATGCATTCTGAGGGGAAAGGTGAAATTCCAGAGATCATGGTCCCCATCGGTACCAACGACATAGGTAGAAAGAGAAATGAGGTCCTGCAGGCAGATTTCAGGGAGCTAGGAGAAAGATTGAAAAGCAGGACCTCAAAGGCAGTAATCTCCAGATTACCCCTGGTGCCAAGTGCTAATGACTGCAGAAGCAGGAGGATAGAGCAGATGAATGCATGGCTGGAGTGATGGCGCATGCAGGAGGGATCTAGAATCCCGAGGCACTGGGACCGTTTCTGGGGGAGGTTGGACCTGTACAGGCCAGACTGGTTGGTTAAGAAGGCACATGGGATACGTGCATTTATTAGCTGAAGCCTAGAATAAAAGAGCAGGGAGTTTATGCTTGGATAGAATAAAACACCAGTTAGGCCACAGGTAGAATATTGCATGCAGTTCTGGTCACCACATTAGAGGAAGGATGTGGTTGCACTAGAAGGAGTGCAGAGGAGATTTACGAGGATGTTGCTTGGGCTGGGGAATTTTAGCTATGAGAAAAAATTTGATAGGCTGGGGTTACTTTCTTTGGAACAGAGGAGGCTGAGGGGAGACCTAATTGAGGTGTATTAATTTATGAGGCTCCAAGATAGAGTGGACAGGAAGGACCAATTTCCCTTAGCAGTAGACTCAATAACCAGGGGGCATTGATTTAAAGTACTTGTTTAGAAGTTTAGAGGGGATTCGAGGAGAGTTTGTTTTCACCCAGAGGATGCTGGGGTCTGGAACTCAGTGCCTGAAAGGGTAGTGGAGGCAGAGACCCTCATCACATTTAAAAAGTACTTGGATATTCACTTGAAGTGCTGTAACCTACAAGGCTACAGACCAAGTGCTGGAAAGCGGGATTAGGCTGGAATAGCTCTTTGTTGTCCAGCATGGAAAAGATCGGCCGAAAGGCCTCCTTCTGTGCTGTAAATTTCTATGATTCTGTGATAATTCTATGTAGCTTTGAATGTGCCTCTGCGCAGGAACTGAAAGGCAGCAGGAAAATTAAGTAAAACTGTATCACTTTGGATGACATCATCGACAGGATTCAAGGTTACGCGGGGAAACCCCAAAAGGTTTCGATTGACAATCGACTTAACCACTTGGTCACGACTACTCTGCCGTTCGCTCTGCCTCATGCAGCTTCTCATTTGCTGCAAAGCCGGTGCCTCCAGTCTGAACGCAGTTTCAGCCTTTTGTCCCATTAGTTTATCTTGTACATTTTCTCTAGTGACAGTGATTGTTTTAAGTCCCTCCCTTTTGCCACTTGATTTTCCACTAACATTGGGGGGCTTTTACATCTCTCTTGAAGCCAGATACAAAATTTTTGTTGAAAGACTTTGCAATTTCCTTCTTTCGCATTATTAATTCCCCAGAATCATCCACTATGGACCAACGTTTCCTTTAGCTACTCTCTTCTTTTTTATACACTTGTAGAAGCTCTTACTGCCTGTTTTATATATTTCTTGATTTTTTACTCTCATAATTTATTTTCATCCTCTTTATTTGTTTTCAATCATCCTTTGCAAGATTCTAAATATTTCCCAATCTTCTGGCCTACCAATAATATCTGCAAAATTTCATGCCTTATCGTTCAATTTGATACCACATTTAACTTCCTTAGTTAGCCATGGATTGTTCATCCTTCTCGTCGAGTCTTTCTTTCTCGCTGGAATATATCTTTGTTCAGAGTTATGAAATATCTACTTAAAGTTCTGCCACTGCTTATTTACCATTTTACATTCCAATCTATTTTCCCAGTCCACTTTAGCCAACTCTGTCTTCATACCCTTGTAATTGCCTTTATTTAAGATTAAGAGACTAGTTTCGCATCCAAGTTTCTCACCCTCAAACTGAATGGGCAATTCTATCATGTTATGATCACTCTTCCCTACAGGATCCTTTACTGTGAGGTAATTAATTAATTATGTCTCATTACAAAGTACCAGATCTAAAATAGCCTGTTCACTGCTTGGTTCCACAACGTATTGTTCTTTAGAAACTGTCCTGACCAAACTCTATAAACTCGTCCTCAAGGCTACCTTTGGCAATTTGATTTGTCTAACCTATATGAAGATATCGCCCACGAATATTGCAGTTCCTTTCTTGCAAGTCCCCATTAATTTCTGACTGATAATCTGTCCTAGAGTGTAACAAATGTTAGGGTGCATATAGATTATTCCCACCAGTGACATAATTCCCTTATTATTTCTTATCTCCGGCCAAACTGATTCTACATCTTGATTTCCCGTGCCAAGATAATTTCTCACTACTGTACTGATCACATCCTTTATTAAAAGAACAACCCCATCCTTTTCCTTTCTGGCTATCCTTATGAAATGACAAATATCACGGAATATTCAATTTCCAGCCTTGTTCAACTTACAACCACGTCTCTGTAATGGCTAGCATATCATAGAAACATATAAGATAGGAGCAGGAGTAGGATAAGGGGTAAGCCATTTAGGACAGAGCTGAGGATGATTTTCTTCACCCAGAGAGTGGTGAAGGTGTGGAATTCTCTACCACAGAAGGCAGTTGAGGCCAATTCATTAAATATATTCAAGAAGGAGTTAGATATACTTCTTAAGGCTAAAGGGATCAAGGGATATGGGGAGAAGGCAGGGACAGGGTACTGAGTTTGGATGATCAGCCATGACCTCATTGAATGGCGGAGCAGCCTCGAGGGGCCGTATGGCCTATTTTTGCTCCTAATTGTATGTTCGTATGTTTGTGATTCCCTACAAATACTGATTTATTTCAGTTCCTCCCTCTCATTAGACCCTATGTTCCCCGACATCTCTGGGAGGTTATTTGTGTCCTCCTTTGTGAAGACAGAACCAACGTATGTATTTTATTGGTCTGCCATCTCTTTGTTCCCATTATAAATTCATCTCATTCTGACTGCAAGGGACCTGCGCTTGAGTTCAACAATCGTTTTCTCTTCACATATCTATAAAACCTTTTACAGTCAGTTTTTATGTTCGACACAAGCTTACTCTCATACTTTATTTTCCCCCTCTTAATAAATCCCTTTGTCCTCCTTTGTTGAATCCTAAACCTAAACAGCTCCCAATCCTCAGGTGCACTGCTTTTTCTGGCCAATTTATGTGTCCTCTCCTTGCATCTTATGATATGCCTAATTTTCCTTGTTAGCCACGGTTGAGTCAACATTTTTGTTCTATTCTTTATGCCAAGCAGAGATGAACAAATTCTATAGTTCATCCAAGCGATCTTTAAATGTTTGCCATTGCCTATCCACCGTCAACCCTTTGAGTAACATTCCACAATCAATCCTACCCAGCTCGCACCTCATACCATCATAATTTCCTTTATTTAAGTTCAGTACCCTAGCCTGTGAGTCTAATATTTCACTCTGCATGTTAATGAAGAATTCTATCACATTATGTTCGCTCCGCCACAAGTGGTCTCGAACAACAAGATTGCTAATTAATCCTTTCTCATTACATAATACCCAGTCTAAGATGGCCTGATCTCGAGTTGGTTCCTCGACATATTGGTCCAGGAAACCATCCTGTATACACTCCAGGAATTCCTCCTACACATTATTGTTACTATCTTGGTTAGCCCAATCTACATGTAGATTAAAGTCACCCATGATATCTGCTGTGCCCTTATTGCACGCATCTTTATTTTCCCGTTTAATGCCATCCCCAACCTCCACATGACTGTTTGGAGGTCTGTATAAAGCTCCCACTAACGTTTTCTGTCCCATGGTTTTTCTCAGCTCTACCCATAGAGATTCTACATCATCAGAGCTAATATCCTTCCTTACAATTTTGTTAATCTCCTCTTTACCCAGCAATGCTACCCCACCTGCTTTTCCTTTTTGCCTGTCTTTCCTGAATATTGAATACCCCTGGATGCTGAGTTCCCAGCCCTGGTCACTCTGGAGCCATGTTTCCATAATCCCAATCATATAATATCCGTTTACTTCTATTTGCACATCTAATTCATCCACCTTATTATGAATGCTCCTCGCATTAAGACACAAAGCCTACAGGCTTGTTTTTTAACACTCTCAGACCTAACTTTTTATTTCTATTTCTGCCGTTAATTCATCTATCTTGTTCTGAATGTTGCGTGCATTCAGATAACGAGCCTTTAGTGTTGTCTTTTTGCTAGTTTCCCTACTCTGACCCTGTTTGCTGGTGCGCTCTTATGTTTGTACGCTTTGCCCCTTCTTCGCACACTCTGAGTCTCATTACCCCTAAGCTACCTTGCATTTTGGCCTTCTCCTTTCGATTTAACTTTTTAAGTTTCCCCTCACCTGAACCACCCCCCCTGCCACCCCGCCCCGCTATTTAGTTTAAAGCCCCATCTACATCCCAGGTTATTCAATTCGCCAGGACACTGGTCCCAGCATGGTTCAAGTGAAGCCCGTTACAATGGAAGAAGCCCCTCTTTCCCCAGTACTGGTGCTTGTTCCCCATGAATCGAAACTCATTTCTCCCACACCAATTCCTGAGCCAGGCATTCAAATCTCTGATCAGATTAACCCTATGCCAATTTGATCGTGGGTCAGGTAGTAATCCAGAGATAATTATCATTGTGGAGTTGCTTTTTAATTAGGAGTCAGCTCCTGAAACTCATTTAGCAGAACCTCTTTCTTAGACCAACCTATGTCATTGGTACCTACGTGGGCCACGGCAACTGGATCATTCCCCTCGCACTTCAAATTCCTCTCCTGCCCCAACGAGATGTCCTTAAAATTGGCAACAGGCAGGCAACACAGCCTTCTATAGTCACGCTCTCGGCTGCAGAGAACAGTGTCTATCCCCCTAACTATACTGTCCCCTTCCACTACTTCATTCGTTTTTACTCCCCCAACATGAATATCCCCCTGTACAACCGTGCTGTGTTCAGTTTACTCAACCTTGCTGCAGTCCCTGCTCTCGTCCACACAGGCAGCAAGAATGTCGTACCGGTTCGACAAGTGCAAGGGCTGAGACTCCTCCAATGCTATTCACAATATATATAAATGATCTAGACAAGGGAACTAGATGTAACATCTCCAAATTTGCAGATGACACAAAACTGGTTGGGCGTGTGTGCTGGGAGGAGGATGCCGAGAAACTCCAGGATGATTTGGACAGGTTGTGTGATTTGGCAAAAGCATGCAATATAACGTGGATAAATGCATGGTTATTCACTTTGGTGGCAAAAACAGGAAGGCAGATTACTTTCTGAATGGCAATAGATTGGGAGAGGGGGAAGTGAAACGAGACCTGGGTGTCCTTGTGCGCCAGTTGCTGAAGGTAAGCATGCAGGTGCAGCAGGTGGTTAAGAAGGCAAATGGCATGTTGGCCTTTGTAGCGACAGGGTTTGAGTAAAGGAACAAGGGTGTCTTGCTGCAGTTGTACAGGGCCTTGGTGAGACCACATCTTGAGTATTGTGTCCAGTTTTCATCGCCTTATCTGAGGAAGGATGTTCCTTGGCATGGAAGAAATTCAGCGAAGATTCACCAGGCTGATACCTGGGATGGCAGGAATGATGTATGAGGAGAGATTGGCTCGATTGGGCTTGTACTCGCTGGAGTTTAGAAGAATGAGAGGGGATCTCATTGAAACTTACAAAATTCTGACAGGACTAGACAGACTAGAAGCAGGAAGGATGTTCCCGATGGTCGGGGAGTCCAGAACCAGGGGTCACAGTGTAAGGATAAGGGGTAGGCCATTTAGGACAGAAATGAGGAGGAATTTCTTCACCCAGAGATTGGTGAACCTGTGGAATTCTCTACCACAGAAGGCAGTAGAGGCCAATTCATTAAATATATTCCAGAAGGAGTTGTATATATTTCTTAAGGCTAGAGGGATCAAGGGGTATGATGAGAAAGCAGGGACAGGGCACTGAATTTGGATGATCAGCTATGATCGCATTGAATGGCAGAGCAGGCTCGAGGGGCCAAATGGCCTACTCCTGCTCCTATCTTCTATATTTCTATGTTTCTATGTTTAGCTTCTGCATCGCTATACTTGCCTGAATCGTAGTCAGACCCTCTTGTCGTTGACCACGTACCAAATCTGAAATATTTAACATGAAGTTTGTGACTGCCTCCTGGAACAAAGCTTCCAAGTAACCTTCTCCCTCCCTGAGGTATTGCAGTGTCGAAAGCTCGGACTCCAGCTCATCAATTCAGAGCTGAATTTGTTCGAGCTGCAGATACTTACTGCAGACGTGATTGCTGTGGATCTCACTGGGGTCCACCAGCTTCCACTTGCTGCAGCTGCAGCACCTCACCTGCCCTGCCAACTCTATTGTATTTTCCTTAAAAATAAAATTGAAAATTTTTGAAATACTCAGTTGAATATTAATATTTTCTAATGGAAGCAATAAACTTGGATGAGATAATGAGGTTACCTGGTAATTCCTGTCAGCAGGGGCTGAATTCGGGGTTTGGAATTTCTGCTGGTATAATAACAAAAGGCTTTTGCTAATGCCCGGAGGTAAGTAGCACCGGGTCCAGTTCAATGGATTACTGCTTCTACAGAGTAGTAAAGTCGGAAATTCATTAACTCATCCAAGGCTATTACTTGGATTAGAAAATAGTAATAGTCAATTGAGTATATTAAAATTAGTTATATGCATTAGGTCTTTACTGTAACTTAGCCCACAGTCATAATTTAACCTTGTTGTTTATTTTTGTTATGCATCAAGCAGAACCTTTTAACCCCACCTCACAGAATTCCCTCACTCAGCAAATTTCCGATTTTGTTACTCTGTAGAAGCAGTAATCCATAGACATGGACTCGGTGCTACTTACCTCCATGCATTATTACACCAGCATCAATTCCAAACCTGAGTCAGCCCCTGCTGACAGGAATTACCAGGTAACCAGTTCTAGCTAGATACCGCATTAACTGTGCATAAGAACATAAGAACATAAGAAGTAGGAGCAGGAGCAGGAGTAGGACATACGGCCCCTCGGGCCTGCTCCACCATTCAATAGGTTCATGGCTGGTCCGAATCTAGACTCTCGTCCACTTCCCTGCCCTCTCCCCATGACCCCTAACTCCCTTATCTGCTAGGAAACTGTCTATCTCTGTTTTAAATTTATTTAATGTCACAGCTTCCACAGCTCTCTGGGGTAGCAAATTCCATAGATTTACTTCCCTCTGAGTGAAGAAGTTTCTCCTCATCTCAGTTTTGAAAGGGCAAACCCTTATTCTTAGATTATGCCCCCTAGTTCTAGTCTCACCCATCAGTGGAAACATCCTCCCCGCATCCACCCGATCAAGCCCCCTCACAATCTTATATGTTTCGATAAGATTGCCTCTCATTCTTCTGAACTCCAATGAGTAGAGTCCCACCCTACTCAAACTTTCCTCATATGTCAACCCCCTCACTTCCGGAATCAACCGAGTGAACCTTCTCTGAACCGCCTCGATAGCAACTATATCAGCACGGTGGCATAGTGGTTAGCACTGTAGCCTCACAGCGCCAGGGACCCGGGTTCGAATCCGGCCTCGGGTGACTGTTTGTGTGGAGTTTGCACATTCTCCCCGTGTTTGCGTGGGTTTCCTCCGGGTGCTCTGGTTTCCTCCCACAGTCCAAAGATGTGCGGGTTAGGTTGATTGGCTATGATAAAATGACCCTAAGTGTTAGGGGGATTAAATACATGGGGATAGGGTGTGATATGTGTTGGTGTAGGGGTTACGGGGATCGGGTGGGATATGTGTCGGTGCAGGCTCGATGGGCCGAAATGGCCTCTATCTGCACTGTGAGGATTCTGTGATCTTTTCTTAAATATGGAAACCAAAACTGCACCTAATATTCCAGGTGTGGCCTCACCAATACCCTGCATAACTGCAGCAAGACTTCCCTGTTTATATACTCCATCCCCCTTGCAATAAAAGCCAAGATTCCATTGGCCTTCCTGATCACCTGCATACCAACTTTTTGTGTTTCATGCACCAGGACCCCCAGATCCCTTTGTACTGTAGCACTTTGCAGTTTCTCTCCATTTAGATAATATCTTGCTCTTTGATTTTTTCTGCCAAAGTGCATAACCTCACAATTTCCAACATTATATTGTATCTGCCAAATCTCTGCCCACTCACTTAGCCTGTCTATGTCCTTTTGCAGGTTTTTTATGTCATCCTCACTCATTGCTTTCCCTCCCATCTTTGTATTGTCGGGAAACTTGAATATGTTGCCCTCGGTCCCTTCCTCCAAATCGTTAATATAGATTGTAAAGAGTTGGCGTCCCAGCACTGACCCCTGCGGAACACCACTAGTTACTGATTGCCAGCCCGAGAATGAACCATTTATCCCCACTCTTTGTTTTCTGTTAGATAGCCAATCTTCCACCCATGCCAGTATATTACTCCCAATCCCGTGATTTCTTATCTTGATCAGTAATCTTTTTTGTGGAACCATGTCAAATGCCTTTTGGAATTCCAAATACACTACATCCACTGGTTCCCCTTTATCCACCCTGTATGTTACATCATAGAGTCATAGTCATAGAGTTTTACAGCACTGAAAGAGGCCCTTCGGCCCATCGTGTCTGTGCCGCCCATCCAACCCTGTCCAGTCTAATCCCATTTTCCAGCATTTGGTCCATAGCCTTGTATGCAATGGCATTTCAAGTGCTCATCCAAATGCTTCTTGAATGTTGTGAGGGTTCCTGCCTCTACCATACTTTCAGGCAGTGAGTTCCAGATTCCAACCACCCTCTGGGTGAAAAAGTTCCTCCTCAAATCTCCTCTAAATCTCCTGCCCCTTACCCTGAATCTATGACCCCTTGTTATTGACCCCACTACTAAGGGGAAAAGCTCCCCTTTATCTACCCTTTCTATGCCCCTCATCATTTTGTACACCTCAATCAGGTCCCCCCTCAGCCTTCTTTGCTCCAGGAAAACAACCCCAGCCTGTTTAGTCTTTCTTCATAGCTGAGGCGCTCCATCCCAGGTAACATCCTGGTGAATCTTCTCTGCTCCCTCTCCAAAGCAATCACATCCTTCCTATAGTGAGGCGACCAGAACTGCACACAGTACTCCAGCTGTGGCTTCACCAGCGTTTTGTACAGCTCCATCATAACCTCCCTGCTCTTATATTCTATGCCTCGGCTAATGAAGGCAAGTATCCCATATGCCTTTTTAACCACCTTATCTACCTGTTCCGCTGCCTTCAGGGATCTATGTGCATGTACACCAAGGTCCCTCTGACCCTCTGTACTTCCTAGGGTCCTGCCACTCATTGTGTATTCCCTTGCCTTATTTGTCCGTCCAAAATGCATCACCTCGCACTTTTCAGGGTTAAATTCCATTTGCCACTTTTCTGCCCATCTGACCAACCTGTTTATATCGTCCTGTAGCCTGAGGCTTTCCTCCTAGCAAATTACCACCCCACCAATTTTCGTGTCATCTGCGAACTTACTGATCATACCTTTTACATTCTCATCCAAATCATTTATGTAGATCACAAACAACAAGGGACCCAGCACCGATCCCTGAGGTACCCCACTGGACACAGGCTTCCAGTCACAAAAGCAACCTTCGACCATCACCCTCTGCCTCCTGCCACTCAGCCAGTTTAGGATCCAACGCGCCGAGGCATCCTGGATCGCATGGGCTCTTACCTTCTTGACCAGTCTCCTATGCGGGACTTTGTCAAAAGCTTTACTGAAGTCCATGTAAACCACATCCACAGCATTTCCCTCATCCACCCCCCTAGTCACCCCCTCGAAAAATTCAATCAGATTTGTCAGACATGATTGACCCTTGACAAAGCCATGCTGACTATTCCCGATTAATCCTTGCCTCTCCAAGTGGAGACTAATTTTGTCCCTCAGAATTTTTTCCACTAATTTCCCTACCACAGATGTTAGGCTCACTGGCCTGTAATTCGCTGGTTTATCCCTGCTACCCTTCTTGTATAATGGTACTACATTAGCTGTTCTCCAGTCCTCAGGTACATCCCCTGTGGCCAGAGAGGTTCTGAAAATTTGTGTCAGAGCCACTGCAATCTCTTCCTTTGCCTCCCACAGCAGCCTGGGATACATCTCGTCCGGGCCTGGGGATTTATCCACTTTTTGGCCTGCTAAAACCGCTAGCACCTCCTCCCTCTCGATGCTAATATGTTCAAGTATGTCACAGTCACCTTGCCCGATTCCTATGTCTGCATCGTCTCTCTCCAAAGTGAACACAGATGCAAAAAAATCATTGAAAACCCCGCCTACATCATTTGGCTCTGCACACAGATCCTCAAAGAATTCGAGCAAATTTGTCAAACATGACTTCCCCTTCATAAAACCATGCTGACTCTGTCCTATTAAATTATTTTTATCCAAATGCTCTGTTACTGTTTCCTTAATAATGGACTCCAATATTTTGCCAACCACAGATGTTAGGCTAACTGGTCTATATTTTCTAGCTTTTTCTCTACTTCCCTTCTTAAATAAAGGTGTTACATTAGCAGTTTTCCAATCTGCTACTGGAAATAGCAGGCAGTTTTTTGACCACTGTGAAATAAACTACAAGATAAGGTTAAAGTTAAGTTAAACGCCAAATGTTAAATGCAAAACGTAATGACATTTTTGAAAGAGATCAACCCTTAACAATCCCTTCACTCACCAAATTCCCGAGTATAGTACTCTGCAGATGTAGTACTCCGTAGAACTGTAATAAGTGCAACAAAAATAGTGCCTAACTCTACTTAAAGCTGCACAATGTATTCCTACACAACCATTACCACAGGTGTGGACCTCAGATTGAACGGATTCTATGCAGTCACCGCTGGCTTGGTGGCAGATGCGATTGTACTTTTTCACATATGAGTTGCCTGCAGCCCGCCCCCCGACTCCATTCCCCAACCCCGTAGTTGTGAGAGATGCGAAATATATACATTCTGCATATAAAGCAATTCATGTGTGTGTGTGTGTCTTTATGTATACTTACAATCTATATTAATGATGGGACCGAGTGCAATATATCCAAGTTTGCTGATGATACAAAGCTAGGTGGGGAAGTAAGCTGTGAGGAGAACACAAAGAGCCATCAAAGGGATATAAAGAGGTTAAGTGAGTGGGCACTAATGTAGTAGATGGACTATAATGTGGAGAAGTGTGAGGTTATTCACTTTGGTAGCAAGAATAGAAGAGCAGATTATTTTGATTGATGATCAATTTTTAAATGTTGGTGTTCAGAGAGATTTAGTTGCCCTTGGTCAGGAAACACAGAAAGTTAGCATGCAGGCACAGCAAGCAATGCAGAAGGCAAAGGGCTTGTTGTCCTTTATTGCAAGTGGGTTGGAGAATACGAGTATGGAAATCTTACTACAATAGTACAGAGCTTTGCTGAGAGCACACCTGGAGTACAGAGCACAGCTTTGGTCTCTTTATCTAAGAAAGTGCATACATATATTGGAGGGAATGCAAAGAAGGTTCACTAGAATGATTCCTTGGATGGGGGCTTTTTCCTATGCGAGTTTGAGTAGATTGTGGCTTTACTCTATGGAGTTAGAAAAATGAGAGGTGATCTCATTGAAATATGTAAGATTCTGAGAGGGATTAACAGGGTAGATGCTGGAGAGTCGAAAAATAGGAGGAACAGTCTCAGGATAAGGGGTATAACACTGAGATGAGAAGGAATTTCTTCACTGAGAGGATTGTGAATCTTGGGAATTCTCTACCCCAAAGGGCTATGGATGCTGATTCATTGAGTATATTCAAGGCTGAGATCGATAGATGTTTGGACTCCAGGAGAATCAAGGGATATGGAAATCGGGCGGGAAAGTGGAGTTGCAGACGATGATCAGTCATGATGTTATTGAATGTCTGAGCAGGCTCGAATGGCTGTGTGGCCGATTTCTGCTACTAATTGCATATTGGTATATTTGTGATTGTGTGGGAGTGTGTGTGCTTATGTTTATTTGTGTGTGTGTGTGTTTCTGTGTGTGAATGCGTTGTATATGTGTATATGTTTATATATGTGTTTGTGGCCGTGTTTTGTGCGCACGATTCGGTCTATGGATATGCATTTGTGTCTGTGCATGACGTTATGTGTAAGTGTATCTCTGTGTGTGTGTGCGTGTGTGCATGACGTTATGTGTATCTGTGTGTGTATGTATCTGTGTTTGTGTATCTGTGTGTGTGTGTGCATGACTTTATGTGTATCTGCGTGTGTGTGTATCTGTGTTTATGTATCTGTGTGTGTGTGTGTTTGCATGACATTATGTGTATCTCTGTGTGTGTGTGTATCTGTGTCTGTGTGTCTGTGCATGACGTTATGTATATCTGTGTGTGTGTGTATCTGTGTTTGTGTATCTGTGTGTGTGTGCATGACGTTATGTGTATTTCTGCGTGTGTGTGTCTGTGTTTGTGTATCTGTGTGTGTGTGCATGACGTTATGTGTACCTCTGTGTGTGTGTATCTGTGTTTGTGTATCTGTGTGTGTGTGTGCATGACGTTATGTGTATCTCTGTGTGTGTGTGTCTGTGTTTGTGTATCTGTGTGTGTGTGTGCATGACGTTATTCGTATCTGTATCTGTGTGTGTGTGTATCTGTGTTTGTGTATCTGTGTGTGTGTATCTGTGTTTGTGTATCTTTGTGTGTGTGTGTGTGCCTGTGCATGTCGTTATGTGTGTGTGTATCTGTGTGTGTATGTGTGTGTGTGTGTGTGTGTGTGTGTGTGTGTGTGTGTGTGGTATCTTAAATCATGATGCTTTTGAATTGGCTGACAATCTTCTGCATTCTGAGTACTGACGAAATTTGTACCAGTAATGGGATTTCAAAAATTAAAATGTATTAATCCAATATATTAATCTCATATATTGATCACATCTATTAACCACATTTAACAAAAACAGAATGAAATCAGTTAAATGAAATTACAGAAGGAACACAAATTGAATGCAACTGGACAACCTGCCAATTATCGCAAAAGTAATTTTGTTGATTCCATTAGGAAGCCAGTAAAAATAACCATTAATATTTTGTAATGAGTTAAGCGCATTATATAAAACATGTTAAAACATTATTTGAATAAAACTTCATGTTACGTGTTTTGTCTTCTGTTTGATATTGTTGATAGAAGAGACTTCATTTAAAAACAGTGAGGTTGCTAATGAAAGTGTGAAAACGCATTGTACAAAATAACGTGCCTGTTGCTATAAAGACAAATAAACGATGGCTATTCCAAAAGCGAAATCGGAAACTTGCAGTTATCATTGATATGCGTTTGTCTCTGGGCCGAATTCATTATGAAAAACCTACACCAGGTTAGATGTGAGAGGGGAGCGGAATCCTTTATTATTATGGGGAGTGCTACCGATTTAGAATGATAACCGTCTAAATAAGAAAACAGTATAAAGTATCACATCGTATGTTGCATCGTGGTGTCTTTATGTTCTCAAAACGTGGCCTGTGCATTGAAGGTAGGATTCATTTCATTTAAGTTGGCGGCAGCTTTTACCAAACTGGCATGTCCTGCGAATTTCAGAACAAAAAGTGTTGTATTCCATGAGACAGGTTAGATCATGATGCTCAATTTACCGATCTCTATCATTGATTCATTTCAATGTAAGTTCTGTTAACCAATCATTACACAAGCCAAGTATACAGAAGTTTCATTGGAGTCGTGGTTCAGATTGGACGGTCGGCCTCCTGCTACACGCGCTGCTCAATATTCAATTCCATTAGTGTCAATGGAACTCAAAATCAGGCGGAGCGTGGAATGAGCGACCAATCCACTAATTCCCTTTTCCGCTACCGCCAGGGACAGATTTCTACCCCGATAAACTTAGAATTCCACTTTTTTATAAATTTAGGATTCATCTTTATCTCTCTCCCTTTCTCTTTGTTTCCTCCCTCTTTGTGATGCCGCACATGCTTTTTTGTATTCCTTATCTGAGGAAGGATGTTCTTGCCATGGAAGGAGTTCAGTGCAGATTCACCAGGCTGGTACCTGGGGTGGCAGGAATGATAT
This sequence comes from Somniosus microcephalus, assembly GCF_052327205.1. NCBI lineage: Eukaryota > Metazoa > Chordata > Chondrichthyes > Squaliformes > Somniosidae > Somniosus > Somniosus microcephalus. Next base: position 24,799,875 of record NW_028225187.1, on the reverse strand, counting down.
ATGAGGAGAAATTGGATCGACTGAGCTTGTACTCGCTGGAGCTCAGAAGAATGAGAGAGGATCTCATCGAAACTCATAAAATTCTAACAGGACTAGACAGACTAGAAGCTGGATGGATGTTCCCGATGGTTGGAGAGTCTAGAACCAGGGGACACATTCTAAGGATAAGGGGTAGGCCATTTAGGACAGAAATGATGAGGACTTTCTTCACCCAGAGAGTGGTGAAACTGTGGAATTTTCTACCACAGAAGGCAGTAGAGGCCAATTCATTAAATATTTCAAGAAAGAGTTGGATATATTTCTTAAGGCTAAAGGTATCAAGGGGTATGGGGAGAAAGCAGGGACAGGGTAATAAATTTGGATGATCAGCCATGATCGCATTGAATGGCGGAGCAGGCTCGAGGGGCCGAATGGCCTACTCCTGCTCCTATCTTCTATGTTTCTATGTTTGGGGCTTACTAGCAAGTTGACTGGAGTCTGCCGGGAATTTATTATTCCCCATTGTAGAAATAAATATGTTCATGATTTAACTCAATTTGTGTATCAAACACATGTGGTTGTATCATGATAGCAATGATACACTTGGTCTGTTTAAGTTGAAGATAGTTAAATGATGATAAATTCTGTATTTTACCTTTTCTTTTCTGGTTCCTTATGGCGATCGCTACAGCGACTGCTCCAACACCCCCACCGCAATCACACAATCATTGCGAACCATCATTTCAATTGTTGATTTGGCTGTGAAATAACAAGCAGTTGTATTAGACAGACAGGTTCGTGTCTGAATTTCACCACTAATTCATTTTACACTTGGTTACTTTTCGCAATGCTTGAGATCTAACATGTCGTCGAAGTTTGGTTGTGCTGTAAACGGCACTTAAAATAAACTCAACCGCAGCAAAGTTGAAGCCCTCGAGTTTAAAGGGGATTGGCAGCATGGACTCGCTATTGGCTGAGAGGGAGGAGGTGGAGAGCAGTGGTGAACGGCTGTTTTTCAGAATGCAGGGATGTACAAATCGGTGTCCCCTGGAGTTGATATTAGGACCATTGCTCTTTCTGATATATATTAATGAACAGCACGGTGTATCGGCGGAATAATTGCCAAGTTCACAAATGATACAAAGCATAGAAATATAGTGAGCAGTGAGGAGCATAGTAGCAGACTTTAGGAGGAAAGAGAAAGAATGGTGAATTGGGCAGAACAATGGTAGATATATTTGATGCAGAGATTTGTGAAGTGATGCATTTTGGCAGGGAAAAAAATGAGGAGCTGCAGAATAGACTCAATGGAAAACATTTACACAGGGTGCGGGAACAGAGAGAACTGTCCATTCACATATACACATTTTTGATGGTCGCAGGACAAGTTGAGAAGGCTGCGAAAAATGTATCCAGGACACGTTGGTTTCAAAATAGAGGCAAAAACAAGGAAGTTATGGTAAAGCTTTATAAATCACTGCTTACGTCTCAGCTGGAGTCTTGTGTACTATTATGTTCACCACACTCTAGAAAGAATGTCACGGCCTTGGAGCAGGTACAGAAGAGATATACCAGAATTAGGGTATTCAGTCATGTGGAGAGACTAGAAAAGCTGGGATTGCTCTCCTTGGAGGAAAGATTAAGTAGAGATGTATTCAAAATTATGAGGGTTTTTTTATAGAGTACATAGGGAGCAATTGTTTCCACTAGCAGGAGCGTTGTTAAGCAAAGGCCACAGATTTTAATTTATTTGTCAAAAAAACAGAGGAAGGGTTTGGAGTTTTTTTTTTAACTCAGCGATTTATGATCTGGAATGCAATGCCTGAAAAAGTGTTGTAAGCATCTTCGACAGTAACTTGCAGGGCTAAGGGGAAGGAGTAGGGGAGTTGAACTATTTGGAGAGCTCTTTCAGAGCGCTAGCACAGGCACAATGGGCCGAATAGCCTCCTTCTGGGCTGCATGATTCTATGAATATTAGCTGTGCAGAATCTTCTTCGATGTGAATATTTTTTGTCAGAAACAACCTGATGGTTTTTATATTCCGTAAGAGTTGTAAAAGGGCGTACAATGGTTCTTATTAATACACAAACCGCATTAAACTATTTTTGGCTTTTACCAGCACTCAATTTTTGCGAATTCTTCACGGTCTATCAATATTTCCTCCTCGCAAGGTGAAGGGTGAAATCCGAATTCGGGAGATTTACCATAAGTGGGGAGCGGATCGGCTGACCGTTATACACGCAGTTCATTTTCTTTCTATTTGGGATTAATTTGAACTCCAGGTGCAGGTGAACAACGGGCGACATTGAATTAGCCGTTGAATGTGCAACTCTCCCGCTTTTAAATTCCATCACCTTCAGTGGAAAGGGAAATCCGGTGTGGTTTATAATGAGTGTCTATTTCAATACTGCACATTCTGCGCCATCAGCCAACTGTAAGGATCACCTATTAAATTCAATGGGAACTAAATTCGGGCCGGGTGTATAACAGGTGATGTATCCGCACCTGCCCTCATTTCACCCTTGCCGTTGAATCCCCCGTCTCCCAGTTGAGGCTTTGCTCAAATTGTTTACTGTCCAAAGAGCACCCTCGTGTACTTCGTGAAATGTGTCTATTATTCTTGTTCCGGTTGTTCAAAGGTCAGTGGCCAATGCTCAGTGCCTCATTTCTTGGACCCACTGAGCCACTGGGTAAAGCAGCACCCATTTTTGTTGTTCAATGTATGATAACAACATCTTCCTGGACCTTACTCTTACCTTTTCTATATCAATGGTGGGATCACATTTGGGAAGTAAGAGCGAATATTTGACGTGCTGGGACAAATTTTCAACATAATTCTTTAGGAGGTAATTCGGTGTCGCATATTGTCTGTACTTGATAGAACCCAGCAATTTACATTCAATTTCGAGCCGTTTTATAACTGGAAGCAGATGCGATTCCGCACATGTTCCATCCCCGCACAGGTGGAAATTCACCACCTCGAATCTAGGTCAAGGGTTATATTCGGTTAAACTACATTTTACCCACAGATCTCTTGAGTCTAATGCAGCTTTCTTTCATTCCATGTGTTATTTGTCTGTTTGTCAGGATGAATTGATTAATTTATACAGTGTGGCTGCAGAAATCGAAAAATGTATATATTGCCACGAGCCCTGTATTCATTCTTTACCTTTACCCACATGTCACTGTATAAATAGCACTCACCCTTTACAGTCACCTGCACAAGTTGACTGATAGCTGATGTTATCACTGTTCCATTAACCATTGCTTTATAGCAATAGGAGTAGACTCCTTCATCATCCTGAGTCAGATTTGTGAAGGTGAATGTGCAGGTGACAGAATTATCCTCTGCTGACACAGTCAGGGAGGCAGAGCAATTGGTATTGCCAGCTCTCTGAAAGAAGAATATGATGCTGCGATAAACAGTCGATCTGGTGCAGGTAATAGAGACGTTTCCACCGATTTCAACTTTTCCTGGATGTATTGATATAACTGGTTTAAAAATCTCTGAAAAGAAAACGTATTGAGTGAATTTGACTAAATTTCCTATGTTGAAGCCATTGCCATCAATTCAGTGTAGAGTTGCGCTAAGTACAATTGGGCAAGTTGCTGATGATATGATTGAGTCGTTTGAAGTCAATAGAGAAATTGGACTCGGACGGTGGCGAAAACCGGATGGTGTCGGATCGGCCGCCCGCTCTATGTAGCGACTGATATTAAGTTCAATTGACAGCATATTACTCGGCGAATGAATTGAATATCGGGCACAGCATATACCAGGTCACTAATGTGCTACCGTCAGTTTTACAAGCGCACTCCCTACCCCCTGCCCCGCCATGACCAATTCCACCACAATCATTCTTCACACTTCAACTTCACGTTTGTCTTTAATGTGCTAAATTTTGATCCATTTCAGTTTCAGCGTGGTTCGGATCCTCATAGGTAGCAGATTCATTCCTGGATAATGGGCTTGTTGTTTATTTTGCTGGCTAAGTGTATTAATTGTTGGTAAGCATTGGCAGCTGGTTGTAGAACCGTCTCCAGTTACATTTCCATTGGTTTCTTTAATGGGAACATTGGGGTTCTGCCAAAGCGGTAGGTAGAATATCTATCCCAATATAACTAATGTTTAACCAGATGGTTGTCACTATTCTTACTGCTGTGTCTTGCAGAACAGGAACACACTCTGAAATAGCCCATTTAAAGTACTGGGGCTTCCACAGGGGAAGCTCTACAGATACGGAGAGACAGCCACATAATACCAGTTATGAGTAGATTTACATGGCATGTGCCAAAATTGTTGAAGGTGAGCTGAGATGTGGCAAGGCAAAAGGTTTAGCAGGATAATTCACTAGAGCAGGAGTCAGTTAGTCTAATGCTATACCAATCACAACAATTGTCACGAATAGAAGTGAAAGACACTGGATATGATCGACCAGTAACTCCACAGATTTTCTACCGCCAGGTGATTCACCGGTGGGTTAAGTCCCATTCATGTTAATTGGACTGAATATCCGGCGGGGCAAATTACACGCTGCCAATAAGATTCCGCCCGTTTGTCACTTCTGCCAAAGACGAAATTCAGCTGTGTAACAGCCGCATCTCTTACCAGTTCAGAAAGAGTATGTTTTGCCTAAGGATGGGGGATGTATTGTTTGTTGCATGAGTGAGGAAATCATAAATTCCTTCTAGGTGTAGGAATTGAGATTGTGTTAAGTAAAGCAAAAGGAGGAAGAGTTACCTTCTACAGTTATCAACACAGAGTTACTGAGGTGTGATAATAATTGCCTTCCGAACACTCTCATCCCGTACTTGCAGCTGTGAAACCTTGTGCGTATATCGGAAAGGTTGCTGATAATGATCGAGGCAAAATCATGAGGGGAACCAATATCTAGGGAGCTCAGTAACAAATTGTCCTGATTGAAAGTGAAGTTGTTAACATTGTTCTGGTCGGAATCGGAACAGGTAATGGGAGCTGACTCTACTTTCATATACACACCCGGCTCGTGGTATAAAGAAATACTGGCGATCATCTTTTGTCCTGGAACAGAAGTTTAAAAATAATAGATTTGAAAGAATTTATATTCGTGTCGCAACATAAATCTCTAAGGCGCGAGACTCTGAATGTCAATTAATTTTGCTAGATGGTATAAAACGGATGATAATGAATTGACTGGTCCTTATAAATAAATTCAATGGAGAGAAAAGCAGGCTTGCAAGTATTACAGGCGGCCAATGGAAATCACCCAATTTACACCATCGCAAAAATGTAAAACAAGATCGGTTATCATGGGCCACAATTACAGAGATATGCGCCAGAACTCTCAACTTCCCTAGGGGCGTAAAACGGCGATTTCCGATCATCCTTCCATCATACCCACTGCCCGCCCCACATTATTTTATTTTCCATTGAAAACAATGCAAAGCAAAAGCGAGCATGATATATAATGGGCAGCATTCCCATATTGCCCATATTATCCAGCTGAAGTTGAGGCAGCCACACACAGGCAGCCAACATCAATAGAGACGCCAACGGCATCATTCAGATGCTTTGCTATTAATTTCGTCTTGCAATTCTTATATTACATTATTGGTTTTTAGCCTGCTGCCTTAGCTCAGGTTAATTCATTATAAATTTATTTCCTGAAGATGTTGCAGTATTAAATCATATCGGGTGTAACACAAAACATGAGCAATGCAATCGGCCTCCCATTATACGCACCGGGGTGTGGAACAGGCAGAAGAAGCGATGCCGCCCATTATACCGTTGCTGCCCAGGAGGAAGTTCTACCCCATAAAGACGCAGCAGAAGAACAATTCTAGAGGTCGCTACAATTTAACGTGGTAACTCGGTAAAAGCATATTTTTGCGGTAAAATTTGTGTTGTGCGGAAGCACAAAATGGTGGGAATTAATCAGTCGCCCCTTTTACACGCTGCCCAGTTTCCGTTTCCACAGAGGGTTGAGCACACACAATGAGATTTTTACCAGTTATCAGAGCCAAGTTTTATAGGTAGATATTCAGTTCCATTGCAGTCAATCGATGTCAACATCAGGCGGGACCAAAAACGTGCAGCAGACTGGATAGCGCCCATTTGTGCAGCAGCCCAAGAGCAATATCTACGTTTCTTCAACTGAAGGTTTTGCTGATCTCTGGAAGCCGTTATACAAAATTGGAATGGCATAAAATATCAGAAAGTATAACTCACTTTGGACAGTCACAGCATCACTGGGAATAGAGTTAATCCGGCGTCCGGACACTTGTTTCTCATAAAGGCATTTGTAGCATCCGTCACTATTGTTATTTACATTTATTATTGAGTTAGTAAACGATTGTTGTTCCTTGTATATTTCATTGGTTGTATTGCCAACCGGCCACCTGAGTAACCACTGAAGCTGACCGAAAGTGTAACCATTGGCAGCATCGCAGATAATGATGAGTTCTTCTCTGACCAGATATACCGGATAACTGGGCCTTGTTGGAGGAGATGGGGGACTGAAACGATAGAAATCATTGCTGATGTTACACTCAGGCTCTGAATGATGAATAAGCCAATTAACATTGCATTAACACATATGATCTGGTGTGCGTTCAGGGTCAAAATGTTGCTGCTGTGTTAGAACTTCATTATATAAAGGACAGAAAATAACAGGTTCCTGGCAAAGTTTGATCTATAATTAACGGAGCAACACAATTATAATAATACACCAGTGAATATCACGCACTTATTGTACAAACTATCGTTGTATTCCGTGGTACTTAGAAGATTAAGATGTGATTTTATTGAAGTTATCAAGATATTATGGGTAAAATAGGGTCCTAAATTTAAATAAAGGAAACTACGATGGTCTGAGGCATGAGTTGGGTAGGATTGATTGGGGAATGTCACACAAAGGGTTGACGGTGGATAGGCAATGGCAAACATTCAAAGACCGCATGGATGAACTACAGAATTTGTTCATCACAGTTTGGCGTTAAAATAAAACAAAAAAGGTGGCTCAACCGTGGCAAACAAGGGAAATTAGGGATAGCATAATATCCAAGGAGAGGACATACAAATTGGTCAGAAAAAGCAGTAAACCTGAGGATTGGGAGCAGTTTAGGATTCAACGAAGGAGCAAAAAGGGATTAATTAAGAAAGGAAAAATAGAATATGAGAGAAAGCATTCCAGGGAACATAAAAACTGACTGTAAAATGTTTTATAGATATGTGAAGAGAAAAAGATTGGTGAAGTCAAGCGTAGGTCCCTTACAGTCAGAATCAGGGGAATTTATAATGGGGAACAAAGAAATGGCAGACCAATTAAATACATATTTTGGTTCGGTCTTCACAAAGGAGGACACAAATAACCTCCCAGAGATGTCGGTGAACATAGGGTCTGATGAAAGGGAGGAACTGAAAGAAATCAGTATTTGTAGGGAAATGTTGTTAAGGAAATTGATGGGATTGAAGGCCGATAAATCCCCAGTGCCTGATAATCTACATCCTAGTGTACTTAAGGAAGTGGCCCTAGAAATATTTGATGCTTTGCTGATCATCTTCCAGCATTCGATGGAATCTGGAACAGCACCCATGGATTGGAGGGTAGATAATGTTACCCCACTATTCAAAAAAGGTGGTAGAGAGAAAATGGGGAATTACAGACCGGTAAGCCTGACATCGGTAGTGGGGAAAATGCTAGAGTCCATTATAAAAGATGTAATAGCAGAGCACTTGGAAAACAGTGACAAGATCGGACAAATTCAACATGGATTTACAAAAGGTAAATTGTGCTTGATTAATCTACTGGAAATTTTTGAGGATGTAACTCGTAAAATAGATAAGGGAGAACCAGTGGATGTGGTGTATTTGAGCTTTCAGAAGGCTTTGATAAGTTCCCGTGTAAGAGATTAGCGTGTAAAGTTAAGGCACATGGGATGGGGGGCAAGGTATTGACTTGGATAGAGAACAGCTTGGCAGACAGAAAGTAAAGAGTTGGAATAAACGGGTCTTTTTCCGAGTGGCAAGCAGTGACTAGTGGGGAACCGCAGGGATCGGTCCTTGGGCCACATCTATTCACAATATATATTAATGATCTGGACAAGGGAACTAGATGTAATATCTCCAAATTTGCAGACGACACAAAGTTGGGTGAGCGTGTGTGCTGTGAGGAGGATGCCGAGAAAATCCAGGATGATTTGGACAGGTTGGGTGATTGGGCAAAAGCATGGCAGATGCAATATAACGTGGATAAATGCGAGGTTATCCACTTTGGTGGCAAAAGCAGGAAGGCAGATTATTATCTGAATGGCAATAGATTGGGAGAAGGGGAAGTGCAACGAGACCTGGGTGTCCTTGTGCACCAGTCGCTGAAGGTAAGCATGCAGGTGCAGCAGGTGGTTAAGAAGGCAAATGGTATGTTGGCCTTTCTAGCGAGAGGGTTTGAGTGCAGGAACAAGGATGTCTTGCTGCAGTTTTACAGGGCCTTGTTGAGACCACATCTTGTGTATTGTGTGCTGTTTTCTTCGCCTTATCTGAGGAAGAATGTTCTTCCCATGGAAGGAGTTCAGCGAAGATTCGCCAGGCTGATACCTGGGATGGCAGGAATGACGAATGAGGAGAGATTTGGTCGATTGGGCTTGTACTCGCTGGAGTTTAGAAGAGTAAGAGGGGATCTCATTGAAACTTATAAAATTCTGACAGGACTGGACAGACTTGATGCAGGAAGGATGGTCCCGATGGTCGGGGAGTCCAGAACCAGGGGTCACAGTCTAAGGATATGAGGTTGGCAATTTAGGACAGAAATGAGGAGGAATTTCTTCACCCAGTGAGTGGTGAACCTGTGGAATTCTCTACCACAGAAGCCAGTCGAGGCCAATGCATTAAATATATTCAAGAAGTAGTTGGATATATTTCTTAAGGCTAAAGGGATCAAGGGGTATGGGGAGAAGGCAGGGAATGGGTACTGAATTAGGATGATCAGCCATGATCTCATTGAATGGCGGAGCGTGCTCGAGAGGCCGAATGGCCTACTCCTGCTCCTATCTTCTATGTTTCTATATAATTAAACTATTTCACTGGTTTGGAAGTCTAGGACTAGGGGGCATAGCCTAGAAATTAGAGCCAGACATTTCAGGAATTTAATTAGGAAACACGTGTACACACAGAGTGGTAGAAATTTGGAACTCTCTTCCGCAAACGGCAATTGATGTTGGATCAATTGCTAATTTTATATTCGAGATATTATATTTTTGTTACCCAATTGTATTAAGGGAAATGGGGGTATAAGTTAGGTCGCAGATCAGCTATGATCTCAATGAATGGGGGAACAGGCTCCAGGGGCTCAATGGCCTTTTCCTGCTCCTATGTTCCCATTGTAAATCTTATCACAACATTTCTGGATGCTGTATCGATCCAGCTTCTGAACAGCTCAAGTTCATACGGCGTTCTATTTAAATCCTAATAGTATAAATAAGGAATTAGTGTTTTAGGTCGGGCCCTAAACCCCGCCCCTATCTTAAACCGAAGAACTAAGTGACGAGAAAATTGAAACTGTCAGGAATAACTGATTCTCTTAAGATATATGCTGGATCAACAAGCGTCAACAACATCAACAACCTGTATTTGTACAGACCCTCTAAAGTAGTATGATGTCCCAAGGTGCTCCACAGGAGCGATTATCAATCAATATTTGACACCGAACCACGAAAGAGGATTTTAGGACAGATAATCAAAAGCATGATCAAAGAGACAGGTTCTAAGGAGCGTGTGAAAGAGTAGAGAGGTATACGGAGGTAATTCAAGAGAACAGGGCTTAGGCAGCTAAAGGCACGGCCGCCAATGGTGGAGCATTTAAAATCAGGGTTGCAAAAGAGGCCAGAATTGGAGGAGCAGCGAGATCTCGGACGGTTGTAGATTTCTGAAGAGGTTACAGAGATCAGGAGGGGCGTGGGCAGAGATGGTTATGAAAACAAGGATCAGAATTTTAAGATTAACCTGGAGCCAATGTAGGTCAACAATCACAAGGGTTGATAGGTGAAAGGGCCTTGGTGCGATTAATGATACGGGCAGCCGAGTATTGGCTGAGCGCAATTTATGTAGGTTGGAAGAGAAGAGGCATAGGAATGGTCAACCATAGAGCAATAGAGTCATAGTCATAGAGACATAAGGAGGCTATTCGGCTCATCGAGTCCGTGCCGGCTCTCTGCAGAGCAATCCAGTCAGTCCCATTCCCCCGCTCTATCCCCGTAGCCCTGCAAGTTTATTTCCCTCAAGTGCCTATCCAGCCTCCCCTTGAAAACATTGAGTGTGTCAGCTTCCATCACTTCCGTCGGCAACAAATTCCAGTTCATCACCACTCGCTGCGTAAAAAAGTTTTCCCTCACGTCCACCCTGCATCTCTTGCCCAGGCCTTCAATCTCTATCACTTAGTCCTTGTACCATCAACTAGTGGGATCAGCCTTTCATCAGCGAGCCTATCCAACACGTCATAAGCTTGTACACCTCTATCAATCACCCCTCAACCTCCTTTGCTCTAATGAAAACAAATCCAGCTTCTCCAACCTGTCCTTGTTGCTAATGTCCCCCATCCCCGGAACCATTCTGGTAAATCACCTCGGCACCATCTCAAGAGCTTTCACATCCTTCCTAAACTGTGGTGACCAGAACTGGATACAATACTCCAGTTGTGGGCTAACCAGCCCTTGAAATCGGTTCAGCATAACCAAGGTAACAAAGGAATGGGTGAGTGTTTCAGCAAAAATATGCGTTGAGGTATGGGCAGCTGAGAAAGATGGGAATGGAGGAGGGTCGGCTGAAATGAACAAGCACATCATTAGTGAGGCAGAAAAGTATCTTCAAACACGGCTAAAAACAATAATTTCAATCACTGGTTTGGATGCCATGACAATCTCGTCACCAATTATAAATTTATGGCAGTGCGATAAATATGGTATATTGTAAGATATACAGCTAAAATCTGTATATGTTGCCATTCAATTCCCGTAGTATCTTTAGCTTTAAGAACAGCAGTGCTAAGCCAAGTATTTCAAGGAACACTGATTATTCATTATTGGAGATGGCCCTGAGATCTCGGAGGTGAGATGGAGGATAGAAGACTAGAACTATATCCAGATGTATGGGTGTCGAAGTACTTTGAAGGTGTTCCCGTGTAGTAGAGCATGCAAGGGAATTCTTGGAGCATTGGTTGCAGAAGTCCTTGCGAGCACTGGGCGAATTCTGGGGTCTGGGATCACTGAAAGTGCAGCCACAATGTATGATATTTGAGAGAGCGAGAGGGAGAGGGAGATTTCCCGGTCTGTCAAAATTGAGGATGTTCCTGGGATCAGGAAGAGTTAGTAATAAGGTTTTGTGGTTTCTGCAAACTGAGAACGAGGCTCACTATCGGAGATGGGTGAGGACTGATGAGTTCAGTAAAAATATAAAAGGACAATCTGCTTGGTGATTATTAGCAGGTTATTGAGAATTAGGATATTATAAATTTAATTGGTTGTTCAACACATCACATGTCCTTATGGAGCATTTCACTGTACATACTAAAGCCTTGGATTAGTAATAACTTGAATTAAAAATAATAATACGAAGTTCCCTACGGAGCTCAGCGTTGTAAATGTTTACATGGAGAGTCTCAACCTTAAGGGTGGAGAAGCACCACTCAAAATAAATATAAAAACATAGAAGAAAGGAGAAGGAGTAGGCCATTCGGCCTTTCGAGACTGCCCTGCCATTTAAAGAGATCATGGCTGATCATCCAAATTCAGTACCCTGTCCCTGCTTTCTCCATATATCCCTTGATCCCTTTAGCCTTAAGAAATATAACCAACTCCTTCTTGAATAAATCTAATGTACTGTCCTCTAGTGCCTTCTGTGGTAGAGAATTCCACAAGATCACCACGCTCTGGGTGAAGATATTCCTCCTCATCTCTGTCCTAAATGGCTTACCCCTTATCTTTAGACTGTGACCCCTGGGTCTGGACTCCCCCGCCATCGGGAACATCCTTCCTGCATCCAGTCTGTCTGGTCCTGATAGAATTATATAACTTTCAATGAGATCCCCTCTCATTCTTCTAAACTGCAGCGAGTATAAGCCCAATCGACCCAATCTCTCTTCATACTTCATTCCTGCCATCCCAGGTATCATTCTGTTGAATCTTCGCTGCACTCCCTCCATGGCAAGATCATCCTTCCTCAGATAAGGTGACGAAAACTGCACACAATACTCAAGCTGATCTGACCAAGGCCCTGTACAACTGCAGCAAGACATCCTTTCTCCTGTACTCAAATCCTCTTGCTATGAAGCCCAACATACCCTTTGCCTTCTTAACTGCCTGCTGCACCTGCATGCTTACCTTCAGTGACTGGTGCACAAGGACACCCAGGTCTCTTTGCACTACCCCTTTTCTCAATCTATTACCGTTCAAATAATAATCTGTCTTCCTGTTTTTGCCACCAAAGTGGATAACCTCGCACATATCCACATTATACTGCATCTGCCATGCATCTGCCCAATCACCCACACTGTCCAAATCATACTGGATAGCCTCTGCATCCTCCTCACAGCACACACTCCCACCAGCTTTGTGTTGTCTGCAAACTTGGAGATATTACATCTAGTTCCCTCGTCTAGATCATTAATATATATTGTGAATAGCTTGGGATCTAGCACTGATCCCTGCAGTAACCCACTAGTCTCTGCCTGCAACTCGGAAAAAGACCCATTTATTTCAACTCTTTGCTTCCTGTCTGCCGACCAGTTCTCTGTGCAAGTCAGTACCTTATCCCCAATCCCATGTGCTTTAACATTGCACATTAATCTCTTATGCGGGACCTTATCGAAAGCCTTCTGAAAGTCCAAATACACCACATCCACTGGTTCTCCCATATCTAGCCTACCAGCTACATCCTCAAAAAATTCCAGAAGATTATTCAAGCATGATTTACCTTTTGTAAATCCATGTTGAATTTGTCTGATCCTGTCACTGTGTTCCAAGTGCTCTGCTATTACATCTTTTATAATGGACTCTAGCATTTTCCCCACTACCGATGTCAGGCTTACCAGTCTATAATTCCCTTAATCCTCTCTGCCACCTTTTTTAAATAGTGGGATGACATTAGTTACCCTCCAATCCATGGGAACTGTTCCATAATCTATAGAATGTTTTAATTTGACCTGCAATGCATCTACTATTTCTCGGGCCACTTCCTTAAGTACACTAGGATGTAGATTATCAGGCCGTGGGGATTTATCAGCCTTTAATCCCGTCAATTTCCATAACACCATTTCCCTACAAATACTGATTTTATTCAATTCCTCCCTCTCCTTAAACCCAATGTTCCACAACATCCCTGGGAGGTTATTTGTGTCCTCCTTTGTGTAGACATAACCAAAGTATGTATTTAATTGGTCTGCCATTTCTTTGTTCCACATTATAAAATCCCCTGATACGGATTGCAAGGGACCTACGCTTGACTTCACCAATCTTTTTCTCTTCAGATATATATATAGAAGTTTTTACAGTCAGTTTTATGTTCCCTGCAAGCTTACAATCATACTCTATTTTCCCCCTCTTAATTAATCCCTTTGTCCTTCTTTGCTGAATCCTAAACTGCTCCAAATCCTCAGGGTTGCTGCTTTTTCTGGCCAATTTTTATGTCCACTCCTTGGATCTTATGCTATCTCTAATTTCCCTTGTTAACCACGGTTAAATCACTGTTTTCTTTTATTTTTGTGCCAAACAGGGAGGAACAAATTCTGTAATTCATCCATGCGATCTTTAAATGTTTGCCATTGCCTATCCACCGTCAACCCTTTAAGTAACGCTCCCCAATCCATACTAGCCTACTCGCGCCTCATACCATCATAGTCTCCTTTATTTAAATTCAGGAACATAGTCTCTGTGTCAACTACTTCACTCTCCATCTTAATGACGAATTCTATCATATTATGATCGCTCCTCCCTAAGGGATCTCACCCAAAAAGTTTGCTAATTAATCCTTTCCCATTACATAATACCCAGTCTAAGATGGCCTGATCTCCAGTTGGTTCCTCGACATATTGGTCCAGGAAACCATCCCGTATACACTCTAGGAATTCCTCATCCACAGTATTGTTACTAATTCGGTTAGCCCAATCTACATGGAGATTAAAGTCACCCATGATAACTGCTGTGACCTTATTGCACGCATCTCTAATTTCTCATTACTGTGATTCCCAACCTTAGCATTAATGTTTGGTGTCTGTATACAACACTCACAAACGTTTTCTGCCCCTTGGTATTTCTCAACCCTACCCATACATATTCCACATTATTCAGAGCTAATATCCTTCCTTACTATTGTGTTAATCTCCTCTTTAACCAACAATTCTAACCCACCTCATTTTCCTTTTTGCCTGTCCTTCCTGAATATTGAATACCACTGGATGTTGAACTCCCAGCCTTGGGCACCCTGGAGCCATGTCTCCCTATTCCCAATTACATCATATCCGTTTATACCTATTTGTGCAGCTAATTCATCAACCTTATTAAGAATGCTCCTTGTATTAAGACACAAATCCTTCTAGCTTGATTTTTTTACATTCTTAGTAAGAACGTAAGAACATAAGAAATTGGAGCAGGAGTAGGCCAATCGCCCCCTCGAGCCTGCTCCGCCATTTAATAAGATCATGGCTGATCTGATCCTAACCGCCAATCTACTATCACAGAACCATCTCCTGAATCTAACAGAATTAGACACTCGAAATAGGAGCAGGATCAGGCTACACAGCCCGTGGGCCCGCTCTGCTACACACAGGGCCATGTCTGATCCAAACCTATTCTCATGCCCAAATTCCTGCCCGCTCCCCGTAACCCTTAATTCCCTTTACTTCTAGGAAACTGTCTATTTCTGTTTTAAATTTAGGTAATGATGGAGCTTCTACAGCTTTTTGTGGCAGCATATTCCATGTACCTACCACCCTCTGAGTGAAGTAGTTCCTCCTCATCTCAGTTTTGAAAGAGCAGCCCCTTATTCTAAGACTATGCCCCCTAGTTCTAGTTTCACCCATCATCGGGAACACCCTCCCCGCATTCAACCGATCCAACCCCTTCACAATCTTATATGTTTCAATAAGATTGCCTCTCATTCTTCTGAACTCCAATGAGTAGAGTCCCAATCTACTCAACCCCTCCTTATATGTCCATCCCCTCATCCCCGGGATTAACCGAGTGAACCTTCTTTGTACTGACTCGAGAGCAAGTATGTCTTTTCTTAAGTATGGACACCAAAACTGTATGCAGTATTCGAGGTGCGGTCTCAACAATACCTTGTACAACTGAAGCAATACCTCGCTATTTTTATATTCTATCCCCCTAGCAATGAAAGCCAACATTCCATTGGCCTTCTTAATCACTTGCTGCACCTGCATACTAACCTTTTGAGTTTCGTGCACCAGGACCCCCAGATCCCTTTGTACTTCAGTACTTTCAAGTTTCTTGCCATTAAGATAATAACTTGCTCTACGATTTTTCCTGCCAAAGCGCATAACCTCACACTTTCCAGTATTGTATTCCATCTGCCAAATCTCTGCCCACTTACTTAGCCTGTTTATGTCCCCTTGCAGGTTTTTTATGTCCTCCTCACTCACTACTTTCCCTCCCGTCTTAGTATCATCTGCAAACTTTGATATGTTACACTCGGTCCCCTCCTCCAAATCGTTAATATAGATTGTAAAGAGTTGGGGACCCAGCACTGACCCCTGCGGAACACCTATGTTACTGATTGCCATTCTGAGAATGAACCATTTAACCCAACTCTCTGCCTTCTGTTAGATAGCCAATCCTCTATCCATGCCAGAATATTACCCCCAATCCCGTGATTTATTATCTTAAGCAATAATCTTTTGTGTGGCACCTTGTCAAATGCCTTTTGGAAGTCTAAATACACTACGTTCACTCGTTCCCCTTTATCCACCCTATATGTTACGTCCTCAAAGAACTCCAGCAAATTTGTCAAACATGACTTCCCCTTCATATACCATGCTGACTTTGTCCTATTAAATGATGATTATCCAAATGTCCTTTTACTGTATCCTTAATAATGGTCTCCAAAATTTTACCTACCACAGATGTTAGGCTAACTGGTCTATAGTTTCCAGCCTTCTGTCTACTGCCCTTTTTAAATAAGGGTGTTACATTAGCAGTTTTCCAGTCTGCCGGCAC